>NW_019525136.1:139665-227868 GCF_002814215.2 Seriola lalandi dorsalis | reverse complement strand
TCTTCTCAGGAACCTTCAATGCAGCAGAAATGTTTTGGAGCCTGGACACAGTCCTGTCTCTGAGCTCTGCAGCGGCTCCTTCCTCCTCATGGTTTCTGCTCTGATGATTGTCAGCTGTGAGACCTGATATAGACAGGTGTGTGTCTTTACACATCATGTCCAATCAGCTGAGTTTACCACAGGTGGACTCCAGCCAAGGTGTAGAAACATCTCAGAGATGATCCAGAGAGATGGAGGAACCTGAAGTGTCTGAATACTTTACTTTTTAATACAGTGGTCCCCAACCACCAGGCTATGGACCGGTACTGGTACAATTGCCTAATAACAGGCTATTATTGCAAACATATCTAAAATTCTGTTTTCATGTTGTCATGGTGGTGTAACGCTGTAAGATAAGAACATGTGAAACAGTGACGGGGTCTGAAGACTTTCTGAATGAACTGTACGTGTGTATATTTGAAGTTTTTACCGTCTTGACTTCTGTGTAGTTGTCTAGACCGTACTCTCCCAGTTCTCTGCCGTTACCTGAGGCCTTGTAACCTCCAAACGGAGCCTGGGCCCCAAACACGTCATAACAGTTAATCCTGCAGACGCAGACGCGCACACACACACACACACACACACACACACACACACACACACACACACACACACACAAAGATAACATTAATAAACAGTTATGCAGGAATGAGTCCTAAAACCCAGACATTAGTCTCTGGGTTGTTGAATGTGTTTTTGGTTCGGTCACTGAAATAAGGTCTGTGTTAACACAAGCTCAAGTCATTTTCACGTTTTATATAAAATACCTCAGTTCTGAGTTCAGTCCTGGTTTCTTTAAGCTTTTACGTCTCTTAAAAAAGACCGGTTACTAATGAGTGTAAATGAGACTGCAGAGGTTGTCGGGACGTTAAACGTCATCACAGTGAACATGAAAACTGATCTACTCACCAGTTCACCTTCACAGCCTCCTTGTGTTTATACAAACTGTTACTCACTTTGGAAGAGGAAAGGCTTTTGTAGCAGGTCAGAGCTAAAAGTTTAGTGGTGGTGATGTTGAAGTCATGTGACCGTGGTGTAGTTGGTTTATAGTCTAACATTAGCTTTTTACTTCTGCTGATTGTATTTAGGCTTCAAACATCATGAAGTGGTGTTCATTAGTGAAGATGATCCTGCTGAACAAAACCTGTCAGTGTCATAAACTCTTGTTTATTTCCTGTAATAATCCAAAAGACAATGGAAAAATCCCACTGGCTTTTTATGGAGGGAACCAGCGTGATGATAACTTCAGGGTTGGACTACAAGAACACATCATCCCTGCAGCACTGTGTAAAGCCTCCGTTATCAGGTATCCAGACACCATCATAAAATCTCTCCTTATTGCTGTTAACAGCTGCTGCAGGTTTTTACACAGTATGATCTTTCCTCTGACAGTCAAACAACCACCTGGATGAGTCTGAAAAACCTCTGTCTAGATGTACACTCTCATCCATCCGTGTGAATGCACCACAGCAGCCTGCAGCAGAGCGACTCCTTCATCTCATCTGTAATTCTTTTTTTTTCAGTTGTAAATTGTAACTTGTCACACAAACCTCAGATGTGAGCAGCGACAGTGGGGAGTGAAACAGGCCAGAACTACACAAACAAAAAGCATCAATCACTAACTCTCACCAGACTGTGCCGGCACGCAGCCCATTGGAGACGTAGTGGGCTTTATCGATGTCCTTAGTGAACACAGCGGCTGCTAGACCATATTTAGTGTCATTGGCTCGCGTCACCACCTCCTCCAGATTTTTAAACTTCAGGATCTGCATCACTGGACCAAAGATCTGCAAGAGGAAACATGACAGACGAGAAAAAAAATCAACGTAAGACACATGAGAAAACCGTTTAAAAGGACCAGTGTTCAGGGTTTATGGGATCTATTCATGTTTTCATGAATGAATAATCACCTGACATTAAGATTGTTGTGTTTTCTTGGATGTCGCCATGTTTACAGAAGATCAGAATGGACAAACCACACACTGTTTCTACCTGAAGGCCACTGTAGGTTCTCCTACATGTTTGAAAGGGGGAGGGGAGGGGTATTCAGCTGGTTGCAATCTGCAACCTCACCACTAGATGTCACTAAATCCTTCACATTGGTCCTTTAATAAACACAACAGACATCTTTACATTCTCTCCTCCACCTCTTTCATCACACACCTGCAGGAAACAAACCACAAGAGAAAATAGGTGATCCCAATCCCCCAATTACTGATGGTCACACAATTTGTCACTAGTGGCGCCACAAGATGACATCAGAGCTGGTTTTAATCAAATATCTGAGATGAGGAACTCCCTCCTGATATTCTCACATTTCTGACGTTTAGGACAATAAGTAGAAGTGTTTAATCAACTTCCTTCACTTGTTCCTTCACTTGTTCACTGAGAGGGAGAGGAGATGATTATTCACAGCACTTTGAGGACATAACATGAATGAAAATACGGGACAAATCGCATCCCATATCTGTTCAATACAGGATGCAGCATTTTATTTTCAAATACGGGACGATCCCGTATTATACGGGACGGGTGGCAACCCCAGCGCTAAAGTTATTTAACTTTTTATTTAGGTTTTTATGGTTCTTTATAATTTTTATTTTAAAAGTTACATTTTTTTTCATGTTCATTTATATTTTTAGAATCCTACTAACGTGAACATTTAGAATAAAAAAAATGTTTTGATTTTGTACATTTTTCATTGGCGTCAGATTATCTATTACATGATGGCGATGAACGCTGACACCTTGCTGTGTTCAGTGTAATGATGACACAGTAAATGGATTCCTAAAAAGAAAATATATACAGTATATATAGCAACAATGATCAAATATATTTATAACAATGTCTATTTCACTTTATTTCTCAGTAGAGTTCAGTACTGCCCCACCTCCTCCCTGGCGATGGTCATGTCGTCCTGGACGTCTCCGAACACAGTGGGCTGGATGAAGTATCCTCTGTCTGCAGCCACTCCTCCTCCACACATCAGCTTGGCTCCCTCTCTCTTCCCGCTGCTGATGTAGCCCAGAATCTTGTTGAACTGCTCCTGGTCCACCTGGACAGGTGATCACACAGGGAGCGGCATCGACATCGGCGGCATATATTGTTTTTCTCTTTTTCTTGCTTTAAAGGTTTTTTCATTATTGTTTGTCCCTAAATGCAAAATCAATAAAATATTAGTCATTGATCTTTTTAGTCCTGGCCCTGATATAAACACAATATATTCATAACAGTGTAGGGATATGTGATGTGTGAGACTTCAGGGAGGTCATGTGTTTTTGATAGTGTTTATGTGTGTGTTTATGTGTGTGTGTGTGTGTGTGTGTGTGTGTGTGTTACCTGCGGTCCCTGCTCGGTCTTTAAGTCAAAGGGGTTTCCCACCACTCGTCTCTTAGCTCGCTCCACGCTCCGCTCCACAAACTCATCGTAGATGTCAGCCTGGACGTAGGTCCGAGAGCCGGCGCAGCAGCACTGACCCTGGTTGAAGAACAGAGCGAAGTGCGACTGTTCCACTGCGTCTTCCACTGGAAGAGACAGAGACAAGGAACATACTCAAAGAAGAAGTCAAGAACTGAGCAGTTGAAAGTAAATTTGAGCTTTTTTCTGCAGACTGAGATGGACGTAGCCTCTGTGATATCACCCACAGGTTTCTGAAAAGTGGTTTTGAAGCTCGGAGTGAGCTGCTCAACCCTCCCCATCTTTGCAGTTCCTGACTCCGCCACTAACTCCCAGCTAAAACAAAACGGACAAAGAGGTGGGGCGTGTGTGGAGCTGAGACTTTGATGAATGCTACTTTGTGGCAAGCATACGTGCACCCACCTAACACTCAAAGAGGCCACGCCCTCAATTATGCAGAAGTTTCAGCCTTAATAAACTGTAAATAGGTGAGTTATATCAAAGTTCACCCCTAAAAATTAGATACAGAGACCAAAACATGTTTATTTCTGCTGTAAAGTTGGACATTTTAACATGGGAGTCTATGGAGATTGACTTTTTGGAGCCAGGCTCTAGTGGTCATTAGAGGAACTGCAGTTTTTAGCACGAGGTTGAGGCTTGTTCTGCACCGACTGATCTCTACATGTCTCTACACTTTCATTACACACAGAGCCAGACCGAGGCAAACAGCGATTCAAACATTTAAGAAAGACTTGTGACATTTAAATAAAAAGCTCAGACTTCGTAAGGAGCAATATTCATATAAGAGTTACAGCCTCTATTAAACCCCGCCCCCCCTCCCGTACAGGCCTGCATCATGTCAGTGGATGTTGTGCTTTAGCTGATTCCCAAACAAACATACACTTAAACTACCACCACCCAGTGGCCCCACACTGAACCAGCTGTGTAAGGATGATAATCCAGACTTGATTAGAACATGACTTTGGCTGTATAATATACAGCATGTTGCAGACAGAGAACATACTGTTGGCGTCAGACAGGATGATGTTAGGGCTCTTCCCTCCCAGCTCCAGAGTGACCTTCTTCAGGTTACTGCCGCCTGACGCCTGCTGGATTAGATGACCCACCTGACTCAGAGAGAGACAGACAGAGGTGGTGGCAGCTTCACGTCAGATGGAATTATTTCATAGATGGAGAAGTTAGTAAAAATACAACTACAGCTTATTCAAGAGGACATGTAAGTTACAGGTGGTAATGAGTCAGACTGATTGTTTGATAGCAGCTGTAGAAACTTATTCTGTATAGAAGTGTCATGGAGGGCTGCAGTTAGTCTGGATGTTATTATTGTCTGACAATAATCAGCAGTGAAAGCAGGATTATTTTTAGACATGTTAGTTTCTCTTTTCTTTTCTTTTCTGTGTGTTTTCTCTTTGCTGTGACCTACAGGGGAATCATCACTCTTCTCTAAAGACACACAGTAATTCAGAGATGTAATCTGGGGCTGGGCCGTGCACTCCTTTAAAAATACTAGTGCATGTGAATAAATAAGTGCAAAACCACTCCAAGTGTGTGAAGCTGCAGGGAGAAGATCAGGTCCTTCAGAAACCTGGACTGGACTGAAGTGTGGACTCTGGCCTGTGACGATTGTTGCATCAGTTATCAGTAACCCTGATCCTGACCTCTGACCTCTGAAGTGCTCAGACATGTGTGCTGTAAAAACTGCTCTCACTAAAAGCCCGCTCCCTCTCAGTGCATGTCTCTTATATCACTACAGTCCGATTGAAATCAGTGAGCCATGAGGTCTGTGGACTGTTAACCTGTAAACAGATATGACAGTAGCCAGGCTACTACAGGTCATGTCACCATGCTGAGTTGACATTTGAGGAGAGACTCAAACACCCTGAGTGTGTGCAGGAAACCAATCAGGAACTCACTTGTTAACATGTTTCCGTTAGTGTCACACTTCATCTACAAAGTCAGAGTGAAAACAGAAAAACTTGTCTGTCTGTCTCCTCATGTCTTATATCACTGGTTCCATTTATTCACACGTCGACTCAAAACATCAAAACTCTCAAATCTCCAAAACAAAAAGATCAATAAGATCGTTTAACAAGTCATCCATTATCAACATCCAAAACGTGTGAAACTCACACCAGACCAAAATCTGAGTCATGATTCAGTCAGACCTGAACACACAGACATGAAGACACCACTGCAAATAAACCTCCAGAAACCTGCTTAGAAACCAGAAAAAAAGAATTAAAAAAATTAATTTAAATAAACTTTAAATAAACTTACAATAGATGATTCAGTTCACTTCATTTCCCAAAACATGAGCCAAAAAGAACGGGGGCTCAAGCTGAAGCCCACAGTTTAACTCACTGTATCCATGGCAACATATTTCCTGTTTGTTGGAAAAGTTTGCTCTGTTATCAGAAGAGCTTCTATCACTGCATGTCGCCTACAGCTGATCCCATGTCAACAAACTGACAGACACTTAAACGGCCAAGCCTCCTCCCTGGAGAGTCCCTGAACTCATCACTGAAGCTCCATCACACAGTTTGTGTTCATGTGTGTGTCTTTTATAAGATGTAGCGTTAACCTCCACCTGAACTCGTCAGCTCTGGCAGGTTGAATCAGTGCATCATGTCTGACTGTCCTACCTCTGTAGAGCCAGTGAAGGCCACCTTGTCAACGTCCATGTTCTTTGCAATGGCAGCGCCAGCTGACGGCCCCATGCCAGGCAGGATGTTCACAACCCCTTCAGGGAAGCCCACCTGCAAACACACCCACGTCAATCCTTCATCTTTATTTTGTATCACGGATCTTTAATGATTTTGAAACATGAAACATCTCCCCTCCCTCCAAACCGTCCACCATGAAGTCTGAGCCGTCACAGTTAAGACAAAACAATAATAAGTTAAAAAATAAATATTGTTCACCCTCAGGAAGTGTGAATAAAACAAAGTACCTCTTTAATGAGACTGGCCACGTAGAGAGCTGTGAGCGGAGTCTGCTCTGCAACCTTCATCACCACTGTGTTACCTGTCGCCAGAGCTGGGCCCAGTTTCCAGGCCTGCATCAGCAGAGGGAAGTTCCACTGCAGAGAGGAGGAGAGAGGAGGAGAGAGGAGGAGAGAGGAGGAGAGGAGCAGATGAAGAGAGAGGAGACAGAGAGGAGGAGAGAGGAGGAGAGGAGCAGATGAAGAGAGAGGAGACAGAAGGGAGGAGAGGGGAGGAGAGAGAGGATGGAAGAGGACAAAGGAGGAGAGGAGGAGTAAAGTCCATATTACACTTCCATCCAATAAATATTCTCTGTCTCACTTCTGTTGAACTCTGTGTTACAGACAAACTCAAGCGCTTCCTGTTTTGCAGATTCACAGGTCACAGGTCAGAGGTCAGAGGTCACCTCTGTTCAGCTGCAGCACCATGTTTGGAAAGTTGTTATTATTATATCCTGTTTCTTTACTCATTTTAGTAACAGATCACAAACTGTAGCATCAGTCTCACAACACAGGAGCCACACAACAGTCAGAGGAAAGGTTTTCCATTTTTCTGAGTTAAGAAGTAAAGTGACGTCTGTCATTACACTGACAATAAGAACTTTAACACCTCTGCTGATAACAAACAGAGGCTGCAGGACGTGAGCTGATCTCGGTGGATGACTTAGTAACGTGAACATTGTTTTCCTACTGTTACCTTGTGGCTGTCTCTCCACCTCTCTCTCTGACTCAATCTTCTATCTTTGCCTGTGAACTGGAAGGTTTCCCAGACCCTCTGGTTTAGAATGACATGACCTTAAACGACCCCTCCTCTCCTCGTCCATCTGTGCCCCAGTGTGAACTCTGGTTGTATTTCAGTGGGTTACACACAACAACAATGAGCCAGTCTGACATATGAAGCTGTGTAAGTTCATCGTTGTTATGGAGAGATCAAAGACAAGGGAAAGACTTTTTAGAGACCGCAGCCATTTATTTTAAACTCAGATATTTCTTTTTATTGTTGCACTCTTCATAAACTCTTGTAACTGTTGAATTATCCTAAAGACAAACATTTTCTGCTGGGGTAAATGGAGCCCCCCCCCCCCCCCCCCCCCTCACCGGTATGATCTGTCCACACACTCCGATGGGTTCATGTCTAGTGTAGCAGAAGTAATCTCCATCGATGGGGATGGTCTTTCCCTCCCATTTGTCAGCCCAGCCAGCGTAGTACCTGAACACAACACAGCTGCTTTTAACATGTGTCATTACAACAGCTTCAGAGCTACAGAGCATTCAGGAAGTATCAGACCTCGTCACTGTTTCAAATATCCTTATGTAATTTTTCCCTCATCCATCTATACTCACTGCCCACTATGACAAATCAAAAACAGAATTTTGGATTTTTTTTGGAAATATATTAAAAAGTACAACTGTTAAACCCAAGAGCCTAAAACCTCAAGTTTTAGTAAAAATAAGTTTTGTTGTCCAGGTTGTTGCTAGGCAACAGGAGCCATGCTTTGTGACACAACAGTCATGGCGAGCACAGCTGGTGACACAAAGCAAAAGTCCTCCGTAGACCAGACCGTCTGATTTGTGCCCCTGAATTGGGACACAGCTGTTAACTGGCTCAGGATGGCCGTGGTGATTCTTCCTCAGGTCGAGATTCAGGAGGTTTATCTATGATGACGCTGTAGCTGTGTGACCATTGACCATGAAGTCAGGATGAAAAAGAGAAGCAATTTTAAAACAAAAATCATTCCTTTCCTTTTAGGGCCCAAAAATGGCAGAAAAAAAAAAAAATCTTGAATCAATATGAACATATGAATGTAGCTGAACTAGCAAGTTACTGCAACATGTAAACTAAAGCTAAACTACTGGTTTAATTACGTGTAGTTCACCACTCCCCAACACTGATGGTCAGAGAGGAGACCAGGAACCTGACGGTCACTGAGCTCCAGAGATCCTGTGTGGAGATGGAGACACTTCCAGAGGGAAGTCCCTTTTCCTCCAGACATTAGACAAAAACACAACTGTCTCTCTTTCACTGCAGCTATAATAAAGGCAAAAAATGCCCAAAAAACAAACAAAATACCATGAAACTGTGCTGAGTGTTTGCTACCTGAGACATTTGACCACGTTGGGCAGATCCACGGTGTAGGAAACAGCGTAAGGCTTCCCGTTGTCCAGGGTCTCCAGCTCCTGTGGCAACAACACATCAGCTTTACATTTTACAACAACATGATACGATGTGTGTCCATCAAGGTAATATACAAAATGTTACTGTTAATAAGAAGCAGAAGAAGAGACATTATATTATATCATAATTCATCCATCATAAGTCCTACGAGCTACAACTTGCGAATGTGGGTTAGTTCAGAAAAGACGACACGCTTCAACACAACAATAACTCAGAGAAAACATAATAATCATGTGATTATAAGTAAGACAAATGTGTATACTGGTTCAAACAGACCTGTTCACACAGACACATCTGAGCCAAATGTCAGAATTCCCTTCAGTCCTCCAAAATTTTCTTAATTCTGGTGATTTTGTCTGATCGTTATCACCTTGTGCTTTAATTCTGTTTCATTATTCCAGCACAAAAACATCATACTGCTCTTTTAATTCAGCTCTGACTGTCTCAGCTCAACACAGGGGAAATCAAACACACATTTCAGCCGCGCCTTTTTCTTTGTGCAATAACAGTGTTTTGTTAAAGGTCCATATAGGATAAAGGTCTCTGGCATGTGTTGTTTGATTATAGATCAGGTCTAGGTTCTATATTAATACTGTGAAAGTATCAAAGCCTCAGTCCACAGAGAAATGCACACAGCCTGTATTCAGAAACTGAGCCTTAAAACCAGCCTTCAGGACTTCTGTAACTTTGTGATGTCACAATAAAGCATTCATCGCTCTCAGCCCCGCCCACCTGGACCCACCATCCAACCTTGCAGGATTTGGTTTCTCTGAGTGTTTTAACTGAAATCTGCTATATTTTTTATTAAATCACTCAGAAAACAGTCAGCCAATCAGAAGAGAGGCTCAGAGCCTCCTCTCCCCTGATTGGCTCACTGACCTGTTGTTACTAGAGCTCCAGAGAGAAGCCTGAGAGAGGAGATGTAAAACTACACTGAGATGGTTTTTGGTTCTTAAAACCACAAATATATCTTCTTCTGGGAGCTTTACATGCAGCTCCACCTTCACACAAGTCTGTTCTGTTCTTTAGGACTTATTCTCCACATGATGTGCAAAAAGAAAACAACCAAAACAAAGTAAGACTATAATAACAAAAGTAGAACATTTAATCCTGGATCGTCAGTATTGGAAACTATGATCTGATTTGATCTGAGCATCAAAGTAAAACAGGTGTGTGTGGTCATGTGAATACACCAGGTTGAGCAGCTAAAGACCTGATTGGTTGTGCTCTGACTTTTAATGATGACTCACAGCGAGGTATGCAGAATCCCTCTCAATGGCATCAGCCAGTCGGGTGAGTAGCAGGCCGCGATGAGAGGCATCCATCCGTCGCCATGGTGACCCCAACCTGAAGGCGTTACGTGCTGCTTTGACCGCCTTGTCTACATCTGCCTGGAGACATGAACACAATGACATGGTTAACCTGGTGAGTCTGTGCTTTTAAAGGAACAGTCCTGTGGGAAAATAGGTCTCAGGAAAATAAACATTCAACTGTATAAAAGCATGATCCCCTCCTCCTCTGTTGATTCGAATCAACACCAATAATCTCAATCTCTTGCTGAGGTTTTTTGGGGAAACTTCCCCTGTGGATGTTTGTTTGGGAGTTTGTTCAACAAGAAAGACATGTCTCTGAGTGTGAAAAGACACGTGCCATCTGACACACATGACTGTCTCTGCAAGACACTGATGAGGACGATCAACACTTAAGCTTTAGAGGAACTGGTCACTCAGGGGCAGTGGGATGGATCTTAAGGAGAAACTGTCTTTTTGCACTTTAGTTGGACCTCTTATGCTCAATTGTAGTGTAATGTTATCTTCCAGTTGCAGTGAATGCCCCCCCCCCCTCACCTCATCAGCCTCTGCAACTTGACAGATAACCTCCCCGGTTGCTGGGTTGATGGTAGGGAAGGTTTTCCCGCTTGTTGCATCCTGCCACTGGTTGTTGATGAACAGCTGGAAAATAAGAAGGAAAATTTACACCAACACAAACCTTGTATTCACTTCCACTTTATAAATCTCACTCATTGTGCACGAGCCTCATTTCCACTCCCACAGTTAGCCATGAATGGATGAAGACTCTCCCTTAAACAGTCAGTTTGTATAAAAACACCGTCTGTGCCACAAGTTATAGAGAGAAGAAAGAAGAAGAATTTCATTGATGGTGAAACTGAGGCAAAAACACAATCACTGTATTGTAAAGTCCTGTTTTCCTCTGAACTTCATTTACTGGGACCGGAGAGTCTTAATGAGGCTTAGTGTGACCTCACAAAACACACACAAAACGCCATTACTTATGACAAAATTTCACACAAATGCTTCATATTTTCTGTGACTCTGGATAAACAGGGATGTAACCTGAAACTAGTCTGAGTGGAGGAGGCAGACAACCACGAGGAGGTGATTCTAGATTATTATATATATCACCATAAAGAAAAAATGTTAAAAAGAATGTTTGAATTTCTTTTTTTTAAGAATAAGAAATCACATATTTCCTCTTTTGTCTGTTTCATGTAAAACTGTGACATGTAAATGTCCTGCAGATCAATACAGTTTTATGATTTTATAACTGTCTGAGCTGTGGCCACATGAGGAGGGAGGTCAGTGTTGCATTGACACTTCCTGCTGTCCTGTGGTTCAGGGATGTTTTTAATGAAGTGCTATTAGAGAGCTGAGCCAGGTTTACTGTGTGTGATACTGTACTGATACAACTACAACAACAATGATCCACAACAAACCTGATACATAAAGGAAATAAGGAAATATTCTGAGTATAATAATTGCTTATAATTATAATGATGGTTACAGAGACTATTTAATGTGCTACAGATGATAATATTTAAAGTCAGTTCACATAAAAAAAACCATTAGTGGTTTAGCTCAGTACAATGGAGATGGATGGTGTTTCATTTCTGAAGCTCAGAACACTGAAAAATGACACTTAGAAGATTCAACAGTAACATCATCACAGCAGAGACAGTGTCACATCACTCAGGACACATCCACACGGGCTGGAAACAACTGTCTACTGAAAATGATTTGAGCGGCTGTTTCTTAGGTTTGAGTTTGGACAACCTGGAAAAAGAAACCTCATATATCCATGTGGTCAGATACAACCAGAGGCAACTGAGAAAAGGTGTTTTTGTGATTGTAATTCAGGTGAAGTGACTCGTTACGCTCTTTGAGAGCAGGCTGCAAAGTGTCACCAAAAATCCTTCAGCTGAAAAACAAACAAAAAAAAAAAACCACAGTCATCGCTCAGAGACACATTAGGGTTTCTCCTCAGTTCAAACTCCAGGTCAAAAGCTTGAATCTGTGCGGGCATCTCTCTCATTACCACCACTGAAGTGCTCTGGAGCAAGACCAGAACCCACAACTGTTCCAGCAGCTGCTGCGAAGTCAGCAGATCAGTGTGTGTACTGCTGTGAATGTGTGGAGACGAGTGTGAGTTTCAGAAATAGAAGCAATTCCCTGAACTCTGCAGGACGATGAACTCCATTCTTCATAAACATATTCCCCCATTTGTTTATATGATAATGGTGCAGAGCGCTGTCTAACACGTGTCTCCAACATCTCCCATGATACAAATGGACTGAGATGTGGAGATCGTGAATGTCACTGCATTTGATCATCTTAATCCTCATCAGACCATCAGTGACCTCTGTGACCTGTCGATGGAGACACTTGTCATCCTGAAGAGGCCCCTCCCATCAGTCAGACGTGTTTCATCATAGGATAAAGGTTTATCACTGCAGCTCTACTGTAACTTCCCTCTGTGTGTAACCGTGGACGACTGTTGGTGACTCAGTGTGATCACATCCTGCACTGACATCCTCAGTCACAGTCATCAAAAGTCTGACCCTGTTTACTGAAGTCTTTCCCATAGAGCTAAATGCAGATGTCACTTCAGTCACTGTTACTATGGAAACGCCAGAGAGTTGATCACCTCTGTAACTGAAGCTCCAACAATGACCCCACTGTAAAGTCACTTTTCATCTTGATACAGAATCAAAACGAAGTGGGTCTCATCAATGTTTATATACCTGCCACAGAGCATGATGGGATATTAACAAGCATCTGCACTCTCCACTCATTTAATCAGGTTTTCCTTTACTTTGTCACCTTCCTGTAAAAAGACCCTGCAGCTGAGCTGGTTCATTATTCCATTAAAATCACAAGGACGCACTGTTAATGATTATGTAACCTCACCCCACCACGTGAAACTTATCTCTCCCTGTAAGGATTTCACAACAGGAAGCCGGATCCCTCAGTGTAGACAGGCTGTGCAGTTGGCTAAAGTTCCCTCGCTCTGCCCCGTGCTGCAGGCGGCTCTCTGCAAACCAGAGGCTCCTCTTTCCGTTAACAGGAGCCCAAGCAAACCAAAGCAAACGAGCACAGTCACTGTTCTGCAGCGGTGAACCCTTCAGTCACAGCAGTGTGTCCACGCACGCACGCACGCACTCACTCACTCACTCACTCACTCACTCACACACACTTGTTGATTACGCAGTTGGCCAATATCCAACACCATGTCATGCACTTGAAATGAGCATGGCTAACTAAGGCTATACCTTGTTGTAGTGGACCTCGGGCTGGGTGCTGGGTGCTGGGATGGCGGCAGCAGAGTAGTGACACACCGACAGTCGACTCAGTCTGGGCAGGGCCCGAGAAAACACGGTCTGGAGCATGATGCCTCTTCCTGCACACAAACGGTCTGCGTATAGTCCAGGCCGAGGCTCAACGAGTAGCCTAGGGGGGCAGAGCTGGGCCTCAAGCCCCGCCCATACCCGCTACGTCATCACTCTACGTCGAAACACATCGGTATCAATGACAGTTGGTGCAGGCGGCTGAACATGATAAATGTGACATTGAATTCATTGTAAATGTGTTGATCCTATAGGGTAAATTTCACATACATAAATGCAGAATAATAAAAGTAACTCCCAATTTTTAGGTATAATGTATAATAATATTCTTGATCTTGTAAATACTAAAGAAATAATAATAATATATATAGGCTTATATATTCAATATACAAAATAAATCTGTCAAATTGTATGGTGTACTCTGTAAAGAGGAATCTGAGCATAAGTAATCAGGAATCTTTTTCTCAGTTTTACTGTACTGTGGTTGATTTTCTCAATTTGTCTTTTATGCATGTTTCTTATTGTTTCATTATGTTTATATATACACACACACAATAGTTCTGACTACTGATAATATGACAGGATGGCAGAAGTAAAACATAGATGCACACATCTTTACTTAAAATCACCTAAAAGGTCATTCTAAAGACAAAAGAAATCCTGTCCAAGCAGAGTAACAACAGTGTTTTCTGATCACACAGCTCAAAACATGTCATGAATCACTTACTACACATTTCAAACTTTAAGACTTTTATTTTTGACATTTTGCTTTTGAGAGCCAGATGCGTCTGGTGAAAGAGCTCCACCTGGTGGACTTTACAATCCACTCACACAGTTCACTCACTGTGATAAAGCCTGGAGCATGAAGGCTGAAAGGCAGGACACTCTCTGGAGGAAAGGTTCCCGACTCATTAAACTATCTGTGATTGATGAGAGGAGATGCTGTGATTGGCTTTATTGGAGCGTCCTGTAGCTGCTGTCACGTGTCTAATCAATAATCAATAATAAAGAAAAATGATATCATTTGATTATTGGATTTTATTATTATGTTCTATGTCATTTTAGTATTGACATTATTGTTGAGTTAAGGGTTGACATCGCAACCAGGAGCACCCGGAAATGGTAGCACCAGGACGTTTCCCAATGGCCTGAGGGTTGGTTTGGCCTGTGCCAGAGGACGAGGACGAGGACGAGGCCCGGACACGCTGCCTTATAATTACACAAGTTTATACTATTTGCCATATTCTCTGAAACAGAAACGACTGATATCCTGCAGTGGAGGGGAACAAGTTTGATTAGTCTGATAAGACTGGGGTCTGTGAAGGCCATTTCTTCCATTTTTGTTGGAAGGAGTCTGCTCTAGTTCTCAGGTGAAAAGACAGTTTTTCCATTAAGTATATTTCCTCTACAATGTCCAGCCATGGTCTTGGCCTTATGAGGTCCCATTTCAACCAGTTCCTTGTGACAACCTTGCTGGGTGAGCTAGATTGACTTTTAGGAAGAGAGAGACCACACTGTGCTGTCAGTTCATAAGATTGTCTCAGACACGTCTTACCTACTTCTGGTCTCAGTAGAAAAAACATTTGCACTTATTGCTACAAGTTCGCTCTCAGCCCAGGTCAGAAAGAAGTGCTATATAGTACATTCATACTCCTAACATTCGTATTACAAGTGTATTAAAGCACTTTAAATAAATTGGTAATAAATATATGCTTACGTTTAATAAATATGCTAAAACATAAGCATATTTTTTGTAACATTTTAGAGTATTTATTCAAAATACATTTATTTCACTCTTAGTAAAAGTACTATTTACGTTTACCTTGTGGAAATACATAATTAAATAATTAAACTTTTACTGGGTTATTCAGGAAATAGGGTCACACACTCCTTCCTGAGCTACAGTGTTGAGTAATGACCAGATGTTTTTGCAGAACATTGATGTCACAGTGAAAATGACCTTTGACCTTTTGGATATAAAATATCATCACTTAATCTTATCCCTGTAGACATTCGAGTTAAAATGTGTCAATTTGTTTGAGAGTTATGGCCAAAATCTTGTTTTGTGAAGTCACAGTGACCTTTGACCACCAAAATCGAATGAGTTCATACTTGAGTCCTAGTGAATGTTTGTGCCAGATTTGAAGCAGCTCTACCGAAGCATTACTGAGATATCGTGTCCGTGAGAATGGGATGTATGGACGGACAGATAGGCGAAAACAATATGGCTCTGGTTCTGTCGCCGGCACGGAGGCATAAGAATGTGTAATGTGCTTTTGGTTTTAAAAAGAGTGGTTTACAGAGATATTTCTTTTTTCTTTTTGGTGGCCAACTTAAATTGATAAGAATGTAGGCAGGTATATAGAAGCATTTTGCTTCGATCTGAATCTGTTCAGTCACTACTTAATACATAGACCACTGACTTTGTTTTTTGTGTTTCTCTCTGTCTGTATATGAGTTTATATTTACTGTATTATGCGCAATGACTGAATAAAATCTAGTACTCCAGCTGAAGTATTAGTGAAAACTAGGCAACAGCAAGTGAACACCAGGTTCTCCAGGCCAGATGAGGTTCTCCTGAGTGTCTGCTCTGGGTCCAGGTTTTTATTCAAATTCTTGAGATCAACAGAAAGGGATTTCAAAATGCAGAAAATAAGACCCAGAGAGTGTGACGTAGTTTTAGGCCTCACTTCCTCCCTCTGATGCTGCGTGTAAGAATTCAGGTCAGAATGAGCCCTTTCTGCCCCTCCTCTACTTCAAAATACCTGAAGAACTCGGCACCTGGACAACCCCAGTGTTACCTAATACAACAACCCTGGAGATGATCACACTCGGTTTTTGTGAGTGAGAGTCGGACGTGTTTTACCTGTGCGGTTTGTGGACGACATGACTAGGGTTAGGATGAATACACATGGAATTAGAAGAGATTCATTAAAGGAGTTTATTGGTGGGCTGTTGATTCGATGAGATGTTTGTGGGAACATCAACCCTGTTCATCCAGAGAAGTCCTACATCAGCTGGTGTCTCAGCTCCACCTCAAACCCAGACCTCTGTCCTGGCACCACCTCGGCCCATTCCCTGTCAGCCACCTGGCTGCTGTCTGAGCCCTGCAGGGTGGACGTCACCATCACCACAGCAGAGTGAACAGTGTTTTCATGGTGCTCTGAACTAGCAGAACCAGGTCTGACATGGTGATGCCTCATCACGCTGTCAGTGAATCCCTGTGCTTCTTCCTTTGTCTTCACTGCTCCAGTAAACGGACTCAGATGAAGAGCTTCACCTTCTGCAAATCCAGAGTCAGAACCAGACTCTTCTACAGAGACCAGGTCCCAGAGCCCAGCTGCGTGAGCAGACTGGTCTGATTCTAACCCTCTGATCTGTAGACTGTGAAGCATAATATCATCATCATCTCCATCTGCTCCTTTACTGTTCACAGAAACACCTTGTCCTGGCATCCTGTCAGACTTGGTGTCCACTGATTTCTGAGCAGACTTGAACAGTTCTGACCTCAGGAGCGGGTCCAGCTCCTCAGACTCCAGCCGGCTCTGTCCTGCCTTCATGACCTCAAGAAAACCAGGGGGATCAAATCCAGACTTACTGGTGGAAGACTGTGTCCCAGCTAATGTCTCCAGACCCTCGTGGACCCTTGAATCCTGAACAGAACCAGATCTACTGGAACCACCTGAAGCTCTTGCATTAAAGGGGGTAAAGCTCTCTGGACTCACAGCAGAACCACTTGCAGCACTTTTACTACCACTGTTAGTGTCACTGCAGCTCATCTCATCACCGTCAGGACAGAGGTGAACGATGGGGTTTACAGCTTTGGAAACATTGGCAGCAGAACCATGACGACGTGTATGATCATATTCAATGAAGCTGGAGTTTGTTGTAGTGATAAAGCTGGAAGAGTTAGTGGATAAACCACTGTCAGAACCAGTTTCTGTACCAGGTACCCCCTCCCCGGCCGTCTCATTTCCCCCAGGTGTGGTCTGGTCTGACATGATGATGTCATCACTCAGCTGGCCGCCTGCCTCCTCCTCTTCCTCCTCTTCCTCTATTAGGAAGCCTGCAGCATCATGCCTCGTCTCCTCTTTCTCAGCCGGGAGCACTGACAGCTTCTCAGAAACTGACTCCTCTTTTTTCTCCTCGTGGTCGAAAGTCTGGACTTTCTTTAAGAGCTCATCCAGTCGTTCTTCCTTCTTCTCTTCCTGGTCCGGCCACTCTCTTCCCTCCTCTGCTTGAAAAGTCCTTGGTCTCTCCTCACCCCTGTGTCCAATGAGCCAGCCCGGACTGCTCACAGTGTTTTTGACAGCTGAGGAGAAAAGAGATGAGAAATAGTGATAGCGATGCACGTTTTTTCTTTTTTATAAAACAATGATGGTATTTTCTATTTTCCTGTAAATGAATTCATGGACTGAGAGGATTGTACCAGAATCTGTATTACAGAACTATGTTTATAATACAATCCTCCACCGCTAATAATGAGTGTTACTGTTGTATCATTTATTGTTATTGTCATGTGTTTACTTCTCAGCTGCTGTGGTTTAGAGAAGAACTTACAGTCCTGTGCGTCGGTGCATATGGAGTCACAGCAGGAGCAGACTGAGGGCGGGGCTTCCAGCTCCTCCCACCTACACATGAGAACAAAGCCGTCTTCACCATTAGTACATATGATGTAAAAACACAGTCTAACTTCTGCCTCAAGGGGTCTCTCTATCAAAACAGTAACACACAACATTGGGTAACTTCATAAAGTAGTGTGGGATCATGGGAGTTGTTGTCGTCAGTGTCTCCTGGTTTGGATTCCTTCAGTGTCAGTGGTTCATGAGGTTTTGACCTGCAGCTTATAACTGGATAGAAGTCAGTGTTGAGCTTCTGTCAGACAAACAACACTAACACATGATTAGAGGATATGATGTCATTGACAGGTGACCAGATGACACAGAGCATTACCACGATTAAAATCACAGATTTCTCTGGTTTGAGAATTGATGGAAACATTTGGGAAAATCTAAGAACACAACTCAACAACATATAAAACATAGGTCTAATTGTTTTTAGACATTTTAATGTGGAAAAGTTACAGATTATAACTTTAATTCAAGGCACAACTCAGTGACAAAGACTAAACTGATCTCAGTAAATAACTAAATAAATAAATTAAAAGTTGACTTTCCTTTCACATAGTCTGTGTCTTAACCCCTCAGCCACCCCCCAGTTGTGCAGATGAACCAGATCTGCTCTTTAAAATTGAGATAAAAAGTCTTTTTCTTTATTTGTTTTCATCTGATTTTATCATCTTATCTTTCTAGCAGGCGTGTTTTACTTGTAGAAAAGGCCGACTCAGTAACTCTGTTTCTTACCTGCCAGCAGCCTGGTTGTAGTTGCAGGACTTTGCAGTGAAGGAAGCAGAGAGACCAACTGACATTGAACAGTGAAGGTACAGGACCTGCAAACACAAACACACAAAAACACACACACAAAAACACACACACACACACACACACACACACACACACACACACACACACACAGCAGGTTAAATAGTATACAACCTATCAAACACTGTTTGTGACTAAATGATATGAACTTTTGATATTGACCTGACAAATGGAGCCTCTGTTTGATCCGTTATCAACGTAAACGCAGTTTAAAGTTTTGGTGGAGTCTAAAACTGTGGTTAAGTCTAAAGCTGCTGCTCTGTTCTGCAGGCTTCAATTAATAACCACAAGAGGTCACTGAGTCTGAGGTTCAGCTTAAAGCCGTGGTTTGAAAAGGGTTTGTTGCTCTGTCCAGTCAGCGTAATGAAGTCCTCAAAACAAAATCATTTTACTAATACTGCATACACACACTAATACTACTATTAGCAAGCAAGCAGAGTTTATGTATTCAGCACTTTTCACAGACACTAGTCACAAAGTGCTTCACAATCATATGAAAGAATCAAACAACTTATGTTTATATTGATGAAATGTCAACATGTTCAATATTATGTCTGACGTCATTTCAATGATTTCATTAGTGAAGGGTAAGAAATACAGCTGCTGCAGACTTGAGTAGATCTTGAGGTAAGTTCATCAGGTTTACCTGAACCTGTGCTCCTTCTGACACAGTCAGGAGCAGTTCAGCACACTGCTGCATTTTAAATCCACCAGGTAATCTCTATATCTCTTTATCATTTGCACTTGTGGTTTACAAAATATTCACTCATTCACTTCGTTTGAAGCTCTAGAGACACATTGAAACATGCGTCTTCTGTTTCGATGCGACTTCAGTAGTTTCACAGGCACATGTGGTTTTTGTGAGTTCATGAGGTTTTGTGACCTCAGGTAATTTCCTCCACAGCTCAACAGATTTCAGACTGAGGTCTGCTCAACCACAGTAACTTCTTTCTTCTGTGACTCAGCAGATTGAATTGTGAAGTTTCTCAGTTGTTAAAAAAATGAAATAATTAAATGTCATATCATATGTATTTGATAGGTTTTGATTTGGTGTTGGTTGTTGTGTATTGTGAGCCTTATTGTGAATGTGAATGATATGACAGAGTAGCCACTGTTACAATACAGTGGCTAATGAGGATTTAACTAAATTAAAAAGCTAAAACACTTCAGGGTGATCAGGGACTTCAGGTTTTTTTTAGGATATTTAAAAAATGATTTTGATCTTACTTGTGTGACTGCACTGAAGAGAAAGGCGTCCACAGAGAACCTTAGCACACTGCCCCCTGCTGACAGGAACCTGGAGCTGCTGCCCTCCCTCCTGCTGTCCATCATGCAGCTGCAGAAATCAGAGTACAAACTCTTAAGACATGAAAAGTAACAAACCAGTTCGTATGACTGCGATCTTACAAGAACCACACCCATCGTTAGTGATAATATCCACTCTGGGCGTGCTGTTTGGGTCAGTGGAGCGTGTGGCGTAGCAGGAGTCCACATAAAGCCTCTCCCCAGCCAACAGAGCGCCTGTCTGGGCCACAAAATTCACTGGCTCCCCTAGAAAGAACCAGTGGCCTGGAGGGAGGGGCTCCCACTGGGCTGTTAAACACACACACACACACACACACACACACACACACACACACACCAAAGTAAATCCCTCATCTGCATGTTGGTATTTTATATGCCCAGATGGCATTAAACGTTTGGAAGACGTCAGATCTTGGTTACTTTACTTTAACACCAGAGGTGGGAGGAGGTCCCACGTGCAGCTCACAAGAAAGTCTGAAGTCTCAACCTTCAAGTCCCAAGTTACGGTGGTGAGAATCAAGATATATGAAATCCTGATCATCAGCTCCAGTTTGCACATCAGTCAGTTAGTTTTACTTTCGCCATTAATGAAAACTCTTGCAGCTGTTTGAACATTTTGTATCTGACCAGATCTGTGACTGCAGCCTCCCACTGCTACTATTATTATTATTATTAGTCTTATAATTATTATTACCTCCACCAAGGAGGATTTGTTTTCACCTGTGTCTGTTTATTTGTAAGAAAAAGTCTTGAACTGATCAGGGGTCTATTCCAGAAAGCAGGTTTAACAAACTCTGACTCTAACCCTGAACTCTGAGTTGATGAACTCTGGGATGGAAACTCAGAACAGCTGACCTGAGTCCGTTCAATCAACTCTGACTCTGTTCACTCAGTGTTAAGCGTGTGCATGTGGAGTATAAAAAGCCATAATCAATGGAGCTCCGATTCAATGACTCATAATGGCAACAGGTAAATAAAGAGCGGGGCCTCCATTTTAATCCTGTAGAGCCAGAAAGATGAATGTGTGACATTAAAGTACATTTATCTTTAAAAAAACAGCAGAGTTGGAGAAAAAAGTCAGTCTTTTATCCGTGTTGGTCCAGCAAGTCTCAAGTCCTCAAATTTGTGACTTAAGTCTGACTTGAGTGAAGTCATGTGACTCAGGTCCCCACCTCTGCTTAACACCACAACTTCAAACAAGCACATCATCATCGTCAGCTGTCATCTGTCCTATTTGTCGGACTGATGTTGGTGTCGGACGACGTCCTGACATTGAATTTTGGTCACCTGACGTCACAACCTACATTCAACCAAATATCAACATCTAATGACGTCAGTGGCAGCTGCCTGCAGGGATGTGTTCATATCTACAGATCTCAGTTCATCTTGGACCCACACAGAAAACACACACAGGTCACAGTGTTCCAAGTTAATGACTTCAGGCTGACAAAACCTACAGTTTGTGTTAATTAGTATTAGACGGGTTAATAACTGTATTCACTGTAGACTCAACACGTTTCACATTAGAAAGCTGGAAGTCACTGTTCAGTTCAAAAACAACATGAGTGTCCATTTTAAAGTTAAACTTCAAATATTAGATTCTAGATGTGATGGCAGTTTTAAACAGATCCTGTCAGATTATTCAGTTAATACATCAAACAAATAGTGAATAGTGAACAAATAGTGACACAGAAGTCTGTCTCAGATGCTGCAGGTGTGTTACCGTTACAGACAGTGAGGCTGAAGCCGTGTTTACTCCTGATGGTCTTCATAAAGGTTGTGTGCTGAACTTGAGGTCTGAAGCCAACTTGGTACGAGTAATGAAATCTGGGACAGGACAAAAATTTGTGTTTTTTACCACGTCATTCCAGACACTCACACAGAGACAAGTTTTAACACATCAGATCAGAAGGAACAACTCAGTGACCTAATCCACAATAATGAAATATCTGCTCCCTGACTGCAAACAGATTGTCAGTGGTTGAAGTGATGGGATGGAATAAACACACCCTAACCCAATCAATGTCAAATAAGAACACTAGTATCCAGCTGTTTAATGAACACATTCACAGCCATAACATATTGTAGCTTTAGGACAGCTTCTCTCATAGAGAGGTCTAGCAATCCCTTGTGGACTTTGAGTAGGTTTGTTAAAATATTGTGTTAAATTTATTGTCTCTCAAACTATCTGAGTCACCACAGAGCCTGCTAACAAGTTGTGTACATGTGTTGTTTTCAATATTAAATCAGCTTAAAACATTAATGTTTGATTTGGTTGTTTTACAGTGTTGTTGGACAGACCGTTCTGTGACTGTCTACCCACACAGATTCGCCAGTTAAGTTTATGTTTTACGATTTCCATTTGAAAAGATCAGCTGACATTTGAAATGAAATGTGGATGAAGCTAACAGTTAGCCTGCCCCAGGGACTGTGCTAAATTTCACCAATTATCAGCTTGCTATCTATCAAACACAGAAAACGGTCAATATCATGGACCGGTGGATTAAGACCGGGTCAATTAAGAGACAACCAAATGCAACCTCTGACACAACAGATACAACAGGCAAGGTACAATGACTTCATGCACAAGCTCGCCACAACACTACTGAAGTAGTAGTATGTTTTTCAAGTTAGTTCCAAATTCTGAAACACGAACACTTCCCGCTGGCCCCGCAAGACGTCACTTCCTGTTTTGTCACTCGATGGCTGCCATCGAAAAGTTTCTTTTCAGTGGCTGCAGGTAGATTTGTCCCCTAATGCAATAAATTTGACTTAAGTCCAGTAAAAAACTTCTGAATGAATCCCCTATTCACACTCCTGTTGAAGCCTTCTCATCTCCTAACACACATTTATAGGTACAGTCTCACTGATGGCAGACCAACCTGATTCTGAAATAAGCATACTTAGATAAATGCTGCTGAAAACCCTGACAGACAGTGGATGGAGGTGTTAATAATTACCTGTTGTAATTGCAGTGGATGGGAAGGTTTAGAGGTACAACTCTGATGACGTAGCCTTGTGCAGGTGGAGTATAACACAGTGAATAGGTATACACCAGCTGACCACCAACAACCTGAGACACAGGAAGTAGATTTAATATGATTTCACTTTCCAATCCATCTAAATTTAAAACTGTTCATCAAGCTGGATCCTTAAGTCTGGATTTTGTTTGCTATATTATATTGCTTTCTTTGCTGCAGGGATGACATATTTTTGTAGTCCAACCCTGAAGTTAGCATCACCCTGGTTCCCTAAATAAAAAGCCAATGGCATTTTTCCATTGTCTTTTTGATCATTATAGAAAATAAACTCTGACAAACGACTGTTTATGACACTGACACGTTTTGTTCAGCAGGATAATCTTCACTAATGAACACTATGTCAGTATCATAACAAATACGTCATCCCTATAGCACTAAAACCTGATGAAATTACGTTCACATAAACTATTAATCACTTCACCATCATATCAGTTTATGTATCTGTAGGTTTCACACTATCATATATAGTTTGTTGCTATCAGTTCAATAGGGCAGTTCTGAATGGAGCTGAGCTGTTGGATGTGGCTCAGCAGTCGGCCATTTTTTTAATATTGAAAAAGTCCTGATTTACCCAGAATTCATTGTACCAAAATCCGGTTTAAGATCATGGATGTAAATTTAAAATAGTCGAGAACTTTTTTGTCGTCAAGAACTAAACTGCTTTGTGCAACAGATAAATTTAGACGTCTATCTGAAGCCTGACTATTTGGTATATCTAAGCCACTATCAAAGTATACCTTTGTGGAACCAGTCCCTGTTTGTGATTTTAATTGTGATTTAATTATCTATTATCTATAATGACTGGACATAGGAAGTTTGTGAATGTGTGCGTTTGTAACGTGCAGGTGAAGCTGGGTGGTGAACTACCTTAGAGTCTCCGCCGCATTCCGTCAGTCTGTAGTGGAAGTACAGGTAGCGCGGGCTGACCCTGCTGGCTTCGCACGTGCCCAGTCGGAACAGGGACGGGAAGGTCCACGCGCGCAGCTGGAAGCGGTCCACGCGAACAGAGAGTTTATCGTATCCACACCAGACCTCCACAGCGCGTGCACCGGTCGCCTGGACGCTCCGCTGTTGTTCCGCTGGGGGTAACAGCAACGCGGTCAGTCCGGCGGGGAGCGGCCATTTGTGAGGGACCGGCCGGAAGAGCTCTCGTGCCACAAGCGGCCCCAGCGCGTGCTGGAACATGGGCAAGTGGTAGAACGAGGGACTCGTGCCTCCATCCTGTTTTCTCGAGACCGAGTGTAACCCCTCAGACCACGTCGCTCGCTGAACCGGACTTCCTAGTGAACCGCAAAGCAACGTCCAAAGAAGCCACGCTAACAGCGGCATGATGTGAACAGGAGCTGGAGCCCTCCGAGTGGCGACCAGTGGAGAGTCTGGTCTGGGCTGCTTTCATGACGTCATTATCACACCTGCTGCCTATTAATTCCATTAGGTCCACACTGCAGAGTCTTCATTCAACAGTGCTGTTACTGGTTATTTTTCTCAGTCACTAACAATTAATCAGTATCACAGAAAAGGTTGTGATGTACTAAATATCAGCACAGCTGTGATTCGGTCGTAGGTACGAGGCCATATTAGTTAAGAGTAATACGTAACAACAGATTATGATTTGTTTGTTTATTTCATTATTTATTTGGCTACGCCAACTTAAATAGTTCCGCAACTGGCCTGGTACTGGGCTGTTGCCAAACAACACATAAACACTTTCCTGACCTGATGATGTCCTATGAGCGCACATGGAGGTGTTTGCTGAAGTCATGGACTGTACGAGTTTTGGGAAACCAGAAGATGCAGTGATGAAAAACTTGAGTATAAATATGCACTGATCTTAAATTCGATAGATTCGGTTAAACCGTTGTTGTTTAAATCATTTTGAAAGTAAATCTAAATCATGCAGGAGTGAGAAAAATGGAAGAGAACAGGTGACGATCAGTTGGACCTTGTAGGCAGTCTACAATAGCTGTACATGGACATCTGTGATCATCATGAAAGCGTTTGTAGTTTAACCTTGATGTGGGAGCTTCTTGTTTGTACTTAATGAAAACTATTTGTAATATAAGATCAATGTATCCAGTCTGTGACTGATAAAAGTCACCATCAGCCATGCAACACGTATTCTGTTAACAGGATCAATCACGATGTTATTACTGAAGTGTAATCAAGCTTTGTCTGTATCCCACTTGTGTTTAAAGGTGGCAGCCTGTTTTGTGTACACCCATGTCAGTGTCTTCAAGTCCAATGATTTGAAGACTTCTTAGACATCATATCCAAACCGTTGGTATCCAGTTACCTTTCCACTTTCATCATCCCATTCACAGGTAAATAGAAGAGAGAAAGAGACATAGACAGAGACTACAGTAAACCACTGTGAGATTGTGGCACAGTCAATGAGACTCGATCCACAGACCCCAGAACAGCAGAACATTAAAGAAATAATTGCTGTGACAATCCCTCTCCCCCTGTGTACCTGTTGCTTCCTGTCTGTGGCTGCTTCCTTTTGCAGGTACTAGAGGTGGGTGTGGCAAAGGGTCGTCAGTACCTGGGCTCATCAGCAGACCTGGCACACCTGGGCCCTGTGTTGTGTGCTAGTGCTTTTAAAACCATGTTGGAGCTCAGTTCTGGTTCTCTCTCCTCCTTGAGCCACCTTTCTGGTTTGGTTGGCATTTGGTTTGTGTTGTTTCTGTTGCTGCACCATACAACACTACATTCACACACACTTACACTGCTGATCTTACAGATTACACATGCCATTGTTAGTTTATGTTCTTCTTCTAGATTTATTGTCTGTTTTTTTTTTTTTTTTTTAATTAAACATTTTTTAATTGGCTTGTCTGTGTGCATCTTCCTCTTTTGTCATGGCCGTGCGCCCTGTTTTGTGACAAAACATACCAATAAACATTAGGTTGCACAAATAAGAAATAAGCATACCTCCAGTTTGGTTTAAAATGCTGCTTAAAACTAAGAGCTGTTACAACCTGATGTGCACACCTACAGTTCTGAGTGTGCCACTCCATGTGCAGAGGATCATCTTTGTTTAGCTTTTTCACCCACTCCTGTTTGAATTGTACTGTCCTGATGTTACTATCACAGTGACCAGGTTTGGAGTCCAGATGATGCAGTGAGGAAATATATAGGGAGTTTACTGTAAGACAAAGTTTTCAGGTTTTTGAATGACAATTTTTAAAATTGAATTTCAACATTTAATTGGTTTAAATTTCTGTTTAACTTAAAATGTTATACATTATTAAACATATATTTAGAATAGGCTGGCAGAGTGTAAATGTCTGACTGGCTTTGCAGATTATTCCAAGTGATCTTGTTACAGGTTTGCTTTAGATATGGAGCAGTTCCAAACATGAGGTTCTCTGACAAGGGCTTTGTAGACACATAAAAAACAATCATTACTATGTTTGTCAGTCAAGGAAATCAACCAAACTTAAAATCCAGTGTTGAGCGAGGTTGCTGAACAAGATGATCTCAGTGCACTGCTCTGTAACTTTTTATTCCTCTTTGTCTTATTTTATTAATTGACACTTTATCATATTTCTTTGACCAATAGATGAAAATATGAAAAACAAACATGTCAGCAACATTCAGAATAACAGGGTGCTTCTGGTATTTGTAGTTTTTCTGTTGCTTTAAAACAAACACTAAAACAAATTATCAGTCTTCATTTCAAATGCAAAATATGAAAAAGCCATTGAGCTGACTTCCCAGGCCATTCTGTTCTTCTTGTAATGTCTTCAGCCTGCGTAAAGATGCCCAAAGTGGAAGTGAAACTAAACACGTGCCCATACATGCACATCACAAGGAAAAAAATCTGTTTGAATGATGAGTTGATTCACAAGAAGGAGTGCTGCCGCGGGCAACACAGGGCAAGTTTATTTAAGGAGCACTATTCAGACACAAGGCAGTTCAATGGTCTTTGCGGAGACATAGAAATACATTTAACATAAAATACTAATAATAATAAAACTGCATTTAAAAGATAATAAAGCAAAAGCAAAAATAAGAAAATGAATAGATAAAGATTAAAAAGAGGTTCAGTTTGTAAGTTATTGGGGAGCTGCAGCAAACAGGAATGTTGCAACCGTCACTGATCCATGTTGCAACTTTCACCAGGGTTGGCGTCAGTTGCAACGTCTGAATTCTTCTATTCAAATAAATATTGTGAATGATATGTCACATGTAATCATCTTTAAATGGTATGGGTGATTAGCAGACAGATGTAAGTTTTATATTGGTTTGTTTAGTTTGTCTGTGTGTCTGAGAGAAAGGAAGAAAGTGTTGCAACCGTCCCCGGTCTCTTTGCTGCCATTCCCACTGAGAATCTTCCAAGATGATCTGATGCTCTCTCTCTCTGAAGAAGCAGTAACTGTGGTCTCATGTTCTGGATCCTTAGAGCCAGTATAAATAAATCAGTATAAATCTGTTGAAACTGGGAACAGTGGTCTCTAACATGAACATGGATTGAGGATGCTGGTATTAGGTCAACTTTTGCTTTCTGAGGCCTCTTGCTGTATGTTTTAATAGATATCAGTCAGTGGTGTTGGATTCCTCTGTGGCTCAACCTCTGGATAATTAATGTTGAACTCAATTCAGCATTAACCACACCCAGAGCTCGTGCACATCTTCCTCCATCCCATCTGAAACATGCTCTCTGTCCTCTTCCTTGTTCCCAGCACTCTGAAATTGTGATCCATTCCATAAATTAATAAATATTCTTTTAAATGTTTACAACACAATATATTTCCACTACACACTCTGAAACACACCCATTTTCACTTTGCATGCATTTGATAACACAATCAAAAGGTTCTTTATTAACAGTAAGATCACACACATTTAAATCATTCTAGATGGTAACATACAATATTGTCCCAAAAATGAACAAATAGGCATTGAACTATTTCATTCATCATTTCCATCAGAATTTAATTAATCAGAGACAGAAAATTTAAACTTCATCTAAAAAAATATGGTCCTAAAAGCAGGGACATAAAATAAAAACAAAAATTAGGTGAACTTAACAGCAGCTCAGAGAAAGTGTTCTCTTAAAGCAAAGTGCTATTATTAAAGAAGAATAACAGGTTAAAGCACAGATGATTAATATTCCTGGTTAAAAAGGAGCAGCAGTCCTACAACAACTCCAGTGACAGCACCAGCAGGAAACTCTGAGGGAGGAACTGGAACCACACCAGAACCATCTGCCTGCACTTGTCTACCTGCTCATTCCGAAATCCAAAACACACTGCATCATTTAATACAAAGAATTTTTATTTGTTCATCATTCTTTATCTAATCTTACATAATCTAATCTCAGACACTCTCCACGTCTTGTAATAAGAAACCCTGCTTAACCTGCTTCTGCTTTGGTTTACTTTTCCTTTTGCTCACAGATCAGAGGTGGAGATTGTGTTAAAAGATCAGAAAGTGAGTCAAGTTACCATCATCTGATTTCCACCAAATTGTGATTCATTAAAATCACTTGCTGCACGCAGTTGATCTTATCTGCTGCATTATTACACAAGAAAAACATCAGGGATCACACAGACAGGGTGATATTAATAATCTCATTCAACTTTAAGAGGAATCATAACTATAAGCCCATTTTGAACAGGAAAAGAAGTTTTGTACAGTTTTTTTTAATGTTGGAAACAATTGTATAAACATAAAATAAAACAAGAATCTGTTCGATCATGTGTACACTGCAAAGATGATTACATGTCGGCTGGCTTTGAAGATTTAACAGAGCTACTGGTTTGCTGTTTTCTCCTTCACGCTAAACTAAGCTAAGCTAAACTAAGCTAAGCTAAGCTAAACTGAACTTGTCTGGGAGCTAACTGCTCAGAGTTGACACTGATATTGATTTTCTCATCAAACTCAAAACATCATCACCAAAGAAAGAGCAAAGGATTCGATTTTCATATTCAGTGTGCACACTTACTAATGATCAAATGACAGAATTATATGTAGGAGCCATGAATGATTGGAGGACTGGATTTTTGTCACAGTAAAGTTGACCTTTGACCTTTGACCACAAAATTCTGAAGTTCCCTCTGGGCTTCCTGATATATCGCATACGCAAGAACATGAGGTCACCGTGACCTTGAACTTTGACCCTCAAAATCTAATTGGTTCATCCTTGATTCCAAGTGCACATTTGTACCAAATCTGAAGGAATTCCCTCAAGGTGTTACTGAGATACATATACCCATAATATCAGGGGAAACTTTTTTCTTCCTGTATGAAGCATCTCATTGAGTGTGTCTGGCACTCAGGTTTCTGGATTCAGTCTCATAGAGAGCTCAGCGCCGTTGTCAGGGGCTTTAAGATCAGAAACATGCTGCTGATCCACTCCTGCTGCAGTGCATCTGTTCTTCTTCCAAACCAGGACACAAACAGTCACAGCGATGAGGGCGACGAGGGCAGCAACAACCACAGTGATGCGGACGGCGACTGTCATGTCAATGGACTTGTCTGTTGAACAAAAAAACAAAACAACACAAAAAAAATGAAGACGGATACAGACAAAGCAGGTTAGAACAGAATCACATTCATCAAGACTGAGGAGTTCAAACAGTATAATCAGTGATTCTGGCTTTTACCTTAAAAGTGTACATCTATGAAACTAGTATGTGTTGGATTGGAATGAAAGACACAAAAAACTAAATCAATAAAAACATTTAATGATCACAGTTAAAGTTTTGTTCAGTTTAGCAAAGTAGATGCAACCCAATTAAATCCTGTTTTCTAGGTGTCACCACTGGCTGCGTTCTGTGTTATTCTGGGTGGAGTAAAGAACGGACAGGCAGCACAAACCTGTTATTTGATGGTGAAAACAATTCAAAACAAAAACCTTGTTGGGCTCAAATGATCTGACCACTGACCCTGGGGTGTAGAATTTCTTAGACTGAATTATTTAACTGGTTTATTATGAGTTTTGTTGAAGAGGAATTTGCAGCTGAACTGGAGAACAAGAGCAAAAATACCCAACAAACCACAGACATGACGTCACATTCAGGAGCCGCTGATCTCACTCTTACCTTCGTTGGTCCTGATCACCGCTTTGTCCAGTTTGGTGACGATGTCGTCCTCAACACCAGAGAGCTGAAACACACAGTCGTACCTCCTCCAGTCTTCTGGATTGATGGATGATAAATTGAGGTCAACGCTCATCTGGAAGGTTTCATCATGGTTGGGGAGGATCTCTCCTTGGTCCACGTCCTCATGAAGATCCTCTCCATCTTTCCTCCAGAACATCACGGCTCTGTGAGGGTAGAAACCTGTAGCGTGGCAGCTGACTGGAGAGGAGGGAGTCTTCTGGAGGAGAGACACTGAGGGACGCTCTGGAGAAGGGGGGGGGTATAGAAGTAGTGATGGAGAGTGAAGGGGAAAGAGAAAGAGATAGATATGTGTTTTCAGTTGTAGATAATTGTGGCTGACCAACCCTAAAGGGAGCTCAATCAACAACATGCAACAAGCAAAAAAAAAAAAAAATAACAACAAGACAAAGAGTCTTCAGCCATGTTAGCAGCTCTGTGCTGTCAGCTAAAATACTAATGTCTGCATGCTAACATGCTAACAATGATAATAGCAGCATGGTGATGTTTACCAGGTACAATGCCATCTTAGTTCTGCCTGTTAGCTGTTACATGTAGACTCAGAGGGGAACAACACCACAGCTTGAAAATACATTTTCAGGAAAGTCGCTACAGTTAGAGAAGAAGACAGCAGTCAAACAGCATCTTTCTCTTCTAACAATGAAACTTACTTCTCTCATAGTAACTGTCCACTGACTATCACCAGCTGACTGAGGTGATGACATGTCCGTCTCTACCGATTGGTCAGGAGCAACTCAACTCAACAATGGTAATTCAGTCTGAGTAGTCTATATGAATATTGTTGTGTTCATGAAACTACATCAGGTCATGTGATTCTACCTGTTCTCAGCAGAGAGCTCTTCCCATAGTCCAAACTCTTCTTCAGCCAATCAGGACAAATCCGAGTTAAAAAGTCCTTATTGTAATTAATTCTCGGCATGTCAGCGTCCCATCTCAGTTTGATGACCACAGCCTGTGGTTTCAGAGCGATCCATGTCAGTGTCGTCAGGTTCAAAAACAGGATATCTTCTCCATCATAACCATACTGATGAAAACCAATACCTTCGTCAGTCTCATCGTCCCATTCACAGCCATTTATCTTCTGTAAAACGTGGACGCCTGAGACGGAGACAGAGACACAACAGAGACTGAAGGTAATATCTCCACCAGTTTCAGACCGAGAGCAGCTGTTATGTTGGTAATAATAAGACTTGTTTTCATGGCGGTTAGATTCTGTCTGACCTGCTGAAATCAGTAAAGGTAACCTCGTCAGATCAAGGCAGCTGCAGTTTTCAGTCAGGTGCCACAGTTGCTCTTCACCTACTGCATAACTTCATTGCATGATGGGTAACACCTGGCAGTCACCTGATATACAGAACTTTGACCAATAACATTACGTGTTACAGAAACTCTTCTGTAACACGTAATTTTTTTAGTCTGATTTTGTCTGATGAAAGTTCACTCTTACTGTACAAAATGTGTATGCTGTTTGTGTTGACAACTTTACACGCTACATAAATCAAATAAATAAAAATAAATAAATTAGTAAATAATTCGGAAATAAATGTGCAACAAACAAATACAAATACATTTTAACATTTATTTTTTATTATTTGGCATTATTTTATTAATCAAGGTGATTTATTATTTCCTGTGTCACTTTTGGGCCCCCGTACTGTAGGGTCACTTTATAACTAAGATACAGAACAGTTTGGCAGTAAAAAAAGGGAAATATACTGTACCTCCACTTTGGTCGAACTCTTGCTTCAAACGGAAAATAGTGGCTTTAAGGAGGTTGGGCTGGTTATAAGAACACTGCGCATTGTACCACTCCAGCTGCTGCGGGCTGTCATCTAAATATTTTTTCACCCAGTCCTGTTTTGCCTCTACTATCTTTGTGTCGGGGTCGCAGTATCCCACCATAATGTCATCAACCTGTGCGATAACCTCAAGCTCAGGGAGGTTTGGGACTCCAGAGGACACAGTGAAGAAATACTTGAGGGAGTGTTTCGCTGTGGGACAAACAAGGTTTTCATGATAAATACACAAGCATTATAAACATGATACGGTGCCTATAGAAAACCATCATACCCATTTGAAATAATTACTTTATTTGTTGTACAAGTTGAAATCACAACCCATTTAAAAAAAAACAAAAAAAAAAACCTGTTCCAGGTTTGTTTACTGATTTTCCTTCACAGCATCAAACGAACGTCAAAAAATTAAATGCTGCGTCCTGTATTGAATCAATACATTTGTCCCGTATTTTTGTTCATGTTATGTCCTCAAAGTGCTGTGAATAATGTAATGTCAAGTAAAACCAAACCAGTTGTAGCCTACAAGTGGATTGGAGAAGCTTTTGCAGAAGTGGGCGTTGTAGCCTCTGGTGGTTCACCTGGTAGAGCACATGTCATTAAGGCTTATTGCAAACGGCAGTGGTGTGAGTCTCTTATTTCCCCACAGAAAAGGTAGCAACACTAAGTGAGACGCAGGAGGAAAATGTAGATCTTACCTGCTGATGAAACGTGACAGAAAAGAATCAACAAAATTAACTTCCCCATCTTGCTTTGTTCGTCCATTGCTTTCTCTCGGTGGATGGGAAAAAAAGGTGGAGCCAAGACAAACGGTTGTTGGCAAACCAGTATTCAGCTTGTCTTCAGTCTGCAATAACTGTTGTATGTTTTTCTGTATCACAGGGAGCCTATTAAAATTCTACATGGTCACCTGTGATAATCATGAAAGCGCAAAAATCCACACGTTCACAACAGGAGGGTCGCCTGCTCCTTCTCCTTATCCAGGTGATCCCAGAATTGGCACTATCCACACTTCATGAGTGGGTTACGCCCCATGTGTAGAGGCTACAGTCCTCGCTGCAGCTGGCCCCCGGTTCGAGTCCCGCTTCGGACGGCCCCTTCCCCTCCATGTCATTCCCCCTCTCTCTGCCTCCCCATTTCCTGTCTCTCTCTACTGTCCTGTCCATTAAAGGCACAAAAAGCCCCCCCCCCCAAAAAAAAAAATTGCATGTCTTAAGATAGAGGTTATGAATATTGGCATTATTGATAATAGGCATAATATAAAATAATATTGACATTATAAATGTCTGTTTTTTTTATAGGCTACAACTTATTGAGAAAATGTAACTTCAATATCATTATTGACATAATTTAATGCGGTGTGTTTATCTAAGTGCACAGTGGATGGCAGTATTACAGCACAACCTGTTGTATTTTGAGCAGAGGGGAGGAAAGAAAGAATTGTGGCTCAGCCTTTGATTTCACTGTAAACTGTCTAAGATCCTTTGTGATGACTGGCGACACTGTTTTCCTGGTCAACGAAAACACACATATGGTCTGTTGTTCACCTTCTGGACAGGAATGAAACCCTGTAGAGACAGAACAGGTGAGGGGCGGGCTGGAGTGGAGCAAGGCACACCTGAACTCACATACACTTTATATAAAAGGACACTTAAACTTAAACAGATGCTCACATTGTTGAATTGCCTCAGCTTGTCTTTCATAAGTCTCAGTGTTTCAGTCAGGAGTTTTAACTCGGCTAGTTATTGATCTAACATCATCACCTCAAACCCAATGCTGCGTTGTTCAGGTAAAACATATAATATGACGTGTGACTGTAGCTCACGGTGTTTGTGGTTAACCTCGTTTAGACTTCACTTCCTGTTACTAGTAAAGAGGCTAAAGTGTGATTAACTGATGTGACTGAGCAGCAGTAAATAATCTGAGCTAATTCAATTTTGAATCGTACATTTAGCGGTAAAATTCAGTCTAGATTTGTCAGAATGATAATTGTACACTACTAATTGTGTCACTGGTGTTCAGGCAGCAATGGCTGAGATCATTCATAAGAAAAATTAGTCATGTTATGACTGCACTTATTTTAAATCAGACTTCCACAGAAGGAAGGAAGGAACATACTGGTGTATCTGTCTGTCATATGAGCAAGATCATCGCTGGAAAAGTCCTGGAAAAGTCCTGGAAAATGATCTGTAGAAGAGAGTAGCAGCCCTGATTTATTCGTTTGTGTGTTTCTTAAAGAAAAGTCAACAGGGAGTTTGTTTTCAAATTCCTGTAGTTGTTCTAAATATTTATATAAAAAAGTTTGAAGAATATTCCTTTAAACCATTAAGAATAAAAGAGACAAAAGACAAATAAAATGACACAATAATGATTAATTGAAAAATGATGTCATGATTAATTGTAAACATATACTATACATTACATACAACTTGGGATCATAAATAAAGTATAATGTACTCATCACAGATTAAAACCAGAAATGTAATTCAGTTTAAGCCTCCTGTGTTCGGGTGGAAGCAGAAATCTTTGAGGCAGATAACCTCAGCAGGTAAAACCAAAACTGTATGTTTCCTGACTTACATGCAGATAGCACTTTTGTGGTATGTGATTTTTGCCAAAAAAACCCCCCATAAACCTAAAGAGATGGAAGAACACTCACATCAAACAGAGTAAAGATTGTCCAAAGTTCAACTCCAACAGGGCACATCATGAGGATTTCACTGAGATGTTACTCATCACTCTAGAAGAACGAGCCTACAGGTCGTCTGTGCAGCGGCTTGTTATGACCCATAGCTGTATTTTACTGTCAGGCGACAGAAGCAAAGGAAAAAGTGCGGTGGATGAAGCGAGTCCATGTAAGAAGGGTGGTGGTGGATGTGTTGAAAACACAGGAATATGACACAAAAGCGCAGTGCTTGAACAGTGGGGAAGTAGTTTATGTTATTTAATCCATGACCATTCATCGAAGTGTGTAACCATGACAACAAAGATCATTTAATGTAAAGGTAGTAAAAATAATTATTTGAACAGAAACCACAATATTTTTCTAAACCTCACCTAAACCTAACCATGCCATAACCGTTTGTTATTGTAACCATGACAACTAAGGAGTGGTACGCCTGACACCATATAGGGGCGCTGTGTCAGGAGACCTCTCCATCGGTGGTATCAGCAGTTGAAAACAACAACCTATATGGTTGTTCAGTTTTGGAGGACTGGTTTATTTTTGTCCTTTCTCTTCTCTTCAAAGCTGCCATGTTTTTTTGTTGACATGACGATGTCACCGTGTGTGTCTGTAGGATGGTGTGTTTGTCTGCACACACCATCTGTTCGTCTTATTGTTTTGCTGTGATCAGGTTGCTGTGTTCAGTGCAGAGAGTTCAAGGATGTTGTCAGTAACTGTAAAAGTCAGAAATACATTGTTAGTCCACTAAACTACCAACACTGAAATACTACACCTACACAGTCTTGTTAAACTGTTAATCTGCAGTAAAGTACACGTCTTATCTGTAAATGGAAAAAAAACAAGTTCTACTTACTAGGTGCAGGGGGTTTGGCTGAAAAGACCAAAACAAAAAAAGGAATGATTTCAGTTGTCAGAACATTTTTTTGTCGTCCACTCTGAATCTCATTCCCTCTCAGATTGATAAACCAGTCCCCTCTCACTAACACATGTTGCTTCAGTGTTACAATAAAAGCCCCTCAGTCTCTCACCTGTCTTCTTTTTGTGAACAGTAAATCCAATAATAGAAATGAGGATTACAAGAACAACCACTGCAACAATGATGGGGAGGGTCTTGTCACTGGGCGTCTCTGTTCAGCAAAACACAAAGAAACAAAACGTCGTCACATGACGTGCACATGAAGCAGAGGGAACAGAGATACATGTGTTCATCACAATTTTCACCACACAGGCTTCTGAGGGGTGATGAATATAAGAGTATAATGAAGTGGCTATTGACGTGTGTTTAAAGATACATAAGATTTTTTTTTATCTTCTTTCTAATCCAACATCTTTAAAAGAAATAAATGCAGGTAAATCCAAAGAACTCATCTTATTGAGCAACACACTAGACACTAGTGATGAACCTCAACCTTTGACAATCACTGGATCCCCTGTAGAAACTGTCAGTCGTTTTAAATATCCTGAAACTGTGACTGGCGGCCATCTTAACTTTACAGAGAATACTGACTCCATTGATTTGATGATAAACTCTGGAAATACTGTAATAGAATCCAGTGGAAAGTATTTTATACTTCAATATCGTTGTGTGTAAGAAAACAAAATATGAATTAAATATAAAGATTAAAGCTTTGCAGATTGTAAGTGAGTCCTCTCACCTTTTGTACTTGGACTTTGAGCAAAACAAATGTGTACACCAAGTCTTGCCAAATGCAGCTAGACAGCTGAATGCATAGTTTTCTTTGAATCCTTCCATTTCATTTTATTTAACATGATTTTTTTATTGTATTCAAATTGCATTGTTTGTTGCTGTTGTGTCCCTGTTGTTGTCCTGTGTTCTCGGTTGTTCTCGGATTTTCCACAACATGGACAATAAGGTTCCTAACTATCAAACTGACCCAACAACCCCTAATGTTACAGGTGTTTCTTAAGCAGAAAACCTGCATTAACCTATTTCAGAGTTTGAAAGAAGAATTGTCTAATACTAAGATATCTTCAGTTGCATTATGGGAAATGTAGAATCCAGTGTTTTTGGCACTTTGTGAGACTAAAAGTCAAGATATCATGGCCACCACTGCTCTCATAAGTCAGCCAACATACAAAGTAAAAGTACCACACTAACTCACTGGACTCACTGACTTTAAACTTTCTGTGTCATTACTGTATATTAAGAAATTAGAACTAAAAACATCTTCTCATTACACTGTCATGGGATCAGGCCAGTAATCCTGGTAAAGGAAGACTATAGTTTAATACCAATCTTAATCTTAAAATCATTAACAACTGTGACAATTAACAAATAGAAAGATAAAAACCTAAACAATGATATCATTCAGGATTAAAAAATTAAAAAGAAAATTAAATGCGTGTTTATCACCTTGATCATTTCCAATCCCAGTCTTTTCCCAGTTGGTCCTGATCACTGGTTTGTGTAGCGCGGTGACGGTTTCCTCCGTCACACCAGAGAGCTGAAACACACAGTCGTACCTCCTCCAGTCTTCTGGATTGATGGATGATAAATTGAGGTAAACGCTCATCTGGAAGGTTTCATCATGGTTGGGGAGGATCTCTCCTTGGTCCACGTCCTCATAAAGCTCCTCTCCATCTTTCCTCCAGAACATCACGGCTCTGTGAGGGTAGAAACCTGTAGCGTGGCAGCTGACTGGAGAGGAGGGAGTCTTCTGGAGGAGAGACACTGAGGGACGCTCTGGAGAATTAAAAAAACATCATCATTATCAAGGTATGTAATGTATTTAAAAAAAAAACCAAATCATCAGCAGTAATTGATACATTTTACGGTTTCAACTTGAAGAACAGTGAACATATCCTGTGCATCAGTTCAAGTGCACATCATGCAGTTTACCTCCAACATTAAGGGATGCAAAAGTCTGATTCATGCTGATAATCCAGTTGTTAACTGGATTATCAGCTAGGTATATTTAATATTACTCCGTAAAAACTATAAAAAAAATAGTCCATTACAAATAAAGGTCCTGCATCCTCTCTAGAGGTTCCTGAGTCCCTGGGTAAATTTGGGTTGATTGTGAGATGATTAATGGAGAGAGAAGAAGAAAAGAAAGTTCTGTGACACAAAACTGTATAAATTATTTGAACTCTTTTCTATAATCATAATCACAATTTGACCTTGAACGACCATGAACATTTTATTTATTCAACAGTTTAAAATTAAACCATCTGAAAAGTTTAGAGGGGAAATGTGTTGGTGTCACTTGTTGCATCACTAACAATACATTGTATTTCATAAAATGAGCATATTTTGTATGTAATCTTTTAATCTGAAAAGTATCTAATTACTCAATCTGTCCAATAAATATAGTTGACTAAAAAGTAGAAGCTTTCCCTCAGACTTGTAGTGGAGTAGATGAAGTAGCATGAAAGGTAAATACTTAAGTATTGCACTTAAGCACAGGACTTGAATAAAAAAAAACAGCTGTCATGCCAGACAATGTTACAGGTGCAAAAAAAAAAAAAAAAATTCACAGCCCCTTGTGGTCAAGATTTTCACTTGCCGCTTGGGGTTTCTGATGATACTGTCAATAACCAGCCATAATCAGCCGGCCAGGGCTGTGCAATGTAAGAAAGTATAAGAAATAAAAGGAGAGAAAGTCAAGAGAGAAATCAACAAGTGATCTCTCCCCTGTCAAACAAAAAAGAAAACTGAGCTTCCTCCGCACTGTTTGGTTGTGATCATTAAAATAAAAAGTGCTTTGCAAACACATTATTTGGCATCTGTAATGTTAAGGGCTCGGATGTGGGCCGCCAACATTTTTGAGATTTTCAAGTGGGCCATGAGTTGGAAAAGTTTTTGGAACCACTGCATTACCTCACTGATCACCTGTGGGTAATACTCTGGTGTCTGCAGCTGAGAGAAGCACTAGTGTAGTCCCGCCTCCCACCTTGTTCACTGCACCGCCACGTGACAGGCCACCAAAACAAAACATGTTTGGAACTTTTACAAAGTGTGTGAGGCTGATATAATGTACATGCACGCCAAAGATGATCGATATCGGCCGTGAATCGGCCGATCTCACTCATCGATGATCGTATCGGTGGCAGAAAAATATGATGTCGGCATCCCTAATTTACATTTATATCACCATCCTAGTTTGAAGTACAATGAGTTTGAGGTGATAGTAGCACACACAATAGGAATCTTACTTAAGTGAATAAAGTTATTAGAGTGAGATAAGAAAGGAAAGTGGGGAGAGAGAGAGAGAGTAAAAGAAAAAGAGGTCAAGAAACAGCAGAGAGAGTAAAAGAGTAAAAGAGATGAAACAGAGGTGGAAACTTGGTTGTTTACATTGTAAAGTTAATGTTAATTAGGACACAATTCAGGTCATGATTCTCCACCTGGTATCTGCAGAAGACCGTTGGTATAGATGAAATACTTCTTCAGCCAAGCAGGACAGGATTTGGCGAGGAGGTTCGTCCAAAGCACAGTTCTAGTTGTATCTCCATCCCACTCCAGTTTGGTGGTTTCAGCCCGGGGGTTTGCAGCGGTCCATGTCTCGGTCTCCCGGTCAAATGTGAGGAAGTCTTCTCCATTATAACCATATTGTAGAAAACCATCAAGCTTTTCTGTCTCATTGTCCCATTCACAGCCCCAGTACTGCTGGATAATGTGAACACCTGAGACAGACAGAGACAGAGACAGAGAGAGCAGTAAACCAGAGTGAGATTCAGCACAGGCAGCTGCAGGTGATATGACTCATTACTGAAGAGATGAACTGTCATTGTCTACTGATCAGACTGAAGTTCACTACAACTCCATTCTTACAATTAATTATCTAACTCCTAATCATGCTCCTCCTTTGTTTTGACATTCCTGCAGCTATTACCATGTTCACATCATGTCCTTTAAACTGTAATTACAAGCAGCTGAGCAGGAACAACCTTTCTCATCTGCCTCTGACTGGTAATTCTGAGTTGGAGAGTCAGGAATTTTGGACACCGACAGTGTTGCAGACTCAGTGAAAACAACTACAGATATGTGAGCAAACCTTTGGCACAATGGCTGCAGACACTCTACTTCTGGCAGTTACATCAAAATAGAATGTGCAGCTTTTGAAACAGATTTCTTGAGTTATTGACCGACTCATTAGACTTATTCTTGTGTAATCAAATGGAAAAAAGAAATAAACCAGTAATTGAGGGAAAACATTTTGTCAGACACATACCTCCAGTTTGGTTTGAGTCCTGCTTGAAACTGTCTGTGTCAACTCTGAAGACCTGCTCATAATGTATGCCGTCCTCAGAAATCGTGTCCCAGTGTTGTGGATCATCCACCATTAATCTTCTTGCCCAGTCGTGTCTGGGTTCTAGCGTTTTCATGTTGGTGTCATAGTAAACCATCACAACTTCCTCAAAGTTTGCCATAATAAAATAATCAGGGATGTTTGGGTTTCCAGAGGACATCATGATGTAAAACCTCATGAAGTGTTTGACTGTAGGACAAAGATGATTTGAGTGATTTGTATTTGTTCAATTTTTAAAAAAAACATTATTTCATGGTTCAACTAGTCATATTTATACTTTGACACAACCTGTAGTTGTTCTCCTGAGATCCGAATATCAGGTTCAACACCAGAGGGACTAGATTTCAGAAAACAACATGCAGGCTGTTTAAGACACATTTGGCTGGAGACAGCACTGGTTAACTCATGTTCTGACATTTTGAAGCGGGTGGGGGGGTTTAAAGGCAACTTAAGGTTTATAACTGCTATGCAGATTTATAACAGTGTCATCGGCGTACATTTGATTTTGGCGCACAACAAGCTGATTAAAAGCTGAAAATTAAACGATAGAATTGAATTAGTAATACTCTGTGATTGGCTATGTCAACAACGCTTTGCTGAGAACTACAAACACCACACCCAACAATGCCCCATTTATCTAATACAGATTTGAATCTCACCTGTGAGAGATCAAACTTATCAGTTTTATGTTTGAGATTTTTTCAGACTGATTTATCTTCCTAATTGATACTGAAATCCCCCATAATAATGACGTCATTCTGAAAATTACAATCTCTTAACATATTTTGAAACTTTGCATTGACCATTATTTGATAAAGGTCAAATTAAAAATTTTTCTTTAGCCTACAGTTATTAGGTTCACTTTACACATTTTTATCTGTGAACACATACAGTACCCTTGGGTTTATGGTTAGACTGTATATGTAATTAATTACAGTCTTGCCAACAAATCAGATTAAAGTATAAATATGTATATACATGTATATCATGATCTTACCGGCAGATGCTTTGTGGCAGAAGAGGAGCAGTATCATGAGCTTCTCCATCTTGTTAAGAGAGACAGAGCTGAAGAACTGACCTGAATAGTCATTTAGTTTCACTTTGTAGTTTGTTCCAAAGATGTTTCCTGGTTGTATTAGATTCTATGACTTTTAAGGTGTGTTCATCTGTTGGGAGAGACTCTCTACAGGTGAACAAAGGCTTAAAAATTAATATTATTGTGTGTGATCCTCTGTTACCTGTTCCCGCCTGCCTCCCTTTAAACTCTTTGCCTCAGCTTGTCCGCTGCTAAAGTCCAAAATACATGTATCACAGAGAAATTGACACTTAAGACATGATACAGTTCCTCACATGACGATATCCGTCATGGTTTGCTATGGCAAACTTTCTCACTTCCTTATTTTGTAATAAGGTTTCCTTATGTGTCTCAGTGTTTTGCTTCCTGTCTTGGTCATGTTTGTGTGGTGATTGTCTGCCCCGCCCTAATGTGTTTAATGTGTCTATATAGTCTTGCCTGCACCGTCTCCCATGTGTTGGCTGCATTTGGGTCCACCTCTACTTACCACTAACCCTGACAGATATCATTGTAGTAATAATAATAATGATAATAATGATAAACATTATTTATAAAGCACTTTTTAAAATCAATGAATAGTGCTTTAGAAAAGTCAATAATGTCTGTATCACAGCAGCAATTGTTTGCCTGACTGATGACTTTTTAATATCCCTTATTTATATAAGAAGTTCATTAGTCAACACACCGTCTCAGTCTCACACCTTTCCTTGTAGAAAATCCTGTTTGACTTGTTTCTATTTTTAACTCACATTTATAACAGGCTCAAGATCAAGAACGTTGAGACAAGACAAAGCAGCTGAATCAGCTCAGTCCTTCATTCGTCTTCATCAAAACAAGATGAAAAAGTTATTTTTGCTTCTTTTCTGTAACGTTTCATCAGCAGGTCGGATCACATCAAATATTTAACTGTTCTCTTTCTACTCGGTTTTACTCGCACTCCTGCAGGATTTAGTCTAAGCTTTACTTCAACTTGAAAAAACAATAAGTTTTAACTGAATCCTACTGAATACATCATATTTATGATGAGTGTATATTTATAATGAAAACCTTCTTTGTCCCATGCCGTGAAACACACTCTGAAGTATTTCCTCTTCTGGAGTCCCAAACTTCCCAGAGGTTGTCGCTGTCGGACTGGTTGGTGACGTTCAGACTGGAGGCTGCGACACCAACACAAACACCAACACAGCAGAACCAAAACAGACCTGGATGAAAACGATGTTCAATGACAACCCTCCGCACTTGCAGTCCATGATTCATGTTTCTGTGTAAACTTCAGTTTAATCCTTCCGCCTGCCTCCACTGAAACTCTTTGCCTCAGCTTGTCTGCTGCTAAAGTCCAAAACACAAGCAGCACAGAGAAATGGACACTTTGGACATAATGCAAGTCCTCACCTGGATAATGAGATACTTTATTTATAGAGCACTCATCAAAATCAATGCACAGTGATGACAATAATATCTGCAGCAAAGCAGCAGTAGTTTGCTTAATGCTCTTTATAATCTAGAACTGTGGATTCTAAAGGTCTGGCTCATTTGTACCTCACTAATTTTCTCCTTGTACTCTGAGAGCTGCACAGTTGACGACGGTCGATAGTCAAGGCGACACTTACATAAGATTTTTTAGTTAGTTGTACTTCTGTGGGTTTTATCTCCATCTCTCTTCTCACTGTTTTCCTTGGAAAAAAATCCCTGCTTGTTTCCAGTTTTATCATCTCCATGGAAACACATCAGTCAACAGATAGGTCCCACTAATAGCGCCTTTCATCCCTGTATGGACTCTCATGGACTGTACCTGTGACAAAACTCTGCATGTCATGAGCGCAAAACACAGCTACCTTCCTCCAATCAGGAGTGAACAGAAGTCAAAGCTTCTGAATCATCGGTCCTGCAGTGTCTTCTTCAAAACCAGATGAAAACATTACTGATGTTGCTCCTTTTCTGTCACCTTTCATCAGCAGGTAGGATCACGTTTTAGCTCCGACGTCTCACTCACACAATACCATTTTAACTGAATCCTACTGAATACATCATGTTTATGAGTGTATGTTTATAATGAAAACCTTGTTTGCTCCACAGTGAAACACACCCGTATTTCTCCACTGTGTCCTCTGGAGTCCCAAACTTCCCCGAGGTTGTGGCTGTTGCGCTGTTTTGGTTCTACACAAATACAGTAGAACCAAAACAGACCTGGATGAAAAGGTAGTTCGAAGACACCCCTCAGCGCCTGCAGTGGTACGCTGCAGAGTGTTTTGAGGATCTGCCTAACTTGATCAGTGATCATGATCAGTAAACATTAGAGTAGGGTGGGGTTGGGTTCAGGTTTGCTTATCATAACCAACTGAATCAAAAAATAAAACCCAACTTGAAATAAAGCAAAGTTTTCCTTGTCAGTCAGTATTGTTCTTTATTTGTGCATATTCTCCAACTTCCCACATTCTCAGTCACATTAGTACAAACTAGATGACGCGGTAAACCTTGAGCTTTCAGGGTCCCAGAGGTTCTGCAGCTTCCCACTTTGACCAGTTGGTCCAGTTGAAGTTAATCAATACAGTAACAATGATTCTGACACTTCTTGGAAAGCTGCTGGTCTTGGTGATGTGGCTTTTTAAAAAAAAAAAAAAAGAATTCCTTTGTTAACATCAGCTAAGACACACCCGAAAATTAGGGGAAGTAAGATGCATCAAAGTTCCCATCTGAACTCAAACCAGAGTTCAGTTCTTGGTCAGCATTTTAAAGTGAGAGCCATTGGTCGACCCAGAAAGGTGACCGTCTCAAATAGGAGAAAAATGAGCTTAATATTCAAAATATATCAGCTATAAAACTGATCCTTATGAATACGGTTTAGAACCGCAACCCAGATACAAATTAGTATTGGGTACCTGTGTAAAAAGAAAAAAAAAGAAAAAAGAATTTCAGTTCCGCTTATCAGTTCCTACATTTCTACCAGGAACTGTGACTTTGTCATGCATCAAGTCAATAGCGCGTGCATTTATTTAGATATGAGCTGGTATTCACCGTGTCAGCTGAGGGAGAGCAGGGCATGGTGTGTCTCTGACACTCCAACGTGTTAAAAGTTACTCAAGAGAGTTACAAACGACCTAGCATGTACGGCTAACATTGCAGCAATGTGAAAGATAGAGCAGTCAAAGTGTGGCTTCACTCTAGAAGAATATGGGGAATGGATCAAATTCAAATAATACCCAACCCTACTTATGGGTTATAACAAAAATCTGTTCTAACAGTGATTCAGCAATTTACAAATAGGCCTACATTTCAGTACAAGCTACCACAACTGCCATTGTTACTTTTAAATTGTGAAATATACATTTTGTTTCATCTCTCACATAAAGAGAGTTCAAAGATGATCTGCTCTTTAATCATGAGCACCACATGACTTTGAGAATAGCCTGAAACTGTGCCTCACACAATGCACATTTTTAAGGTAATCTGGTAAAGTAAGGTAATAAGGTAATAAAGTAATAAGTAAGGTAATCCAGTGTCATCTGTCCATCATTGTTGCAGTCTCTGTTGTGTCTCTGTCTCTGTCTCAGGCGTCCACATTTTACAGAGGATGAATGGCTGTGAATAGGACGATGAGACTGAAGAAGGTATTGGTTTTAATCAGTATGGTTATGATGGAGAAGATTTCCTGTCATTTGACCTGAAGACACTGACATGGGATGCTGAGAAAGCCAGAGTAAAATACAATGAGAACTTCTTAACTAAGATCTGTCCAGCGTTGCTGGAGAAGTATGTAGACTACAGGAAGAGCTCTCTGCTGAGAACAGGTAGAATCACAGAGCCGTGATGTTCTGGATGAAAGATGGAGAGGATCTTCATGAGGACGTGGACCAAGGAGAGATCCTCCCCAACCATGATGGAACCTTCCAGATGAGCGTTGACCTTTCATCAGCCAAACCTGAAGACTGGAGGAGGTACGACTGTGTGTTTCAGCTCTCTGGTGTTGAGGACGACATCGTCACCAAACTGGACAAAGCGGTGATCAGGACCAACGAAGGTATGAATGAGATCAGCAGGTTGTTCTCCAGTTTAGCTGCAAATTGTTCATGCAAAACTTATAATGAATTTGGGTTGGTTGGAAATCCAGATATAGTGGTCGGACAGCTCACTAGTGACATCTGTCGGTTAAATCGCTTCGTCAACCCCCCAGCCTCGGGTCAACGAAGCGTAGCCAGCGGGCACCCCCGTCCTCAGCGACACCGTTAGAACAAGAACAGCCTCAGTCATTATGGCCATCAGGCATAATGGGACAAATCCTGGTGAGCTGCTGCATCAGCTAGTAATAGCTAGTGACCTGTCAAAGGATTATCCACAATGCAAAAATAAACTCTACTCCCCTCTTTGCTTGACAAGCCCCATAGATACAACGGCTGGTAGTCAGGCTAGCTTCCAGAGACAATAGCCTGCTGCCTCCACAAGAGGGCAGTAAATAAGAAGATAAAAGCAAACAAGCATCAGCTCCTTCATGGGACAGAACACTGTTCAGAGATGTAAGGAGAGATATCACTTCCACTTCAGTTTCGCTCTAATCAATGTCTGTTTTTAGCTTTAACTAGTCAGACACTGCTTACCATGCTTGTCCTGACAGCACGCCACAGGGACATATGCTTTTTAAGATCAGAGTCAAATAGGAGGATGGGTGCACTGTTCTGTTCTGACCTGTTTATCTGTACCGGTCTTAGATTGTGGTATTTTTTTGTTCACCAGAGAAGCCCAGTAACACGACTGTCCCCATCATAACTGTGGTGTCTGTTCTCACTCTCATCCTGATCGCTGTCACTGGATTCATGGTTTATAAAGAGAAGAAAGGTGAGAGAAACCAATGGAAAGATTTCCTGCTTTAATGACTGTTCCAATTCTTTGATTTTAGTCTTTCAGTCGATGCTTGTATCCAGATTGTAAAAAAACAAGCATCAGTTCCCTGCACCGCACAATCATGATAATATGACTGTACTATGATGAAGTGGGAGAGAAGTGTCTTTATTGTTTTGGTGGTACATACTGTAGTCAACTCCAACAGTCAGAGACACACAATACATGAAATATATACATCATGTCATGTTCCCACATATACAAAGAAATAAATGAAGGGCAGACAGTAAAAGTAAAATGAATTGACTAAGTTTGAGGTCATAGAGGAGGGGATCATATTCACTGGTGATAAGGTGATGAAAGGCATCCTGTTGTTAACTGTGACTGAAATGATTTGTCTTTTCTTTTCATTTTAGCCAAACACCCTCCACCTCGTAGGTCATTTTATTTTCTTTCTTTATTATTTGTATTTCAAATGATCAACACACTATTTCCACTTTTCAAATTATTGTGTAGATGAACTTGTTCAAGACAGTTTTCTATATTTACTGTTTATAAAAGTGGACTGTGATCTTACAGCTGCTGGCAGCAGCTCTGAGCTCTGAGAGACTGAATCCAGAAACCTGACTGACAAACCTGAGTATGAGTGACCTCATATGGGATGGAATAAGTCACCACTTTGATATGTATCACATTATATAGTTAAGAGTGTGTTGTTTTTCTGTAGCAAAAGTGCAGCAACTTTATATCGAGATAAGTGGGATTAAGAGAAAAAACAAACTTGCATGAGATTTAAATGTCAAATATAATAGTAATTTTTTATCTGATGTTTTCATGATTCACTATTATATTCTATCATTGATTTTACATTGATGCATTCATGTGTTTTGAATGATATTTTCTGGTTTTACAACTCAATGAAACATCACCTCTCTTGATGTGCTACTGAAACCATGTTGTTTTCTTTGAGGTCCTGCAGGTCATTGAACATAATTAATGAAAGATTCACCAGAGAAGATGTTTCCTAACTGGTGGCTATTAGTGAGACTGGTGGCTCCAGATAAACAGTGATGGTGGTTGGACCAATAAGTAGGACATGGTCTTCAAATGAAGTTATCTATTAAAGCAGCTGGACCAGCCAGTGTGGTTTAGTCTAACCAGATAATAAGGCAGAGGGAGCGGATGCAGAGTATCTGCTCTTTGATTGAATTACAGTAGGATTTAAAAGCTGCTTAAAGGGACATTAACTCAGGTTTAGAGAAGGTGTCATCTGTCAGAGGGACAACACAGACTGACACCCACTGCAGCGTCTAATGACACGTCAAAAATCATTTAACTGCAGAACTTCTCATCTACAGGATCTGCTTTATCAAATATCAAATGTTGCTCTTTCCTTTTGTGCTGATGTTTCACTTTTCAATAAAGTCTCAACAAAGTCCACGTTTATCTGTGACTGTAGTTTCAGTAATATGAGTATTAGTTGAGCATTCAATATTCTCACAGAGTAGTGAAGAAAAACAGGGAGAGTGCTGCACAGGGTCAAATAGGTATTGCAGAGAATGTAAAAAAGGAAAACTGTGGAACCAGGTGATCTTCCAGGATGAGGCCGAAGGTCAAACTAGAAAAAACAACTGTCCTGTGTGATAAGTCTTGTGAGAGTTGAAACTGTACAATTGCAGTCAGAAAAAAATCCAGGGCACTGATTGTAGATGTGAAACTAAAAATCCTTTATTAGAATATGGATACCAATGCGTTTTGACTCAGAGTTCATCAGGGCATAAGTGCAGTGATAAACAGGTGTGCAAAATAATAGATTCTGTTGCACAGAAGATTGTTTATTTAATACTCAAACCAGTCCTCAGCTGAAGCAGACATTCATGCACCTGTCCTGACAGCTGATAGATATTTGTGATTAACTGTGATCCACCGCATCTTAACTCAAGTGTTTGTCTTTTATTGTCATTTGAAAGGTTTCCACACTGTGAAAACTGAGTGATCTGTGCCAGCCCTGCTATGTGCACATAACAGCATCTGCTGGTGCCTCTGAACTTGCTCGTAATCTCTCAATTTCTCCAAAATGAGCAAATTCTAATGAATCACTTACTTTGATGAATTAAGATCATATTACATATACATATAACGTTCCCTCCAGGTGCTTTGAAAGTTTCATAAAAATAACCTTTGTAATCTTTAGTGAACCTTTGGGGAAGTAAACGTTCCGGGAACATTACCTGTTTGTTGGGAGTCATGTCAGAGCCTTTCCAACACTTCCTGTTTATTAGTCATGTGACCCATCTAACCCAAAACCTGACAGTATCGTCCGTGTATAAAATATTGTTTTATCAGCTATCTCTCTCTCTCTGTGTGTGTGTGTGTGTGTGTGTGTGTGTGTGTGTGTGTGTGTGTGTGTGTGTGTGTGTGCTTAATCCGTGCTTTTTGGCTGCTCGCAGCGCCTGTACCTTAATTTCAGGAATAGACGCGCAGGACTATGTGGCCGTCCTCTGCTGTGATCCTGGTTTGAAAGCGGACTGGTTTCGTTGTCACTCCTGGATCGGGGGCTGACGAACAATGCCATGTGGAAAGAGGTGTTTAAGAGACTCGAATCTCGTGGATTGATTGTGGACCTTGACTGATTTCCGGGTCACGTGGTGGACGCACAATGAGCGCAGTGGGAATCGTTCACCAGCCGTAGTAACAGCAGTGGAGGTGCACTGGAATATCGCCGGGGCTGGCCTTGGTTCGGAAACCGCGGCTCACGTGACCGTAGTGGTGCAGCCCGCAGCTCTGAGCAGCCGTGCCGGTGCCGACACCAGCGGTACACCGAGCCCAGCGGCTCCACAAGGTGAATAAGAGCTCACCGGAGCCGGGGGGACGTTAATGTGACGCGGTGTGTGAGGGTGTGATGGAGGGTGTGAGTGGGTCCGTTCCCTCGGATTGTCGGTGTGCTCATGATGTAGGCCGGTAATCCTGCTGGAGGTGGGTGATCGATTATTGTCGCTTCATATGTTCTCGGTGTAAGTGATCTGATCAGAGCGGAGGTGACCGCGGTGCAGTCCAGTCCGGTCGGTCTTCATGGTGTGTACAGAGACATGTCGGCTGGCTGCCATCCACCGGCACCGGGACACCGCGTACTGACACACAGGCTGGTTTAAAATGTTTATGAGCGGCTGCAGGCCGGTGATCCTGCTGCAGGTGGACGGACACTTATTGTTGTAACATGACTAGAATTAAACTGTATATACTGTAATCTTCACTGTTACACTGACAGAGGTCTGTCATCACCATGAAGCACCGAACCAACCATCTTCTTTCAGCAGCAGTACTGTGGAAGAAGCCATACTGCAGACATATACCTGTAATGCCTTTGATTATCTTTTATATCTGATCATGTCAGATTGAAAACTGTTCTGCTGCCCCCACATCATCAGCTTCCATCTTGCTGTTGCCCTTGTCCAAGGCTGGTTGTGCAGGGCAGCTCCCACTGTGGAGGTGGAGAAGATTAGTGACTAGGTTGGTGCAGGAGCATGGAGTCCACGCCTCAGTAAAATGAAACACCCGACAGAGTCTTTAACATGCTGCAAAATACAGTTATAGAACAATCAGATTCAGTGAAATGTACATGGATCAATGGGAAATATTCTCTTAACTAAAGTTTATATTTCTGATTGAAAATCAGTTTAATTCTGATTAGTTACTGACTTTGCTGTTGTTTTTGTTGAGTCTTCTTTTAATTCATCAAAATAAGCCAAATTTTTCAAATGTCAGTGTTTAGCAGTTTTGTTTTGACTGAATGTATATAATAATAATGTATATAATATATAACTAAAAATGAATCAGGAAACATGCCGGTAGCTCAGATTTGCTAAAGTCAGGCAATAGCTAGATAACTTCAATCCTCAGAAAACCGCAATTAACTCAAGGTCCATTTACTGGCTTCTTCCTGAGCTTTCAGCCACATCTCATGACAACTGAGCAAACTGCCAGCAGGGGGGAGTTTGGCTCAGTAGTTAGCAAGTAAGTTACTATGTCAAGGTTTCTTTATCAAACTGTTTCCACATCAGTATTGAGGCCTGGTGCTCAGGAGGCTGAGTGGTTAGCTTCCAAGCTGCTCAGTCTGCATTTCGAAGTGTCCTTTGACAAAATACTGAACTTTAATTGCCCCGATGTATGTGAATGTGTGTGTGTATGGAAGAAAGTGCTATATGTGTAAGGAAAAGTGTGTGTTTCCAATGTAAAACGCTTTGAGTGGTCAATAAGACTAGAAAAGCTCTATTTACCATTTCACTGTTTGTCTCCTGTCACAGTTTCCTCAGTCCGCCTTATGATGGTGCTAGTTAATCCAATGTTAAATTTATAGATTATCTATATATATATATATGTATATATATAGAGAGAGATTGTATTTTGAAAATTTACAATTAGAAATGTCCTCAGAGCCTGTGAATGAGAACTGAAACATGGTTCAGGTTTTGTTTTTCTTTTAAGAGCCTGAATAACATGAACAACACTTAACACATAGTTCAGCTCTTTCCCTGTGTTTGACTGTTGTGCGCATTTTAATTTAGAAATGATTCTTTCTTTATTTTTGTGTTATGACCACAGCTGTGAGGTCACTAGAACAGAACAAGAGAAAAAGGGTGTAGCTGTATTATTACTGTTATATTTCCTCTTTTGCAGGAGAGAGCGGTGGGATTTCTACACCTGTAGAGAAAACACAGTGGGAGGGTCAAAGGTCCAAGAAAGAGGTTTCTGTAATTCATGTGCCCCTCAGTCTCTGCTGGGCAAGATGAGTACAGACAGACCCAAACGGAACATCATCAAGAAGAAATATGTGAGTGCAACTTCCTGCCTTTTTGACCTTTTCAATCTTTATTTCCTACAACGGAGAAGCACAGTGGATGTTCTCAGGCCCAAAGTGATGAACAAGACTGTGACATGATACATGTAGCCTATTATAATACATCCATGTGTACTTGTTGTTCAAAGCTTTTAAAGTTTCTCCAGACATGTTTTAAAATAATTTTTAACATGGTTTTCACACATAAATCTGGGTCTGAAGCTCGTCTCCTCTTACTTCCTCATTGATAAATCTGGATCATCTCTTATGCCCCGCCCACCACCTGCTGGCTCCAGGTGGACAGGTGAAGGAGCAGAGAGTATCTAGATGGTTAGAGGAGGAAACATCAGAGAGACTCAGCCTCATGTTTGAGCCTCAGTCAGACCCAGACTCAGATGAGGAGTCTGAGACCAGAACCAGAGACTAGCAGACGGATCAGAGCGGTTAGCGTAGTTAGCATCTTTATTTGTTTATGTTGTTTGTTAGCTTGTAACTGGCAGTGGCTGACACAGTGTTAGTGGTTGTGCTAATGCTAACTCACTCTCTCTGTGCTGATGAGGTTTCAGGTTTATTTAGCCCCGCCCCCTGTTCTCACAAGTTGACAGGATTGGTTCCTGAGGTTTGTGACGTGTGAAACCCTGAATCTGTTTTTATGAGACTGTCATTGGTTCACTGTGTGGTTCATTGGTGTGTAACTCTGCAGGACATCAGTGACGGGATGCCGTGGTGTGAGGAACGTTTGGTCCGCAAAGTTCTGTTCCTCTCCCTCAGGGAATTCAGAGACACACACCGTGCCACACACAAACACTCACACATACACACACGCGCACACAAACGCACGTCGAAGAACACACTCCTACATGCTCCACGAAAGGTGCAGACGCTACCTAACACACACACACAGAAGAACACACGCACGAGACAGAGTGCCCACACGTCACAGCAGAGAGTCACACACAGACCACCGAACACACACACACAGAAAAACACACACAGTTCACAGAATATGCACATTTCAGAACACACACACCGTCATGAACACACCAACAAAGGGCAAAAAAACAACTTGTCTCAGGACTCACACGCACCAAAAACTAAATGTAACTACACACTGCAGAGCACACACACACAGTCAAAAACGTGTACAGGGAAAATGACACACAACGCACAGCAAACAGACACACAAGAAAACACACACACACTCCAGAAGAACTCTGTATCCACCAGGACACTACGCTCACATAAAACACACAACACAGGGTCGCTGCCGAACTCCAAACACACACAAACTGAGAAACACACACACAGTGCTCAGCGCAGACACTCAGTGAAAAACACCTGCACAGCCGAACACAGACAGACGCTGCTGAGAACGCCGGCCCCGGCCCGGACTCTGAGGTCACACACTCCCACGAGCCTCAGCGGTCAGTACCACCACTACTCTTCTTCTCTTCTGTATTAGCAGCAGGACCTGTCCACACTGATACATCTTAGTCTTAAAACTCCGGGGTTGTGTTTCAATCCCCATAGACTCCCATGTTAAAATGTCCTACTTTTTAATTTCTAGTGTTAGGACCCTAGTGTAGGAAGTGTTTTCTATTCCTAGATAGGATAGATTTTTTTTGTGATTAACAGTCAAATTATTTAATAAATGAGAGATTTTATGGCATTCAGGTATTTGTTTTACATGTTTTACAAATGTTTTACCTGAGCCATGACATACAACAAAGAGCAATCATATCACATCCATACAGGGTTAGTAGTATACAACTGTTAAATGTCTTTTTTCATGTAGTGGTATCGGATCAGTATCGGGAAGGAGAAAATGATATCAAAAACATCTCTACCCTCAACCTTTGTATTAAATAATCATCACACACGGCTCCATAGGTTTTATGTTTGTCTGATGTTACCCAAGTTGCCAGATTGTGTAGGAAACACAAGCTAGACACACAAGCCACACACATACATACAGTTTCAACCCCTCTGTTACCACAACCTGGCACACACAACCTGATTCAAACTAAACTTGTTAATTCAATGTTCATGAAATGTTTCTCTAATGATAATATTAATTGACGTGATGGAATTTGAATTTAAATGAATGTTGTCATGTGTTTATTATGTAGCTGTATCATTAATGTATTTAGTTTAAACCCACACCCTGAAAAAAAAAACAATGTAAAAATGGCCTCTCTCTGGCTCTGTAGTTTGCACAGAGATTATTCAGTGTGGACGAAGCCTCGGTCACAGCTGTCAGTCAGTGTTACTGCTGCTGTGGAAGATAATTCCAGTTCATTGCTCAGTCTGACTCTCACAGTGTTGTCCATCAGGACCAAAACCATCGTTCTCACTGATCACTGAGATGTGGGAACAGTCGGACGATCAGACAGGAAGGAAACAAGCTAATAGATAATTGAAAGCACTTTATTCGGAGGTTAAACTGACAGTGAGTGCAGCAGGAGCATCACTACCATTCCCTCACTGCACAGGAAAACTGTTTGTACGCAACGAGCAAGCAAGCAAAGCTTTATTTCTACAGCACATTTCATTCCAGGTGGAGGCACCATCTGCTGCACAGAGCATGAATTATCAAGGAAGTTGCAACCACAAAAACTATGTGGATAGTGTGAAGATAAAACATTAGACACAAATTAAAACAAAACAATAACCATTCAGAAAATAAAATAATTAAAACCATCAACTAATCAGTAAAAAAGATATGTAAATTCAAACTTTAAAAAAATAATGTGATTTAAAAAAAGTAACTTGTCCAATAAAATATAAGACATAAAAACTGAAAGAAATAAAATGGTAAATTAAGAGCAGCAAACCAGACTACTGGAAGGAGTAGCTAAAAAGGAAAGTTTTCATTTTAGATTTAAAAGACCATAGTGAAGGAGCAAGTCTAATATGATTCGGTAACGTGCTCCACTACCACAGCGAGTAGAGATTGTCAGAGTAAAAGCATGAAGCGGGTCTGTAAGCTGTGATGAAGGTTTACGACCAAGAGATTTTTAATATTAACTTCCACCTTTGTCTTCCAAATAAGTTTGTTTCCGACCCGCCTGCTCGTCTGACTGCCTGTGTTTAATAAACCTTCCCTCTGTTGCTCCTCTTTGTCTCAGTCTTGTTCATGTCACTGTGGTTTAAATGCCTCTGTAGATGGTGAAACTGCTTCATGTAAAGCTGTGACTGTGCTCCTCAGGCTCCCTGGTTAATGGCATCAGCCGGTGTCAGTCCCTCCTGTCAGCGAGTCCGAGCTGGAGCTGGCCCTTACAGACTCGCTCCCCACAGCGCCGCCCTGCCAGCATTCACCGGGACAAGGACGACCCTGCCAGCAAGAGGTCAGCTGACCTAGTGTGTGTGTTTTACCTGTAAAGATGTACTGGGCCCTTCAACTCCCCCTTAAACCTGATCTGCATTAAATAGCTATGTCAATATCAATATATCAATATAATCACACCTAAATGATTCTATGGGCTCAGTCTTAGCAGTGTGCCACTGTTGAGTGAAGCACACTGAGCAGGGTTTTGTTGTGTTGTGTTTGTGTGTCTGCACATGTGAGCATCATATCCTGGTTCTGAGATGATGATATGTTGATGATCATCACGCATTCACATGGCATAAATGTGCACGTCTGTCTGGTGATGTTGAGGATCAATGTTTGTGTGTGCAGACCACGGCTGCAAGCACAGAGGAAGTTTGCCCAGTCCCCTCCCAGCTCTCCAGGACCACCAGTGTTGGTGACGTCGGCACGGAGTAACCACAGCCACAACCTGGCCGTGGTCACCTGTCTGACCAGACGTCGACCCAAGACTGAGGACTTCTTGTCATTTCTCTGTTTGAGAGGTAAGAGACAGGCTCAGATCCTGATTAGACACAAGAGGTTGATTGATTGTTGATTTCTGCTACATCCATGAATGTTCATGACTGCGTGAGTGAGTGAATGAGTGATGAAGTTCCACTATTGGTCAGCTGAGTGTGAAAATGATTTGGCGCAAACCTTTTCTATTACATCATCAGGGGGCGTTTCCTACAGACACAAAACACTTGTGACAAATCCAGCAACTTCTTGAACAAACCTTAGCTGTTTTCCGTGGCTCTCCATTGTTAACCTGACAACTGTGTGTGTCATCATCCACTCTGTTTCTGTGAGATGACTGTGAGTTTTCTTCAACTGGACAAGACTCTCCCCACTTTCACCCAGGTTGTGGACTCCACTGCCAGAGGAAACCACACCCTGGACCTGCTGTATGCTAATGTTGAGAGGCCTGGAGATTCTACCTCACACATTGCTTTTTGTACATTTTGGCAGACTTGTGTTTGACACAGGCCTTTATTTTAATCCCCTCTGTAGGTGGAATTGGTCATAGCCATATTTTAGTACTTCATTGTGATCCGCTCCTGTTTGCCCTGTTAGTGTTATTGCTGTTAAAACAAAAAGCAGTGACAATATTGTCTCATGTCGTTTTGCTGGTATTTCTGACTACACAACATTCCATAGTGAAAATAACAATGGAATCAGAAATGGACTTTAACTGTCAGCGTTCACACTGCATGTTGAGAGAATCTTCTATTAAATATTAAAGTTTATAAATAAGTATTTTGGCTGAGTGGAGCTATCCATGGTACTGAATGGAGGATTTAATTCAGGCATGTCAAATTATCATTTAACATGTTGTTTTGTCACAAACAACTGCTACAAAGCAGTTTTTTCAATACAGTTCATCTGATTCTCATGTGTTAGCTGCACATGCAGTAAAGGAAAGTGAGTGTGAGGTGCAGTGAGGTGTCATCGCAAAGAGAAAACGTGGCTTGGTTTAATGTCTACGAGTGACACACGCACATGCACACACACACCAAAACGAATAAAGGCATTTCCTGTTTCACTTCAGGTTCGGCAGCATTGCCTAGCAACATGGCATTCTTAGCAAGTGGACGAGAGAAGGAGCCAGGTGACACTCAGCATCTTACTTCCTGTCTTTCCACCAATCACAGGACTGCAGCTGATGGGAAGAATATGAGCATATTCAGTAGAACAGGTACTCCTCTACTGAGTTGTCTGCGTATCAGCCTGTGAAGACAGCTGCTGTAGTGAATATCCATCTGTCTGTCTCACTGTCCTACAGTGCAGCGGGACTCTCGGCCTCTGAGAGGGAGGCCTGGAGGCTCTGCAGCAGTCGGCTCTTTCTGCCCTCTAACTGCCAGGGCTCAGGGCAGGAGGGACAGAGAGGGGAGAGAGGAGGAGCAGCAGAGGAGGAGGAGAGAGAGGATGGAGGAGGACAAGAGGGAGGGAGCTGAGAGACACCTCCTGAGACCTCGCCAGCTCTCCCTACAGGTCAGGAGGACTAACAAGGTCTGATCATCCTTTCTCAATGCTTCTCTGTCTAAAAGCTGTCTGCTTGTATCATCAGAGTTATGGAGACTGAATTTAACATGGATACACATACAGTTAGTTGATTGTTGGATAGCGCTGTCTTTATCTTGTTGATAATGTGCATTTCTACACATAAATGAGCCGAAAGAGCAGTTGGCTTGGAAACGCCCACTCAGTTTGTTTGCCCAAGATGCACTGCTTTGTAGCTGTTGTGTGTGTGTGTGATTGAAGTATATATATCTCAGTAATGCCTTGACGGAACTTCAAATTCAAATTTGGCACAAACATTCACTTAGACTCAAAGATAAACTGCTTAGATTTTGATGGGCAAAGGTCAAAGTTCAAGATCATGCCACGGTGATTTCACGTTTTTCTGAATGCAATCAGGAACAATCAGGAACACCCAGAGGGACTTTCATTGCTTCTGTCACAATGTGACCTCACAAAAAACGTTTTTGTCCATAACTCACAAATTCATTAACTAATTATGACACAATTTAACTCAAATGTCTATAAGGATAAAAGTTTTATCCTTATGGTCAAAAGATCAACTTCACTGTGACATCATAATGTTCTGCAAAAACACTTCTGGCTAGTACTCAATGCTGTAACTTGGCTGGTTGGCATACAACTGTGAGGCAGTAATTCTAGTTTCTTCTGTTGATTGTATAAGAAGTTTTATGGTCTTTAATCTCCGGAGCTTCTTAATGTTTATTGTTGACCATTTTTGTTGAATCATGATTTGTGTTTTCTTTTCTGGTTATTTCTAATAAGGCTGTATGACTTTTGCCAGCATATGTCTATGTTTATTGGTGCGTTAATTTCCATCAACTGTTAATAAGCAGGGCAAAAACAGCAGAAGAAATGTGGATAGTGGATATAGAAATTTTCTTGCTGTCTGACTTTGTAAATCAAACGTGTTGATAGTTGTTGTGAACAGCCACCCATGAAGGCAGAGTGAAGAGCCAGCCGCCACATTTTCAGTCTCCCCTTTTAAGACATTCTTGGGTTTGTCACATTAAAAGTGACAGAAATAGCTGGAGGTAGAGAGGGAAGTTCAAACCCTAGTTCCTTCTCACCTCTGCACAGCTGACCAATCATGACATGAAATGGGTTTGAATGTCAAATTGCTGTTTTCAGAAAGTAAGAGAAATGATTGGACGCAGGCCCACAAGTTTGACATTGGAAAAGTGTGGGGGGAGGGGTTTCTGAAGGCATTCAGCCTTGTGACAAGCTCTTTTGAAGGAGCAGACTGGCAGTTAAAGTCACATCCACCTTTGAGCGATCAAATGAAGCCTCTCTCATATTCCTCACGCGCCATATTTCCTTTCACTTTGAAGTGAAACACACTACAGAAGCGAAACATGCTCTAACTGTTTCTCTGAGCCTCTAAAGAACAATAGGTCATCCATTGGCAGAATTGTACCCATGACTGTTTTGTGCCAATATACAAGCTGTCATGACCTCTTTCTCTTGCAGGTTGCCATGGTGACTGGACTTGCTCAACAAAGAACCTCCTGTGTCAGGTCAGTCCCTACCTTAAAGCCGAGTGCAGGGGTTGGCAGCAGACGATCCCCCAGGCCCTGCACAAGGCCGAGCAATACCTGTAAACCAAGAGGCCACCCCCAAAGCAGACCCCAGGAAACCAACAACAAACACCTCTCCCGGCATAGCAACCACCAGCTGCCTCGCAAAAAGCACCTTCCTCTCCACCACCGAACAGTCTCGAACTACTATAGCAACCCCAAGACCTTCAGTGGTCTCCAGAACTCAGGGAGAAATTCGGGCAGGACTCCAGCTCAGATACCATTGACTAATGGCTCAGTCATCAGACACCTAAGTGAGAACCCTGGGGTCCTGAGGTTGTCCAGAAGGAGGAGAGGCCTCCCACCAGACACCAGCCCAGCCCCTCTGAACCGGGGTACTTTGGACAACAACTCATCAAAGAAGTGCAGAGCACTGCAGTACAACAATGCTGATGTCTCACTGGAGAGTCACTGCCATATTGGTGAGATCCTACAGGAGGAGGCCAATGCTGATAAAGAGGTTAGAGAGGAGTACGTGAGCCATATGGATAAAACCACAGGAAGCCACAATGAAGAAGTTAGACAAGACAGATGTGGCCATGTTGGAGAGACGAGACTTGAGAGGGGCAGTTGTATCAGTGAAGACCTACAGGACCAGGTAAATGTTGGAAAGTTGAGTTTGACGAGCCTCACTGCTCTGGAGCCCTCTCAAGAAACGGTCGACTTCACCAATGTCATCTCAAACTACAACCTCAGCCCCGTCAGCGAGGTCATATGCAGACACGTGAGAGAGAAAAGGCTCCAGAGAAATCAGCCCAATTCATCCACAACCCCCAAGCCAATCAGCAGACCTACTGAATCCAGGACTGTTGCCAGAACTGCTACTGCGAGGACTACTGTAACTAAAGCTGCTATCAACTCAGTGACATCTACAGACGTATACACTGACCCACCAGGCATTTGCTCTGCCAAGCACACTGCTAAGGGAACTAACAAAGGCACGAGCAAGGACGTTACCAAGTGTACTTCACCAGCCAGCAGTTACTCTACCCATAATTCCAAAGGTGCTGCAAAGGACTCTTGCAATGGTACCACAGAGGACTCCATTAAGGACAGTACACCTGTCAGTAGCTATTCTAGCACTTCCAAGGGCTCGACGAAGGGCCTTACCCAGACAAAGTCTACTACCTCAGCTATTAAGACCAGGACCAGCCCTCGAATCCTTCTGAAGCGCTAATGAACAGCTGAGCTACATCTGAAACGTTCACTATACTGAAAATTCATGTTGAAGACAAAACGACATTGGATACTGTTGATCATAAGCAGTGCATGGTGATGGTTGTTGGCTGGGTGGATAGTGACGCAGTGTCAGTGGTTGTGGGATCATTTTAAAACATATTACACTTTGTATAGGGGCCTGTATAGTGATTTCTGATGCTTCCCTGCTGTATCTGAAACAGTAGGTTGATTTTTTTTATTATATTAACAAAGGAGGAGGCTCTGGTTCTTATCAAAGCACATACATTAACTTGAGGCAGTCTGCTGAGCAGTTTTCAGTAGCTCACCCAGCGGAAGCTGTCATGCATACGGCTACATGCATTCGCTGCGGTGCTTTTTGGCAGGTTTCTGACCATCAGGTCACAGTACTGAGAATCAACCTACCTACTGCCATTTCATTTAAACAGGAATCATCTGTTCAAGGTTGTCTTGAGGTTTCTAACCTGAAATCTCCACCAGGACTAAAGGATAGGTTCAAATTTCAATTGTCTAATGTTTATATGAACAATGAAACAGGTTTTACTTGTGGTAATCATTCCTCCTGTTCATAATGTCCTTTCCTAAATTAATTTCAGTATAAGTGATGGAGGACTAACTGTCTAAAGTTCCTTTTCAACTGGTCAGAAAACCCGCTAAGACCCGCTAACATCGGGCTTTTGTCGGCAATAGAAAAGGGAACAATCTGCATTCACACGCGGGTCAAATGATTCTGTAGTAGACGCAGGTATTTATTGGCTCCAGCTCCAATCAGCAGTGATGTAAACACAGAGCACAAACACCGTAAACACACCCGTCACCTGCCCAGCACGGTGCTGTTAAACCAGAAAACACTGCAGCTACACTGCACTCCATAATGAAAGAGTGAACTGCAGCCCTGAGATTATAAAAACACACAATCACAGATCGAAGTGTCTCACATGGAGGCTCCGACACTGACATGAGCTCCAACCCAGAGGTGAGACGAGAGGGATCCGTTTTACCAGTTTGTACAGCGGCTAGCAGCTCACTCTCTCTCCACTGCGTCCATTTGTATGTGTGTGTGTGTGTGTGTGTGTGCTCTGTAACTGCATGTGGTGACATTGTGTGTGTCCTATCCGGCAAACTCGGCTGGCAGTATAAAAGGAGTCAGTCGCTTTTGTTTTTAGCAGGTTTACCTGTGTGTAAAAAAAACAGTTTGTACCTGCTAATGTTGGTGTAAAAAGGGTATAACTCAGACTGCCAAAGCCTCATGTTGACTCTGTACGGAACGAGGAGCGGGGATGTTCTTATCACTTTCACTGGAATCAGATTTATGGAGGAATGATCACAGCAAGCAGAGCCTCTTTCAACGTTCAGATGGGCAGGAGAGTATTGCTTTGAGACTGACTTGTAAAAATGTGAACCTGTCCTTTTAAGAAGTCAGTGATGGAGACATCCATCCACTCTATCCACACCCACCCTGACCTCCATCATGGCCACCAGAACCAGATGTGTAAAACCAGCTGCACAGTCACCAGCCCAACAGCCTATGTACTATCAGAGGGACCTCCCAGTCAGGTAGGTTACGGTTGAAGTGCACCAGAACAAAACTGCTGTTGTTTTTATTTATTTATTTTCCTCTACTGTTGAAGTCTCTTACGTCCGTACTGTCTGTACCGCTCCCAACAGCTCTGTACATTAGTGTTTTGTTTTTGCTTCACAAGAGAAAGAAAACAGACTTGTTTTGTCAGAGGAGGAAGGGTCCACGTGTTGATGTGTTGATACCTTTGTAGATACAGAAGGATATGTGATTTGTGAGCGGCAGATATTTAAATAAACACGTGTGCTTTGACCTTCACTGTTAACGTGGCCGTCACATGATAATTGACTGTATAAAACCCCTTGATATCGTTGATTTCCCTGAAATGTCAGAAGGTTTTAGGATCACATCAGGTGCTATCAGGTGCTATCAGCGTGCTCAAGAGCTTATTTTTTGGAAAGTTTGGTAGAAGAGTAGTAAAACTGTATGGATGTATTAAATAAAATGGGTTAACACATGAATTAATATTGCACATTTCCTTACTGTAAAGACCCGTGTAGGAATTAAAAAACAAATACTGACTTTGGTGACTCTAAAAGCTGCTGTGGGGAACGCAGTGAACACCAACATCATTTTAAGTTGCTCTAATCACGATATTCAACACACAGGGGCTTTAAATAATTGTAAATGAGCTATTTATATTCTGTTGATATATATTTTATCATTCTAAATCACTGGTCAGTGTGTTAATTTAAGGCCAACACATGTTAAACTAAGCTATGAATAAAGGCATGAATCAGTTTTCATATTCTGAACCGTCTCAGCTGTGGAACTTTTAACAAAACGTACTGAAGTTATTTGTTAATGTGAATAAACACTTTTATTGTGTTTTTATCTGAAGTGTTGATCCATAAGAAGATATATTTGTGGTTTTAAGAACCAAAAACCATCTCTGTAGTTTCACATCTCCTCTCTCAGGCTTCTCTCTGGAGCTCTAGTAACAACAGGTCGGTGAGCCAATCAGAAGAGAGGAGGCTCTGAGCCTCTCTTCTGATTGGCTGACTGTTTTCTGAGTAATTGAATAAAATACAGCAGATTTCAGGTAAACACTCAGAGAAAACAAATCTTGCAAGATTGGATGGTGGGTCCAGGTGGGCGGAGCTTGGGGTGTGGCTGAAGGCGGTGACTGCTTTGTTCTGACATCACAAAGTTACAGAAGTCCTGACGGCTGGTTTTAAGGCTCAGTTTCTGAATCCAGGCTGTGTGCATTTCTCTGTGGACTTAGGCTTTGATACTTTCACAGTATTTATATAGAACCTAGACCTGATTTATAATCAAATGACACATGACCTTTAAATTCTATTTATGTTTTATTTATAGATTTCACTGTCATTGTGAAATGAAAGCTCTTCCACTCATGGTGCTTAATACTTAACATCACTGATTCATTGGGGTCTTCCAGAAATCATACTAATTATTAATTATAAACAAATTATTTACTACAGCAAACACAGCTGCTTTGTTGTAGTCATTATAAACACTAAATATTATCATGATGCTTCCTTTTATAAGCAGCTTCCTCCTGATTGGTGCTTTGAAAGAGTTATCACATGTCTCCATTTCAGGTTAATTATTTAATGCTTTCTACTCATCAGTGATCATTAATTACAGAGCCATCTGGCAAGTTGTGTAGCTACTTCATCACTGCAGCCAGTTGGACTCCCTGACACAGGACTCACTCTGTATATATGACGTGTGAGCAACTCACTTATTCTGAGTAGGGCTGTTTCCTTACATAACAATGAGCTGTAACACTGTTATTACTGTCGTCCATGTTTTGGCTTCAGTGGGACTTTATTGAATAGATATGACTTTCATCAGGGACACAAAGTCAGTGCTTTCAAGTCCATTTGAAAAACGTGTGTTCACATCGAGCACCTCACACTAACTTCATTTAGAGCAAAAATGTGCAATACACTTGTTTCCTGCAGATTCTGTTTTTCATCTATTTTCACGACAGCTAATTTCAGAAGACGAGTTTCCAACTGAGAGAGGACATAATGATTTCATGCCTTTATTCTTGACTTTATGAATTTATGTGTTATGTAATACAACTTGGAAGTGTTTGTTGTTAATCAGTTGTTTTGTTATACTGTATCTCTACCTGTCATTATGTATTCATTGCTTTTTGGTAAGATGAGCAAACTGTCGACATTTAACACGTGGAAAGGCAAATATTTGTGCAGCGACGTCTAAGCTAACTGTAAAAACTCTGTAAATGTGAATGATTTGAATGAGAATTTGCAATAAAATCCCTTTGTATATTTATCTACCAGGTGTATTTAGCTCATTTAAACTGAGGCGATATCCACACACTGCACCAGTGCTGAGCAGAGAAATTGCCTTCCTGAAAATGCTTATGCTAACCCAAAACAACTCGCCTTTTGTTCCAGTATAAAGAGCTTGAAGGTTATTTAAATACCAGAGGTTCTGCGTATGTTTCCTGTTTATTACAAATCAGGTCTATGTAGTGTAAACCTTGCTCTTTTTCTGGTGGTTTCCATTTATTTCTTTACAGACTGATCATATTATCGTTTTCAGATCCATCAACATGAAGCTTTGCATTGTTGGATTGTTAAAAAATGATAGTGTAAATACTATGACTACTACATTGTTTGTTCCATTCTGTGAGTTGTTATGGCCATGATGTAGCACATATATTTCACACTAAGAATCAGAAGTCAAAAATAAATGGCAGAAAGTAAATATAGTGCATTAAGGACAAAATATGGAGCATGAGTGAAATAAACAATCCTAACCCTCCATCATTCCATCAGATGGAAATATTCCAGATGTGTTGTGCTCTAATCTGCACTTCTCCAGGGTGAGTCAAGACACTGGTTGTGAGTAATCAGCAATACAGAAATGTGACACACCTGATGGCCTACCTGGTCACCAGTCAACCAACCTGTGGAGGATTTTGGTGCCACATGTTAAGACAGCTACACCACAAGCATCAAAACACCAAATGAAGAAATATGCTTTGGAAGAATAGTCAGACCAACTCTTACACCTCACAAACACACTTTGTGTTCAATCTGTCACACACCTGTCAAAGTCAGTCGAGTAAACAAGGCCAGTTAAATCACATTACTCAAACTAAACATTCTTTAAAAATCTTCTTCTGTTTTCTGTCCTGATTAACTGTGGACAGCAAGACCAATGAACACAAACAAACAAACAAACAAACAAACAAACAGACAAACAAACAAATGAAACACAAAATGTGACATGTTTTGACGAAGTGTATACAGGTTATTCTGCAGATCCCATTCCAGGACTGTGAGGCACTGACTGAGCCAGAAGAGGGTGGTAGTAGGCTACACACAGTACATCAAACATTTCTAACCTGCTACAGAAGAAGAAGGAGTATGCTGATTATTTCTACCCTGAGTTACTCCTGTCAGGCACACCTTCTTGGGCTGCGTAAAGCTGACATTACCCCGCTCTTTGTGGTCTATACCATGTAATGAGCCTACTGTGTAGGAGCGACCAGGGTCTACAGGCTCGGAGGGGAGGGGAGTGGAGAGGTGGAGGACTTCCTGGGAGTTTTAGTTCAGGGCAAAATTAACACCAGCGCTAGGAGCATAGACCAGTAGGGTAAGAGAGCAGCAAACTGGTACAGTGGAGTAAATCAGTTCAGTGTTGATGGTGCACTTAAAGCTGGCGCTCTGGATGATACGGATCCAACACCGAGAGGAATCATGTTTGAAAACTTCAGAGAAAGACTTCACATGGTCCAGCAGGACTTCACAACCGGGTGGGTCTTCAGTCTGACACCGTTAACCATAGACTAATTAACTGCTGCTTTAGCTAGTGATAAGTAGCTGCGGCTAACCTCCCACCTCACACATACCTGTATAATTGCCGTAGATGGATGTGTGTTATACCTCGTCATAATGTAATAATGAAACACCAGCTACAGCGGCTATACAGTCTATGAGCTAAAGCTAACACAGCCGTAATTCTGCTGTTGCGTCGTGACGTTAACTTTTGTCGCTGAATTTAAAATTGTCGTCAGTTACATTTACAGTTAAACTGTCAAGATAAAGTGGCGTTCAGCTGAACTGCTGTTTCCGTCCTAACCAGCTCCGGCCTCTCGGTTCCTGCTTATTGCTTTCAGCTGACGGTCATGTGACGAGTGTTTTTTCATCAGACTTTAAATGGAGGACAGTGAATACAAGAGCCCGCCGTAATAGAAATTATTTCCTGTTTCTGTGTCAGTAATGTGATGCCAACCTCCCCCCCTATTACCATAATTTCCTGGCAGAGCGCTCACATGAACCCAGATAGTAAAATGAAACGTCTGGGCCAACATATGTCTATCCCATATACTTACACATCCGGGCAGAGTCCGGCTGTTATCCTGACAACCGGGGGGGGGGTTCTGTGTGCGCGCCAGAACCGGTCCAGATGTGGAAGTAGCATCTTAAAAATCATGCTGTATATATATATATGGGCCAGATTCGGGCCATTGACCCGGGTATACTCGGCCGGAAGAAAACAAGCAGTACTGCCTTTAAAAGCTGCTCTTTACCTGGGGCTGAGTATCAGTCAAAAATGATAGTGAAACCTTGACTGCAATACAGATTCTGTGATACTTTTTTTCTATACCAGTCTTATCAAATCCGTTTTAACAAAAAGAAAATGACAATAAACATTACAGTGCAGAATATAGTTTTACGCAAGCCAAAGATGCTTTATACCAATGATGAGGCATTACAAGCAAGGCCAGTGGTATGAAATGGTAAACACTTCCTGTCTCCTGAGTGGACATGGTCCTGATTGCTTGTCAAACAAAACAACAATACAATACAGTATGAATTTGCACCTTGTTTTGCCGCTTGTTTTTTATCTGCTAGTTGATATCTGATCAACCCAGTACAAGATCAGTCTAATACTCTGTTTTCTCTCCAAAAATAGTTAAATAATAATAAAAAGAATATTAGTATTAAGTATTAAGCAAAGAAACACAAGTTAAATTTTTAATGTGTAAGTCTCTCTAAACCTCTGTTTATCTGGTTACAAAGTGACATTTGCAGCAGTGAAACCAGAACCAGAACTAACAGAGAGTTATCTGTGCTGCTGAGACTGTCATTTCTCAAATGAAGTTAATTTTCTCCAGCTTGGTCTGAAAAGTTGCATTTTAGTGTCAGAATATTCTGAAGATCTGTAGCTTTTGAAAAACTGATCCAATATTTATTTTGGTGACTATGGGAAAGAATCATAATGTGTGCTCACGTTCACAGATACAGGAAATGTTTCTACGTCTCAACTGTCTCTGCTTTAGTTTTATTTTTAAGTTCAGTCTCTTTACACACTCAAATGTGTAAATAAACTGTAAATAAAAATGTTGCTGCCTCTCTTTGCCTGTAATTATGAGCCAGACAGTCAAAGGCTCAAATCAGATGCTCCAGATGTTCATACAACAGCCTGCTGTTAGGAATATACTCAAGCTCCTCCTGTCTACATGTCAAGTGTCAACGTGTCTTTGAGCAACATAACAAACTCCAGTTACTCCTGATGGTTTGGCCGTGGAAGCTCACTGTTGTATCACATAAAGCACTGTACCAGTGCATTGCTATACAGCGTGTTTTAACCTGGTGTGAAAAGTCATTCATGCTCCTGTGCATTTGTTCTACATACTTGCTGAACTGACAGTCCTCTCTCTCTCTCTCTCTCTCTCCCCCTCCCTCCCTCCCCAGTTTAAAGACCCTTGGAGACAAATCAAGAGACACCAAAATCAAGAGGAGACCCAGGTTAGCAGTAAAATTTTATGTGTGTGTTGATTATGATATAAGAGTTCCACAGAGCTCGTTTGTAAAGGTTAAAAGGGCTGTACGTAAGTTTCTGTGCTGTTGAACATGGGAGAGCAGGTGGTGGTGATGCCATCGTTGTGTTTACAATACAAGAGGTTATAATACGTCATCAAGCAACTACTTCGTCAGTGATTCGCTATTGGAAAGTGACAAGACGGGCTCGGCTAACTGGTTAGCATGCTAACTTCAGTAGAAGAAAGTGTCAGTCAGTGTGACAAAGACAAGACTCAAAATTGGTGTTTTATTTCCACCTCTGGAGACAGCTGTTGGTGAGTAAAGGAATGACATTTGATGCTGAACTCGCAACATTTCTTCTAGAAACAGATGTTAATGCTAACATTAGCTATGTAGCTATAGCAATAACTTACATATAGCTCCTTTCAAAGTTTCTTCAAACAAAGTTGAAACGTTTGTTTTAGTGACACAGCAGCTGCATTCATGGTACTGCTGCTGTGCACCACTGGTTCTCAGGCTGCTGCTGGGACAGACACTAATGACCCTCTGGACTCATCACTCAGCAGCTGCCTCCATGGTTTACTAACCTTTGGTGGTGAGGGTTGCCGTGTGTTAAAGTTTCCTAGGGATGCCCTGACTTTGTCTCTGCTGCATGGGTTGCAGTAAAAGAGGTGACTTCTCCTGAACTGTATTGGTGCTGACATTATTCAGAAGCTACAGAGGTGACCCTGCTATGATCTACTCTATGCTACAGGAACGTTTACACTGTGTGATTCTCCTGTTGTCCAGGTTTGAAGAGAGTCTTCCTCATTTCAGTGCTGGACTGGAAATCCTCAGCAGGTCTCTGCACACACAAACACACAGGCAGTTTACAAACAGCTCTCATGTGTATGTAACAGGCTTATTTATGTCTATGAACCTTGTCTCTGTAGGTATGAGGAGAACTGGTTCCTGCTCCATAAAAGAACTAAAGACTGTGCTCAGGCTGCAGAGGTAAGACCAGTTCTCTCTGTTAGACACCATCAATGACACCAGTAATGATTTGCAGTATTATTACCTGTGTTAATGGATGCTTGAATATCAGATGTAGATATTTTCAGTAAACAACAGTCAGATAGCCGTGAAGTGATAGAAAAGCTTGGATTTGGAGGTCTCTTCTGTCTCTCTGGTGAGATGTGTCTCAGCCTTCTGCCTCCTCTGGACTTCTGCTTGGAGAATTTCCTCCAGCTCTTGGATCTTTTGTTCAGCTTCCATTCTTATCTTCATGGGCTTGAACAGTGCGTCGTCAATGAAGGCCTTCTCCTCCTCTTCCTCAGCGATCTTCTTCTTCACCTGGTCGATGTCTTTGACAATGACACGCTGTTCTTCCTCCAGAGCAGATATCTTATTGTCCTTCTCGCCCTTCAGCTCTCTCTCAGGTATTGTAAGGAGAGCTTGTTCGGGCATATACAAATCCAGACCAGTTTCAACTGTTTACCTGGACCTCACTGCCATGTTTCTGAAGTAAATAACAGCTGAGTACAACTGAACTCAGTGTGAGCTGTTAACTGCAGTAAGCTCCAGTCAGACTCAGCTGATTGCTGCTGCTGCTTTTGAGGTGTGCTTTGTGTTGCTGTAGCTGCTCTGTCTGACTTGCACTGTGTGTGTGTGTGTGTGTGTGTGTGTGTGTGTGTGTGTGTGTGTGTGTGTGTGTGTGTGTGTGTGTCAGGCAGTAGATGGAGACATAGTGATGCTGTCTGCGCACTGGGAGAGAAGAAGAACAGCTCTGACACAGTTACAGGAACAGCTGCGGAGCTTGCCGGCCTTTATCAGTGAGCTGGATGCCATCACTGCCAACATAGGTATGTTTCTCTGTAATGAAGCCTTTCAGCAGCACCAACAGTAACAGATGGTGTAGCTTCATTAATTCCTCACATTCATGGATAAACAAGGACACAAAACAGCACTGGAGCCCAACGCACAGACACACAACACACAACACACAGACCGCACAGTCCCTGACGGAGTCGTCATCACACCACCCCTCTGAACACTGAGTAGGAATACTGGACCAGAACTAACTCCTATGATGTTTTGAGCACCTCAGATATCACAAACGTTTCTGAACAGCTGACTGTAGAGAGAGAGTGGAGACATGACCTTGTTTAAATATGGAAATAAAGATGCACATTTTCAGATAGAAACAGCTGAGTTAGAGAGAGAAGTTCAAACTCTTCTTCTTCCTCACCGCCATAAAGCCGACCAATCACTTAGTGCTGTGAGATGGAATTAAATAAATGTTGCACATATTTTTGGTTGATAGTGTTAAACTGAATATGAACATAATAGGTGGAAAGTGCTTAATGTGTGTGTGTGTGTGTGTGTGTGTGTGTGTGTGTGTGTGTGTGTGTGTGTGTGTGTGTGTGTGTTCTCCAGCTCATTTGGAGGGTGACTTTGAGGAGATGGAGAGCAGGCTGGTGTACCTGGAGACTCTGTGCTGTCAGTGTGAACAACAGACGGTCAAACAGCATCATATCAACCAGCTGGAGGCTTATAAGAAGAAGAAGAGGTATGAGATGACACGTCTTCTTCACGCTGGATTATATATAACATAAATATAACACAATACAGTTCAACAGCAGCACAAACTACATCCTCCAACATGATCAGTTCAGAATCAACAGCTCTTTGTAAAAGGTCTGAGTGCAGCCGAGCTCAGCGCCCTCCCCCACGTGTTATCTCTCTTTTATTACCAGAGTTTAACCACACTCACACATTCACACACAACCGGATTCATAAACACCACACACACAGACTCAGATGATAATGATGATGATGATGATGCTCACTGATGAATATTGTGTTTTATTTGGAACTTGTCTGATGTTTGTGTTGCAACAGGAGGGAGTTGGAGGCGCTGGAAGGTGAGCTGCTGCACTGACCACATCACTGCCTTATGACAGCGCTGTGAGCCTCTTCTGTCATTGCTCTGTTGTTGTATATTTGTCACAATAAAGGGTTTGAGATGTTCAGTCAAAATGTGACATGAGACAAAGTGAACACATGACGTTTGTTTTCCCACATCACCACAACAACAGTTTCCCCTTTATACACACACACACACACACGCACACACACACTCTCTCACTGTAACTGCTGTGATGTGATGATCTCTAGAAGTTGGAGGATGCTCTGAAGTAATGAGTCTTCCTCTTCATAGTGGAGTTGAACTCTGAGCATGCTCAGAAGGTGGCAGAGCAGGAGCAGGCCCAGCAGCAAAAACTGAGAGAACGACAGAAAGTCTACGAAGAAGCCTTTCACCAGGACGTGGAGCAGTACCTGTCCACTGGATACCTACAGCACAGAGGTGAGGCTCTGTAATGTTTCACCTGCTCTGATTATTATTATTATTATTATTGTCTCCTGTATTAAACCAATCAGCTCATCACAAGTGCATGGACCAGGTCTGTGTCAAAAAGGTGTTCATGATGGAGACTGTGACTGGGTACTTTTCCAGAGTAACGTTCAGATGTGTAAATGATGCATCACCATGGAAACGCCATGTCTCATATGTCCCCTTATAAATATCGTGTGTGTTTGAATAGAGCAAACAGGAGCTGATGTGAGTGTCCTGGATCAGATGACGGTGACTAACATCTCAGATGAGGAGGCTTTGGATGACTTCCTGAACTCGACTGGTGATGACATCAGTCATGGATCATCACTGACCTCAGGTAACCCCAACTCAAGTGGTGCTCTACAACCCGAAGAGAATTCCAGCCACACAGTAGCTGCTAAGAGATTTGATATTGTTTTTAAAGCTTCATCAACCCTCTGTTCTCTGACCCCCATCCAATTTTTTATGAAATTAAGTCAAACATTGATTATTGATCCATAATCAAAGACTAACACAGGGAGGAGGGAGGAGGTGTGGCCTGGGCCTTAGTGAACTAAGAGCTGTCTTCTCTTCAGGTCCAGACCTCGAGTCCTGCTCTTCTGAATCTTCAAGAAGCCAAACGAACCAAGCCCCTCCCACAAACGACCAGCCATCCAACCAGGGCGCAGTGTGGGGGCGAGAAGAGGAAGGGGGCAGTGAGGAGAGTGATGAACCTCTGGTGCAGTCAGACGAGGAAGACATTCAGCCGGACATGTCTCTGGTCGGCCTGCAAGATGTTTGCGCAGCAAAGGGCTCTGATGACAGTGACTCTGTAGGAGACCTGCCCTCTGGGTAACCTAGCAACCAGACCCTCGACACTCCTCGAATACTGGAACACTAACTAAGGCCACCCCCCCCTCAGAAATCCCCCTCTGTCCTCTGCTCTGACTGGACACGGCGCTCACTCTCTCAGCTCCAGCTTCACTGCTCCTCTCCTCTGAGGACTGAGGTGGGATCTGATCTGTGCAGACACGAAAATAGGCTTTAACACAAACACTGATGTTCACATGGTGGGACACTGCTGGTGTGGTCAGAGTCAGTGATGCTAACTCACTGAGAGCCACGCTTTACTCATATAAAACCGATAAATCAATGGCAAAATAAAGACAAATCAATAATAAACAACAAGCACAGTGAGTTCTTCAGTCGGGATGTGATAATTACCACAGAGTCTGAGGTTGTTTCAGTTCACGAGCTGCTGTAACTTCACATCTTTTTAGGGGCTAATTGATCTGTAATAAATTCATTATATAGGAAGTTATCTTATTTAATTAGAGACTGTTAAAGTCCTCAGACTTAGATTTATTGTAGCTTGTATTTCCCTTCATGCTGCTAATGAGCAAACAGCAGCTAATCTCTGTTATAATACTGCTCTAGTGACGGAGCCCATACTATCGATGCAGCAGCTAGTGATGCAGATGCTGAACTATTGTAGTGATCGGCCTCAAACTGAACACGGCACCAACTGCTGTTCGGTTCTGCTTTAAATCTCTATAAGAACTATGGAGCAGCCAGTTCCCTTTATTGCTCTTCTCCAAACTGTCAGTCATCTCTTCTTAAAGGATGAAGCTGGTGATTTTCTGTTTTTCTTATTGTCAACAATGAAAACCAACAATGAACGGATCCTATTCACAGGTTGTGTCTGTTTATGTAAAGCTGGATACGTCTCACTCTTGAGAGGAGGACGTACAAGAGCTGATTTTAGTTTGAGTGACAGATCTTTAAGTCTTAAGGCTCTTCAGGCGCCAAAACACAGCTCTGCTGTTTTGACACAGGACTTTATCACTCTGGAACATTACCATGGTGATAGTCATGTTTTCTTCTATTGTGACGATTGGCAGGTGAACAGCAGAGTACCTCGTTCACCTTATAATTTGCCACAGACTGTGTAGGCAAGTCAAAGTAATGAAAGATGGAAAAAGCATTGTTGGTTTTAGTCTTAAAATTGAACTTGTTGACAATAAGAAAAATAGGAAATAACACCAGACTTCTCCTTTAACACTTGGGTTAACTGTGTTTTGTTTGAATTTGATGATCAGTGCAAAGCCTTTGTCTGACAATCAGATAAATAATCTGTTTTTATATCCTCACTGTGAAATAAAAACATCAGTCTGTATATCGTCTCTGCGTCTTGTCAGGTTTATTGAAGAATGTTTTAACAACCAAAGTGCACAGTGTCTGCAGACCTGCGCTGCAAGCTGATTGGTTGCTCCAGCTCCTGTCAGGACAACAGACCAAGCTGAGTGAAGCCCCACCAATGCTTGTATACATGAAGGCTGGAGAAAAAGTTGCATAGCAGTTGCAGTTGCATATTAATTATCACAAACAGATGTAATATTTGCTGGTTATACACAGGTAGTGTAAGTGAGATTAACTAAATATTGTAAAGCTGCAGCTCAGTGATGAGGAATTGTATTTATTTTTTGATTTATACTTCATTTAATCAGACTGAAATCAAGATCTCATCTACAAGTGAGACCTGGGTACAGGAAATAAAACAAATAACCAAAAGAAATATTAACATCAGAGTTACAAAATGTCAGTGAAAATTAATTTACATTCAGATATGTATTTATATAAATGTAACCCTGATTTGTTGGTCAGTAGTGTTCTCCAGGCTCTCTAGGCTGTGGGCTTTTAGCTGTTTTATATGATACTAACGTGGCAGGACAGTTGACACTTTATTCTGCCCATTTAGCAGTCCATGGCCCAATCCCAATGTCCCGCTAAAAAGCCTAAATCCTGAACCCTCACAGATGAACAGATGTCACCTCGTGAGTGATTGAGTGTGAGAGGCTGTCAGGGCTCAAACTGATATAAAGAGGAAAGTGTGTCACGTTACTTTGTTTCATACAGTTGTGGGTTTAGGACTTTTGATTTTACATTTTTTATTTCCTTCCATCGCCCCCTGTTTGTAAATAAAACAATAACGTTGGATCAGATCAGATGAAAGCAGACTTAATCATCATATCATCATAAGACAGATAACTACACACAGTTCTGGCCTTGAATCACCAGTGACCTCTGTGTTTATACTGACATGTAAACTTATTTTTTCTTGTAACGTTAATGTTAGGGTTTGTTTCTTTCATGCTTGTTTCTTTCATGCAAACCGTTTTTTCTTTTACCATATACTTTTTTCCATTTTATGGCGGTTGCTAAACGTTTTTATACGCTTCACGGCGTCACCTGGTAACTACGGCAACCCCGTGCTTAATGTCACAACGCTATGAACTTTAGGCAGTGTCCTAAGGCAAAGTCTGCAGATATGCGGACTTGTGGGCATGGATGTATTATAAGAGATAACAGTCAGTTACGAACATTAATGTTTAGAGGACTGGCCCCACTGTTACAGTCCAGCAAGAGGGAAAAGATTTGTGTACTCCCCGTCGGGGAATCGAACCCCGGTCTTCCGCGTGACAGGCGGAGATACTGTCCACTATACTAACGAGGAGAGATGACATATGTAAGCGAAGACTAACATATAACATTATCACGTGATCAGAAGAATTTTGAATTTGTTTCTTCTCCTACAGTGATTAAAGTAACTAAGTACATTTGTTCAGCGTTTGAAGATATGAAGGAGTGAAAGAAACAACATATTATCTAAATACACCAATGTGGATTTGTAGTTATCGTTTTCCAAAGCAGCACTTTTTACTACAGTTGTTACAAAGCTTAGTCACTTCAGAGTTTTCGCTGTTTCACATTCATAAAACACTGGTATATGATATATGCATGAAAAACCATCAACAGTTAATTGACTCGTAGGATTTGGTCACATGATTAGTTGCGTCACTTCCTCGTTAGTATAGTGGACAGTATCTCCGCCTGTCACGCGGAAGACCGGGGTTCGATTCCCCGACGGGGAGTATATGAATTGTTTTCTCACTTGCTGGATTTTAAGAGTGGGGCCAATTTAAGGCGTTTAAGTATTTAAATTCCCTTAGGGTTTCCCCTCAGAAATTGATGAAGTGGTACCACCCAACACTAATTTAAAATGCCAACATAACATTCCAACATTGACAGTGTTGGCATTTTATAAGATGTTTAAATTTGTTGGCATATTGTCTTTAGACGTAATTGAAGTGTTGGGTGCTACCACTTCATCCATTTCTGAGGGGAAACCCTAAAGACCTTATCATCCCTGTTTAACCTATGAATTGAGGTAAGGAATATTGACATTATTAATGTCAGAATTTTTTTATGGGCAAGAACTTATTGAGAAAAATGTAACTTCAATAACATTTACATCATTTAATGTGGCGTGTTTGTCTAAGCGCACACTAGATGGCAGTATTAGAACACAAATGGCAACCTGTTAAATTTTGAGCATAGGAGGAGGAATGAAAGAATTACTGCACCAAAATTATTTCTTTCCTCCTCCTCTAAAAGCTTAGTGCTGGAGTCATTTGGGACTACATAGTTAACAGTCAGTCAGGGATATATATTCATAAGACTGGCCCGGCTGTTTCAGTCCAGCAAGAGAGAAAACGTTTCATGTACTCCCCGTCGGGGAATCGAACCCCGGTCTTCCGCGTGACAGGCGGAGATACTGTCCACTATACTAACGAGGAGGTGATCTAAACAGTCATGTGACCAAATCGTACGAGTCAATGGACTGTTGATGGTTTTTTTGTCAACATCTGTGTGTACATTATGTACAAAAACAGTGCAAAAATAAAAAGGGGCATGGCCGTTCTCGGTTTCCGTACATGTGTTCACGTCATATCCCCTGTCTCTCCTCGTTAGTATAGTGGACAGTATCTCCGCCTGTCACGCGGAAGACCGGGGTTCGATTCCCCGACGGGGAGTACACAAATCGTTTTACCTCTTGCTAGACTGTAAAGGTGGGGCCAGTCCTGTAAACATGAATGTTCGTGACTGCACGGGGTTGCCGTTTAACAACCGCCATAAAATAGAAAAAAGTATATGGTAGAAGAAAAAACGGTTAACGGGAAAAACGGGAAAGAAACCCTAACATTAACCTTACAAGAAAAAAGAAAGTTCATATGTCAGTATAAAAACAAAGCTCACGTTTTAAATAAATAAACATCGGCTTTAATACACTCGTTAATAGACTCCTAAAGACTTGGTACTCTCACCTTGACTCCTCTCTCGCGCTCTGATCCTCTCCTCCACCGGCACCTTCCACTTGTGGCTGAGAATTAGTAACTAACTCACTAGTACTTTCAGTCCTGACAAATTAACCGTATCTCGTCGAATTAACTTTTTTTTTCTTCCCCATATTAGAAAAGCTGATGATGTCTGCACTCTGCACTATTTCACCTGTGCTCGCGATTCTCCTCCTCGCGAACTCTGTTTTTAAAAGAATCTGTGATTTGAGACATTTCTGCAAAAAAAAAAAAAAACATACACGACGGGATGTATCGTTAACTTTGGGACTTTTCAAGAAGCTGGGTGTGCTGGGATGTAAAAGAGATAATATTCATCTGTAGGGCTGCCACCTTTTATATGAAAAAAGGAGGCAACTGGTTTGGTTTTACTCGACATTAAATTATTCACAGCACTTTGAGGACATCCCGTATTGATTCAAATCCACCGAGTACTGAGGAAACAAGTACTAGAATTTTGTCGGCACGATATTTTTGACGGAGGCGGCCGCCTTACAAATCTCTATGCAGGAAAAACTCGTAGTGATTATATACAACAGTTACAGCCAAAGTCAGAAAGACTGAATTGGCCTATCAGGTTCAGTTTCAGGAAATGATTCCAGACTGATAGGGCGTGATATCTGAAGACTGTCCTACCACGACTGATGTTTATAGCGTCATCCAGTCCTGAGAACATGTGTTAAAGTAGAACGTCTGGGTCACAGGAGTGATGATAAATAAGGTGGTAATTTATGGAGTAGTGCTTTGTAAATTCATTAAAGTCTATCATCAACCCAAAAATCAATACATCTATAGACTTTTAACTAGATCAGAAAAACTGCATGAGGTTTTGCATCTTAACTTAAGTCTGCTCAGTAACAGGTCAGCACAGCATCAAATTTAAAGGAACAACAAAAGTACTAAGTAACATTAATAATCCAATTAATTAATAATTAGTAATCCAGCTTGGAATAATTAATCATAACGTAATCGATGTTCCAGTTTCTTCCATCTTCACATGGTTGTCGTTCATTAAACAACATGTCTGTCCATGATGGATGCTGCTTCCTGCTCTGCACCACAACATCTCAGTCCATTGTTTGAATTTTTAAATAAAATAAATGATGTAAACACTCATCAATCACAGAAACAACACAGTTATGCTGCTGAAACACCTTTAATGATCATTACAAATACTTGATTAGCACAGACTGACATGGACTATACAGGTTACTGAATGAACTGTGTCTATGTGAGGGAAAGGAAACAGGAAGTTACTATGATCCTCCACAGTTACAACAGAGAAGAAAAAACAGGTGATTCTGTGATGAATACAATAAAATAATATAATTTCATTTAGAAAGACACTAAGTTACATGACAGAATTACAACTGTTTCATATTCTACAGTCAGTTGCGGTGTACTATGCACACCCAGCTAAACCATACAACAGTCCTGCACTGTATGAAACATTACACAGGGAAGAGTTTCTGCTCTCTAGTCTGATATAAATGTGTGGACAATGTGCTCAGTCCAGTTCAACAGTGACGGACTGCTCCAAACACAGAAATCAGACTGCATTATTATCTATAAGAATAAACTATCTAACAGAATAAACTGAGGGCTTGGTGACTTCTTTTTTGTGACGTCACAAAGTTACAGAATGCTTTGATACTTTCACAGTATTAATATAGAACCTAGACCTGCTTTATAATCAAACACATGGACAGAGACCTTTTAGACTGTATGGGACCTTTAATTAGGAGACAAGCTTTGAGATAAGATTTAAGATAAGATTTGACAAGTGAACGTTTAGTACCTGAATAACAACAAACACAACAAACATAACATATCTGGATATATTCTCCCTGAAAAATAGATTTAATGAAGAGAAGATATATCAAGACGTCTATGTGGTTCTATCCTCTTCCATGATGAATGGTGATGATTGGTATTTTGCTGACACAAGCCCTCACTCCCTTCACCGCTCCACATTTCTGGTACCAGGGACAGGGATTGTTCCTACAGGTCACCAGCCCTCCATGACAGAGGCAGAAGTGCTGGCAGCCAGGGTCAGCGTAGAACATCTGTCTAGACGCATAGTACTGACCGTTGTAGCTGCAGCCGCACGAACCCAGCGGCTCGCAGCGATCCTGGGCGGGCAGAGGTATCAGTCAGGACAAGCTCACATTGTCATAGTGCAGGAATGACTCTGATTGACAAAATTCACTGAAGCATTTACATGAGCACTGAATTAAATGTTGGAATAAAGAGTCCTCCAATCCTCCCATCCTCCAATCAGAAACAAGCTAAGTTAGACCCCTTTTTATTGGCTTTATAAAATTGGTTCATTTGCATTATTTCTGAAGATATTCTGAATTCTGGTCTTCAAATCCAGGGTGTCAATAACTTTGACCTGTACATGTCAAATGAAATCTCTACATGAAAGGATTATTTAAATGAGAGGAGAAAGTAGAAGCAAGAATGAAGCTGCATGTCAGCTGAGGAAGAGGATTACCTGATCCATCAGGTAACCTTTGTTACACACGCAGCCCTCGCTGGGTGGGATTTTACACTGAGCAGGTGAAGACAGAGAGTTGCAGCTGATTGGACAACCAGGAGCTGCGACACTGTACGCACTGTTGACTGGACACTGCATCCCTGAAACACAGATAGAGAGAGAGAGAGAGAGAGAGAGAGAGAATATTAGATTACACAGAAATACAACACTACGATTGTCCACAAAGTCACTGATCAGCTGTTTGGAGGACAGGACGGGAGCAGGGTCTGAACTTCTCCTACTGTCCTTTCTCCGTCTTTACTTAACAACAGTTTCTCAGTGCAACGAGTGCAACAGAGACATTATCACAATATTTAACCTTTCATCGCGTCTCCACTTTCCCTATACAGAGTCCAGTCTCCTGTACTTGGGAGTTTGAATTTCACAAGTTGAACTCAGAGGTCCGGACTCCTGAGGACAGGAGGACTATTTGCAGATGGAACAGCAGCGTTCTTCCTAATATTAGCAGCTGTGCTGTGACAAATTCATCTCAACTCAAATCTCCACCAACAGACAGAAAAACAGAATTAACAGAGTGGAGTAAAATATACACTTCATATCCAATCTGTAATATATATTAAAAATCTATTGAAATTGACTATGAAGACCACTGCCTCTGTTCATTTTCATTTATATATGTTGGTATATTTGTACACAGAGCTCACAGAGGCAGCGCTGTTGTTAAATTGTCAAACCAAATCATGTTTTTATTCAGCTTCATCTTTTCAGATTAACCAGCAGCAACACGTATTATATTCCAAACAGGCGTCATTTGGAAAAGCTGACACAGATTCGAAGTCTTAATGGAAAAAACATCAAAACTTAATGAAGTGATATAATAACAGTCCAAGGGTGAAAATTGTTTCTGCTCTGAGTCTGGCTCAGAATCTCTGCCGTTGTCACAGTTTGGTGCGAAATGCATTCTGGGATACTTAGCTGTCCCAAGTCCACACAAGTCACGCAGTGATGCATCCTCGATTAAACGAGTGGAGTGAGAACACTTCCTGATATTTGATCTGTACTTGGGGAGATGCGGACTTTGAACTGGAACAGAACTCTGGTTGAGACTGATGAAGTTTTACAAGAACATGAGAAACACAGCGATGAAACAGTGAAGAACGCAGACTGAGAAACAGCTCATGACTGTCAGCGGTTCACCCTGCTTTCGACTGTGGCTGAACGTGGCCACACACTTTTTCTACAAACTCACTATTTTCTTTAGTATTTAGAAATTGAGCAAGTTGCTGTTTTTAAATTCATATGCAGCACACAGCTCTGGGAGTGGCCTCCAATGTCTCCACTACAACATGTGGCTGATTAGCTGAATCCGTTGTTCTTAATTAATGAAGACTATCTTTATGCCTCATCTCATTAAAATTCTTTTCTCTCTCCACTTGGTGTTATCATTCAACCGATTGTTTTCCTCTTCAAGTCTCTTTGAGTCTCTCCGGATTGAAATAAATTCAGTTTAGTGATCGTTCCCACTGACCATCTCTCCCCATATATGATCCCCTTGATACATTACTGAACTTCCACACTTAGGTCTCTCAATGAAAACTAAACCATCCCCGTGACAACTGAGCGAACTCCATGGACGGAGGAAGGCCATGAGAGGTTGCTGAAAGCTTCAACTTTGAATGTGTTTCTGTTGGACGGCTGACTGCGGCATTAAACCTCATCAGTCCAAGAACAATCACACGGTCTTAACTTACAGCAGAACTTCTTCGTTCTCCATGGCTTCACGTCGCCGTCTCTTCTCTGACACTCTTCCACGTAGTCACTGATGATGTCACAGGCCGATTCCTGTTTACCGTCATTGAGCACCATGTCGTAGATGCAGTCCTCATGGTACTGCTTGGAATCCACTCGGCCCACACAGTCACCCAGGGGCCCGTCCTTCGCCAATATGACATCGCAGGCTGATGTGTAGCTGGGCGGTTTGAAGTCGGGGGGGAGGGGCTGAGCACAGTCTTTACCTGGCAGCAGGAAACCATCAACAACATTATCAAAATCATATATACACATATTACATAGACACGTCTGAGGATAATAACAAACCACTGCTAAAACAAAACAACCGGAGATGAGCTAATGTAATGTGTGTGAACAACATGTACTGTACATGCGAATTGACCTACTTATGTTCTTGCTGGTTTGAAAAGCAAATTTCAGGTTCAATAACATTTGAACAAATCTGAATTACTCCACATCTCTTATTGAACCTAATTTCAAAAGTCGGTGTCATTTCAACCAGTGACCAGCTATGAATATAAGAAGCCTGCTCATGTTTTCATTGCTCTTTCCTAATGATAAAAATAATCTGATAATTGCAATGAAGGTTTTCGTTAATATGCACTGCAGGTCATTTTTGGAGCCTCAGTTTGTTCAGATTATTCCGTGAGATCAATAAATCAGGTGTGAAAATACCTGCCGTTTGGAATATTTCTGGCACAGGCTTGACATAGATGGCCGAGGTGGAGATGCTTTGTTTTGAAGGTTTCTTAGTGAGGTTGTGTCTGACTTGTTTCATCGTCATGAAGCACTGAATCTGGAAACATGCTTTCACTTGTTGTTATGGATCATTAGGTGTTGATTGATCATCATGAACCTTCTCTTACTCTATATTCTAAATCCACCTGGAGAAAAACTTGTTCCAGTCTAAAGACGAGACCTGGGGCCGGTTTCACAAAGATATTTCAAACAGGTCTGTAGTGTTGGTCCAGCCTTAACTTTGCTTATTGTTGTATTGTTAGTCAGACTGTTTCACAAAAATAAAGACTCAGTCATTTTAAGACAAAAACATTAGACACCTTTTTGTTATTGTTTCACTCTTCAAGTAAAACGTCCTTGTAACTTCGGGGGTAAACAGAGCTCAGTGGATGAATGCAGTTCCTCGTTTGGTCATATTTTGAAAAAAATCTTAATTTACCCAGAATTCACTGTACCACAGCCCGACTTAAGACAGTCAAGAATTAAACTGCTTTGTGCAACAGAAGAATTTAGACGTCTATCTGAAGTCTGACTATTTATTATATCTAAGCCACAGTCAAAGTCTAACTTCGGCCCAGGTCTAAATACAAGACCTGGTGCTGTCGCCTCAGTACAGGTCTTTTCAATGTCTTCATGGTAACTGGGTGAGAAGAGAGGCCTCACTGCTTTATAGAGCTTCCCTTTCTAGAAGACCTGTGCACCTCCAGGACCTGTGCACCTCCAGGACCTGTGCACCTCCAGGTTGCTGAGGCGAGCAGGAAAGATTGTGGCCGACCCCTCCCACCCTGGACACAGACTCTGTGAGTCACTCCCCTGAACCCCAGACCCCCAATGTCACCATTTGTACTATGTTCATATTTTTTATATTTTAATTGTGAATATTTTATTGAAAAAATCTTTTCATATTTAAGTGATCTGACTGCAGTACTTGCTTTGCTTTATCTTTCTCTATATTTTTTCTTCTTACTATGTTTTCTGTTACGAACCAAAGCAAATTCCCCGTAAGTGAAAACCTGATTCTGAACATCGCTGTTGTGACGTTCGTGTGAAGTGACTCGCCTGCTGATGTAGACGTGAGACTGACATCACATGTATGTAACAGGAGCATGTGTGAGAGGGAGTAATGACAGTGAAGATAAATAACTGCATCAGCTTCTCACACTCATGGCTGCAGCCCTCCACGTTGGCCACCCACTGACTGACTCCAAACGCGTTGGCGTTGGTCGCCAGTTTCCCACCGGGCAGCGTCAGATCATCAGCCGGGTCGCTGTTGAAGTTCCCACAGAGGCCACAGGTCACATCGTGGTAAGTAGTCGCCAGCTCCACCCGCACTGCGCTCGCAAAGTCAAAGGAGACCTTTAACAGAGTGGGATATAAAGGAGAAGTCAGACACAGTCAATGAGTCTTCTGCCATGTGTTTAGCAAAGCTTAGCAGGAGGACATTAGCCTGGCTGTGGCTTGAGATGTTCTTGGTGTTTCAAGACATTTCACAAGGTTCAATTTTAGTGACGTTTTCTGTCAAAAATAAAGCAGAAATTCATTTATAATGAAAAGAAATCCAACATTGGAGCAACCAGCAGGTCAGCGACGCCAGCCGCCACGCGCACGCCCGCAGGCAGTGTGTTCCCGGCCTAAGACTGAGGATGAGTTCAGGTCATGTGATTATAACTGTTAGAGGTATATCTGACTCCATGTTTGGAGCAGCTGCAGGAACCTGATTGGTCTAGGGGAGGCAGACCTGAAAACACTTTTCAAAATAAATAGAAAGACTGAGATAAAAACCAGGTCCAGGTCTGTAAGGGTGGTATAATGACTATAGTGACTGCACATGTGCGGTTGTGTGTGTTCATACCTTAAGGAAGTGTGTCTCTATGACAGCCTGTCTGTGTCTGCGATAAAGATTGACCAGTGACTCATTGTATGAGACCGGCAAAGAGTTTTCAAGCCCGTTCACCTGTGGAAAACACACACACACACACACACACACACACACACACACACACACACACAGTCATTGTGGTTGCATGGATAAAACAGGGCTCTTAGTGTTAATGATGAACTGTTGGTGCGAGGATTCACTGCAGACATGTGCAGTACATTCAGTCTGAGTGTAAAGGGTTAGAGTTAGAGCAGCACAGTGTGTCCACTTTGATAAAGGCAACCTCAGTGAGTCTCATCAAGCGCCCCGCTCTTGAGGAAGTTGTCCTTTCTATGAGATATGATGTCATCCGATCAGGCGGGAATCCTTGGTTCACCTTTCCACCCCGAGGAGCTGGTGTGGACTCACTGACAGTCACTATGAGGGCCTCTAATATTATACTGAGAAAAATATAGACTCACTGTTGTAAAACTACATGTTACAATAATATAATGTTATAGCCATTAAATATGACAACTCATAAAAATATCATGAGTACGTTCAGGAATATTTTAGAAACATGATATTGATATTAAAGTTCTAATCAGTAACTTTTCCACATTAAAATGTCTAAAAACAACTAGACCTATGTTCTATATGTTGAGTTGTGTTCTTACATTATCACAAATGTTTCCATCAATTCTCAAACCAGAGAAATCTGTGATTTTAATCATGGTAACGTTTCATTGGTCGCCTGTCAGTGACATCATATCCTCTGTGATCACGTGTCAGTGTGTTTGTCTGACAGAAGCTCAACATTGACTTTTATCTAGTTTTAAGCCACATACACTTTTTCCACCTTGGTGGTTTTCAGCTCTATATTTGACCCAGATGAAGGATTTTAGTCGTCGGACGTCTGGATCTGAAGTTATCAGAGAAACAAGCTGAGGAAATGTTAGACAGCTCAGCTCCAACTCTTCCCTGAGTCTCTGTCCTCCGTAGTGCGTCGCTCAAACACTGACTTTAAACAGGACTGTTAGTAGACAGACTGATGGTGGATGGCTCAGTCTTCTCAACCCCACAGTTTGTGTGTGTGTGTGTGTGTGTCTCACCAGTACTCTGCCTGGGTAGTCCACTGACAGTGTGTATGTGACGCCGTAGACTTTGACAGTCACCACTTTAGCATAAGACACTCTCTTGTTGCCACGGTTGTTGTTCTCCAGGTTGACCTTTGAGAGGAGGAGAGCGAGGGGACGAGGGCAATGGACAGGGGCAGGGTGAGGATTAAAGGTGACAAATACAGTAGATCATTTAATTAGGATCCAGTCTTTGTTGTTTGTGCAGGTACAGGACAAGACTCTCCTTCGCTCTGTTCTTCTTCCACTCGTGTGTCAGTGGAGGAGAGTAAATACCAACTAGACCTGGTAAACATGCTCCAGTTTTACTGAAGTAACAGAACAAAACTATCATCACAACATGAACTTAAAGTATCTATAACAAAACAAAGAATCATTATAATGACGGTTCACAGGAATCAGGAGGAAGTAGTGTCTGTACAGTGGACATGTGTCTGTCTGGAGAACTTCCTGTTACTGTTCAGTGTTGTTCTCACCTCAAAGTGCTGCCGCCCTTTAGTGTCTCCGCACACACCGGCCAGCTTGTAAACGCAGTTGCCCTGGAAGTCGAACTTGCGTCCGTCGAAGGTGGTGAAGTGTGGATCTCCGCGCGCAGAGCAGGTCTTGAAGCTGATTGGGAAACAGTCTCTGACTCCGTCCACGATGCTGCACGCCTCTCCGGTTTGACACTTGGTCCTCTCACATCGCACCTTCTGTGTCGCTGCCACACACACACACCTCTGCTCGCACTGTGAGTCGGCCCAGAACTCCTCACCTGGCAGGTAGTAATGGCCGTCAAAGTCACAGCCACAGCTCTTCTCCTTGTTAACACACCTGAAGAAGCACAGAAAAATAAGCTGAATAATATGAATAATAAGTTCTCTCAGTCATAGGGACGTGTGATGTGACAGCGTTTGTTGAGATGTTTCTCTCCTTCATGGTGAAACAAGATGAAACATCTTACAGCTTAAGATCTGGGGAGCCTTTATTAAACATCTTAGGAAGGAGAAGTGTCAACCTGTAAACTATATGAGACTGAGCCGAGCTTTGATCTGCCAGGATTTCACCCATGGACCTTCCTCGTCCTCACTGGGTCTTGGTTTCATGAACTCTTTTTGCTGACCCTCAATCAGTCACCCAGCACACAGACTGTATATATATATATGCTATATAGATGTATATACTACATTACATTGCATGTTCTATTCCCAGGCATCTGGTTGAGGACTCAAGCTTGGGGAAGACATGCAACAGCCCCATGTGGGGGTGAGAGGGAGATTTACATTATACATACTGTATATACACACATATACAACAACCATTTTACAGTTGGATATTTTAAATGTTGAATTTTGTGTTAAGTGATAAACTTCTGCCTTGACAATACAAACTGAGGCAGCAGTGCAACATCATGTTTCATGGCCACATTGAACTGCTGTGGATCCTGTTAGTTTTGCAGTTTGGTTCACTAGTAAGTAATAAATAATAGCACAATGAAAACTGAAATAATGAAAGACTTGCAATTCAGTTTTGACACAATGATCCTCAACAAGAAACAACCTCAGGATCAGGTAATGGAGCACGAGCAGAGTTCCCACAGGATTATTGGTGCCTAGCTCACTGGGGGGGTGGGGGTGAAACACACTGCATGATCCTTATTAAGGCCTTCATCATGTCAGCTCATGTGTATATCAAAACACTAAAATGTGGGGTCCCTGCTTCAGTCATGTGAGCACAGTGACAACCAAACATCAATCACCTGCTTCTATGGAGACAGTTTCATGTTATAATAAAACCTCTTTGTGATGAAATCCGCTGTAAGCAGCATGGAAAGAAAAACGGAACCAAAAGACATTTGTCATATGAATAACAGAGCCTTAAATACATGGGTCAAACTGCTGTACTGACTCGTTTCCACTGCGCACGTATCCGGAGTCACAGACGCAGCCCTCCACGCAGGCCTTATGGCACACCTCTGGCTGCGGGCCACAGCTGGCTGGACAGGCTGAGCCACACAACTGGTAGTGGCTGTGGGCAGGACACTCAACAGCTGGGGGCAGAAACAAGAGTGAGGAGGAGGTGAGAGCAGAGAGGGAGGAGGGGAGGAGATGTTATGTTCAGGACGTGTCTGCTGTACAGAACTTCAGTTCATGTGTTTCTGTGTTTGCAGCGTGTTTCCTGTTCATGTATTTGTTTTGGCTTCTTTCAGCACGTTTCTGTTGTTGTTTGTATGTTTTTTAGAATCTGCATCGTTTCTCCTAATGGAAGATTTTTGGGCCGTTGAGCTGGAGATAGTATAAAGCTGCAACATGTGAAAACAGTGAAGACTTTCTGAGTGCTCCGTACATTCACAGAATTAATTAGTCTAAAAATATCTGAAACCAGCTTCAAACCAGAGATTTAGAAAAGGATGCTTGATGTGAGAGCTCTGTCAGATTCACATAAGTGCAGTGTTTCAGTGTATAAATCTACTGTATGTAACTCACGACAGTTGGCCTTTTCTCTCCATGGCAACATGGACACTCCAGCTTCCTGGCACTCCACCAGGTAACTGTTCAGGGCATCACACAACATTTCGTGGCGTCCTTCGTGGATGCAGACGTCATACAGACAGTCTGACACAAACTTTGCTACCGGCACATGAGCGTGACAGCCAGCGAACGGCCCCTTCTTATCACTCAGGATCCCACAGTAGTCTGGACCAGTGAACCTGCAGAGGTACGGAGGAGAACAGAGGCACATGTCTGAGGTTTAATGTCAGCTTGTGTGCGTTAACTGGGCATCAGTTTATTTTCTAACACTCTGAAAACTCTCGGCCGGTTTGTCCACCACGTTTGTCCAGAATAAAAAAATCTCAGACATTCATGATCCTCTGAGACCACCAGTCACCAGGTCTCAGGTTTGGGGTTCAGACTGTTCCAAAGTAAAGGGCTGTTTGACGGCAGGTTAAGTGGCAAAAATATTCAAGATGAAGCGACACTTAAACTCATATTACCTTTTTTATTTTTCTACATTTTAACATTTGGCTAAAACAGCTTTTTTCCCCTGGTGACCCAATCCACAGCAGCTCATCACTCAGCTCCCGTCAGCGCTGACCTGAATAGAGACTATAGAGAAGTACCTCGCACAACCACGCAAAAATAACCTGAACTATCATTTTAAGTCAAAATTTCATATTATATTTCGCCGCAGACTCGTCCTTCAAAAAACCACACATCATATAATCCCCTAAATTCTGTTCAAGTTTATAATCAGTTAAAAGTAACAGTGGCATCAATTAAAAAAAAAAAAAAAAAACACATTACCTTTTACGGTTCTCATCAGAGCACTGAGGACACACCCCCTCACAGTGGTGGTAACAGAACGGGTCGCCGTCAGCCACGCTCCACGTCGCCGCCCATGCCGTCACATTAAAAGCCGTGCCGCCTCCGGCGGTCGTCAGCTCATCCTCTGTGTTGCCGTTGTAGTTTCCGCAGAGCCCGGCGACGTTACCATAGTAACTGCTGCTGATGGACACCATGACGAGTGTGGACCAATCAAAAGTGACCTCAACGCCAATATCAGTCTCGAGTGTTCCCCTGATTCCGGACTGTGTTATGGAGATGCTGCCTCCTTCAAGAATAAGGGGGAGGTGTTCCCTGATGCCGTCCACCTGAAGAGACGGGAGATGCTTTGATTTAGTGCTGATTTCACCCACAGAAGAAGAACTTCAACAAAGTTTGGAAATGCAATGGAATATTTTTTCCTGAAATGTCAATAAAGCTCATAAAAAATAAGGTGTGCCCAATTTACAAGGCTTATTATGGATGTTATTTCAATGTGTCAGATCCAGATTGGATCAACACTTCAGCTGGAGCACAGGAGCCTCTCAGCTCCAGGTAAACCTCTGTGATAGAGCCCTGTGATAGGCCGCTGACCTGTCCAGGGTGAACCTGCCTGTGGGACAGACTGTAACCCAGGCAGACTGCACAGGACAAGTTGCTTAACAAAAGGATAAATGGATGTTTACCATGTAGTATATATATTTTTTTAATTTTCACTTTTATATATGATAAAATTGTGCTTGCTCTACATATCGTTTGATTGTCCGACCGCTTGTGCAGCTGCACTTCATTCTAACAATATGACCGTGTCACTCGATCTCAGCAATGACAGCAACGACGGCTGAAACAACAGGACTGAAGATAAAAAAATGTTTCATCTGAAATTGTGTCAGTGAGGAAGACTGAATCAGTGCAGTGAGACCCACCAACACGATGCCTCTGTCGTAACTGGGGACGGTTATACGATGGCCCAACATCTCCATGGTGACTGAACGCACAAAGGAGCCGTCAGAGTTTCCACGCACCTCATTCTTGGTGGTCACGGTTACCCCTGGCAGGGATTCGTCAACACCTGAGCGGGGCACAGAAAAACAATGTGTGTCTGCTCTCTGACAGCTTTCAGTTTTTTATCGAACAAACAGTGTGAGTTTCCTACGTCTTGTCAGAGACACACGTTCAACTCATCCTCTGACTCGGCCTACAGATAGAGATCTCTCTGTTAGGTGATAGCAAACCTGTGGTGTTCACGAGGACGTAGGTGCAGGTTCCCTGGAATGAGTAGCTCCACCCATCAAACGTGGTGTAGTGTGGGTCACCGAAAACCCAGCACAAGGCCATAGAGTTAGGCACACACTTTCCTTCGTCTCCTGACACCTCACAGTGCTCCTTTACCCTGCACTTGACCTCAGCACAGGGGTCTGGAACACACACACACACACACACACACACACACACACACACACACACACACACACACACACACAAGGATATTAGTTGATGATGTCAGGTGAGATGTCAGACCAGTGAAGGTCAGATCTTCAGCTGCTGTTCAGTTGCTCCATAAAGTAACAACAAAGAGTATTCAGTGTTTCCCACACGTTTATTTATGGCGGTCGATGACGTCGACATCGACCGCCACATATTGATTTTCTATGCTTTGACTGATTCAAAAGATTAAAATCTAACTTCATCGTAGAGCTGTGCGTTGACTCACTCAGGGTGAAGGTTTGTCTACAGGACACTGTCACGCGCTGAAGTCAAGCTAGCGTCCGGAGAATATACCCTGCTGCCGCCACAAGAGGGCAGTAACTTACATGATGGATGCAAACAGGCATCAGATCCTTTATGGGACGGAACGCTCCAATCAGACGCTCACATGTAGTAATCTGTGTCAAACACCGTTGTTGTTCGATCACAGGAAATCGAGACATGTGACCATGTTTGTCGGCTGCTTTGCTCACTTGGCTTCAAGACTTCAAGACTTCAAGACTCCACCCACTTTTCACCTGTCTCTGTGACAAACTGATGACACACTGTCACCTCCAGTTCTCTCTCCTTTCCTTTCCTGAGACATGAAGCTCCGGGTGCTGTTTGCACCTGGTTTGGGGGCAGGACTGAACCATTTCATGTAAATAAAGGGGAGGGGG
>NW_019525136.1:135412-139615 GCF_002814215.2 Seriola lalandi dorsalis | reverse complement strand
TACAGAGGCTCTCTGGATGTTTACTTTTGGCCACAGACAAGAAAAGAAAAAGAAAAGAAAAATTAGTTTTATTAGGACCTTATCAATCCCCCATCAGCTACCCGCACTAACAGCATCTAAATCTGTGGGAAACACTGAATCCCTGCAGCAGCGCTGCTTCCTGGGCAATATAAACACACATGCAAACACACACACTTCTGACAAGGTAAGACAACACTGAGTGATTCACCTGTCTTGTAGCAGCCAATTGTTCCGTCCCTGTTGCGACACTCCTCCCCCTCCTGGCAGCTGGTGGGCTTGCAGCTGAACTGTCCGGCCTGGCAGAGACAACGCTCTGAGCAGTCGTCCGGCAACACCAAGGCACCCGACTGAAAATAGTCGTTTATGCATTAGAACACACAGATTTCTTTTTTTCATTATTTACTGTGATATTTACATATTCCATTTGCACATGACATCAACGCCCCTGATTCAGATCTGATGTGAGTTCGTTTAACATCGATGACTCTCCACTGTCTAAATTTAGCCGTGCAAACAGTGAAATCAAACATGATTGCAATGGGGAGCTGGAAATTTCTTAACGTATGCAACTTTTAAATGATGCAGCACAGCTGATGGACAGTCTTTCATTATTTCATGATCACATACACATAAATTTTATCTGAAATATTCCTTTAAATCACCTCAGTTTCTTTCACCGACGCCTCTGCTACTGTTGGTCCAGACCAACAACTCACAACCAGACTAGACATTAGTAAACTATTATGTACTTAATAAGCATTATGATGAAGAAGGTGGTAATGATGATGATGATGATGAATATGATGATGACAAGTACCTTATAATACTGTCCCTCCACTACGCAGCCACATTTCTCCACGGGGACACAGCGAACTCCATCAAACATGAGGCCTTGGTCACACTGGCAGCCCTCCTGGCAGACCGGGCAGGGCCCCGACCGCTCCAGAGAGAAACAGGTGGAGGAGCAGGAGGAGGAGCACAGCTCATAGTGACTTCCTGATGGACAGGTCACAGCTGCAGGGACAGAACAAGAGACTCAGCAATGAGCGGGTTTGTTGGGATCATGACGATTTCTGATTTTCGAGAATTCACAAGTTGCTGGTTTTAATCTGACCCAGTGTTGCCGTGGTGTTGTGTCAGTATGGTGTAACTGCAGCACTAAACAGGACCCACAATCTGGACCGATAAAATAGTGTTGTTGTTTCTAATGTGTTAATGTTTTTTTTCTGATTTGTTCCTGTGTTTTCTAAAAGGTTGTGTTTTTGTTGTGGTTGTGTCCAGTTTGCTAAAGTGTTCGGTGAAGTGTTGCTGTGCTTTGCCTCTCAGGGCCACTGCACTAAACTGTGTGGGAGGATTAACACATCCAAACAACAGCGAGTCACGTCAGACTTACGACAGAAGTCGTCCTTCCTCCATTCGCTGATCTTGGCTCCAGCCAGTTGACAGGCGGTGACGTAATTCTGGATGTGACGACACAGGATGTGTTTGCCTCCTTTGTCCGTGGACATCTCCCTGTAAACAAACTGTCATTTCATCCCAGGAAACACAGAAACCTAATCTCTATCAGAAACAACACACAGCTCCAACCAACACAAACTAACTGCTGTGATCTGGGAGTAAAACTGAATAACATCTGAAAATCAAAGTAGTCACATGATCAGAGTCAACAGTTCATCTAGATTATGATCTAGTAAAAGTGAAAGAGTCCATATATATATATATATACACCTATTAAATCCCAATAATAAGTATATATATATGTATATATATGTATATATGTATGTAAGTATGTATGTATGTATGTATGTATGTGTGTGTGTGTGTATATATATATATATATATATATATAATGTAGATGTATAATGTATGTGTATTTCCTTGCCTGACACAGGCATCGTAGTCAGGAGTTGGGGGCACTGCTGAGTGACAGTTTGCAAATGGGCCCTTCTGGGCTTTGATGATGTCACAGGCCTTCTCGGCTTCGGGCTTATTCTGCTCATCTACCCCGGGGCAGGAACTGGCTCCACAGCCTGTCTCACAGGAGCTGTTGTCCGTCTTAACGACCCAAGCTGCTGCCACGTCCGCTGGCTTCTTATTGGCTGATGCCGGGTCATCAGACACATCACCATTGTAGTTGCCACAGAGACCACGTGGTGAGCTGCGATAGGTGGACGGGATTTGCAAGACCACGCCTGCCACAGTGTCATAGGTCAGCTTCAGACCAAAGTCAGTTTCAATGATAATGTTGATGCCATTTTGATGGACTTGCACTTTTCCGTCAGCCAGTATCGCAGGTAAGGAGGCTCTGACGTCATCGACCTGAGACACAGAGGAGAGAGAAACACAGACACACAAACTATTGTCAGTTGAGCTGAAGCAGTATCAGCGCTGTCTCAGCTTCTGTCTCACTGAAGACCACAGCACATTACCCCCCTAAAAGTAACTCGTCAGCTCCCACTGCTTTGTCTCAGTGGTGAGAATAATACCTATTTATGTACACTGACAAAAAGAGATCAAGCTCATTAAGATAAATGTTGTGGACAATGGAAATATTATCTGTTAAAAGGGACAGTGTGTTCTGACAGAGATCACCCTCACACCTGGCCGATACAAAAACATCAGTCCTACCTTGACTTCCCAGACAACTCCGGTCTCCATGGTGATTTCCACGTCGTAAACCCGGAGCTCCACATTGCGGTAGACATTATCATCCTTATCAGTTTGCTGCTCTACCAGCACGACGAAGGCTGTGAGCGCTCCCTCCTTCTCCTCCACCTCTGACAACTGGAACTGACAGTTTCCGTACAGAGGAAATGCCTAGAGGATGGGAGAGGGGGTTAGAAGATGTTTAATGTTGTATCAGAACTTCCACTGTGACTGTCTCGAAACTTACAGAAAATGTAATGAAGAATCAAAGTTCTTCATGAATGTGATTTACTCCAGGATGGTGGGTAAACTGCAGACAACAGCACATCCATGTGGCTCATGTAGCTGCATGTACCACACTAACACAGTGAAGGCAGCAGATGAAGCTCAGTCATAATCTGCTTCAACACCATTCAACCCAACACGAAACCAAACAAAATGTGTGTGACATCCAGAAACGTGGCCAAATGATTTATATTTAATTCTAAACATCTGCATTCATCCCTCTGATTGTTGTGGTTGTGGAGCATCTGGTGTGATACTCTACACTATGGAGGAACTATGCTGAACTGAACCTGCAACGTGTGAAGAGAAAAAACAGGAATGCGTCCAAAATTAGATGGTGGAGCTTCTGTTCAACTGAATTTATTTAGACGATGTTGCTGGTGCGGGAAAGGAGGACAAAGACATAGGTAAGTAAACTGAAGTGTGGTATGTGCAGTGTGTAATGTGGAAAGTAATGAGACACTAAGCTAAGACTAAGCAAAAGGTAGCCTGTGGCAGCTAACGCTAGCAGTTAAGTCAAAAGGTGGCATGTTAGCGGCTGGCTGTGTTCCAGTGAGAGAAAGTTTTGTTTAATTTTCAAAAGGTCATGTCAACCAGGTCTGTTGTATTAACTGTGTGTCGTGTATGTTGTTACAGGTGTCATGTAACAACAAAAGGGAAAAGCTGATCTGAAATATCATTACTGAATATATAGAGATAATAATATAAAATGTTTCTATAAAACTTAATGCGAACATATCACTAAAAAGATTAAATAAGTTCATATTGAAATAGACTCTTTTTTAAAATATTGCCATCTCCATGTTTTCCTGGATTATACGTGCACTTCAGCCTCAGTGAGGAAGGACTTTACCTGTCCGTCGAAGGACCGCACTGCCCTGACTCCGCTCACAGAACAGGAACCGAAACTTCTGGGAGAACAGGTGGAGGAACCATCTTTCACAACACACTTCTCAGTGGCTGAACACTGGAATTTATGATCACACTGAACGTCACCGTCTGAACAGACACAACGGCTGTTACAGGACTTTCCTGGGTAGAACACCTGAGGAGAGGACAGGAGAAATATCAGTGGTGGCAGAAGAGGCAGGAACGTAAAGAGATGGGATATGATGTACTGTCACTGCTACGGTACCTGTCCATTTAGATAATACTGTCCTTCGTACTGACAGCCACACTCTGCCAGAGGCACACACTTGTCATCACTCAGCATGAACCCATCGTCACACACACAGCCTTCTGTGCAGGGGG
>NW_019525136.1:132816-135362 GCF_002814215.2 Seriola lalandi dorsalis | reverse complement strand
AATTGAAAGGACCAAACTTGGTCTTTTCAATTTGTAGTCACAGGTGCTGAAGATCTGATTCTCCTGTAATTGACGAGGCCAGCATAATAACACTACAAGCCTTCTAGTCTGACAGACTAGATTTACTAGGCATAAGGGCTAAATTAAGCTCTCAAATGTCCCCCCACCTACGTTAAAACCTGAGGCGTTTACCTGGACACGCTCCTGAGTTCATGACCCACGGCAAATATATATAACGTGTTCTTCAGACATACTGTCCTGTCATCAAGAATGGAGAGGGGAAACTGGAGTCTTCTGGAGAAGGCTTTACTATTTGAGCTAATATCCCAGTGAGTGCTTAAAAATGTAGGGATGTAACAAGAACTGATACTTTGGTACCAAGTCGATACCAAAATCCCGAAAATGTGACAGCATTTTACCTTCCTCAGTACAGTAGGTACCGAATATGTCATAGGTCCTGAAGATGTGATTCTTCTGTAATTGACGAGGCCAGCATAATAATGCTACAAGCCTGCTCGTCTGACAGACTCGATTTACTAGGCATAAGGGCTAAATTAAGCTCTCAAATGTCCCCGCACCTACATAAAAACCTGAGGCATTTACCTGGAAACGCTCCTGAGTTCCTGACCCAGACCAGTGAGTCTTTACACACCAACCCAGTGGACAAATAAGTGAGTACTCAGGTACTCATCCTATGAGTCCAGTGTCAGTTAAAGATCAATGGCTGTGAAGGGTGATCAGGCACATTAACACTGCTCACCCATTTTTATAATACTCCAGGACCAAGTTATAAAACTGTGAAAAGTCATCTTTGGCGGAATTGTTTTGCCATTTCCTATGACAAATGCAACGTAAAGAGCATAAATGTGCATTTCACAAATTATGCCAGCAGTATGAAAGCTCATTTAAGATTACTGTCTGTTTTTAAGAATTGAGAAAGGGTAATTTTTCCTCAATGCTTGGCTCTGACTGTATCAAAAACACTAAAATCACACAGGGGAATTAGCTCAAGTGGTAGAGCGCTCGCTTCGCATGCGACAGGTAGTGGGATCGATGCCCACATTCTCCAGTAAACCTCCATTCTTGAAGATGAGATATCATCTGCAAAGGTCAGGTTCAAAGGAATCCTGAAGTCCACATTGACAAATACGTTGATGGGTTTCATTGCTTATCAAGCACCAGAACACTGCTCAGGCTTTATGGTATTCTGTGACCAAGTTTGGCAAATACGTCTATGTGATTGGAGGCTTATAAGACATTGAAACACTGCACAGGATTAATGCGACTCCTGGACAGAATTATACAACTGTGGAAATGTATCGGCTGGCTTTTCTTATGCGGATTCATAGTTAACATCATAAATACGCTATTCTCACTTCATTTAGCTCCAAAAAACAAGTGCACCTGTCTTCAAGGAAGTTGTTTGAAAACTTAGTTAAGATTACTTGTCGGTTTGCAGGGTGGCAAAAAAAAAAAATTAGAAAAGTAGTAACCTGTAGTCACAGGTGCTGAAGATCTGATTCTCCTGTAATTGATGAGGGCAACATAATAACACTACAAGCCTTCTAGTCTGACAGACTAGATTTACTAGGCATAAGGGCTAAATTAAGCTCTCAAATGTCCCCCCACCTACGTTAAAACCTGAGGCGTTTACGTGGACACGCTCCTGAGTTCATGACCCGGACCGCCGTTTTCTTTTGAAGTTTATTAACCAGAGGACGAGGTGGCCGAGTGGTTAAGGCGATGGACTGCTAATCCATTGTGCTCTGCACGCGTGGGTTCGAATCCCATCCTCGTCGGGATAGAGTTTTCTTTAGTCCACAACTTTTCCATGTCAACAAGAGCAGATTCTATCCCAAATGTCCTCCTCATTTATCCGCTATGACATGTACTTGGAAAGAACATGGCAAAACCAAGGAGCTGCAATACTCCACAGGGGAATTAGCTCAAGTGGTAGAGCGCTCGCTTAGCATGCGAGAGGTAGTGGGATCGATGCCCACATTCTCCAGTAAACCTCCATTCTTGAAGAAGAGGTATAATGTGCAAAGCAGTGTTCAAATAGGTGAGTACTCAGGTCCAAAGGAATCCTGAAGTCCACATTGATGGTTTTCATTGCTTATCAAGCACCTACATAAAAACCTGAGGCATTTACCTGGAAACGCTCCTGAGTTCATGACCCGGACCAGTGAGTCTTTACACACCAACCCAGTGGACAAATAAGTGAGTACTCAGGTACCAGAGAGATAATGAAATGGTAGAGCGCTCGCTTAGCATAGCCAGTGGTAGTGGGATCGATGCCCACATTCTCCAGTAATCCTCCATCCTTGAAGCAGTGAGTCTTTACACAACAGCCCAGTTGACACATAAGTGAGTACTCAGGTCCAAAGGAGTCTATGAAATGTCATCCTGAAGTCCACATTGACAAATACGTTGATGGGTTTGATTATTTATCAGGCACCAAAACACTGCTCATCCTTTATGGTATTCTGTCACCAAGTTTGGCAAATACGTCTATGTGATTGGAGGCTTATAAGACTGCACAGGAT
>NW_019525136.1:104511-132768 GCF_002814215.2 Seriola lalandi dorsalis | reverse complement strand
ACTTTTTCCACCTTGGTGGTTTTCAGCTCTATATTTGAACCAGATGAAGGATTTTAGTCGTCGGACGTCTGGATCTGAAGTTATCAGAGAAACAAGCTGAGGAAATGTTAGACAGCTCAGCTCATCATCTTTTGTTACTGTTTTAATTGAGAGACTCCTAGAAGCAGAAGTTATAGCATTTAACATTTTCAGCAGAGATTTAACATCAAGCTCATCTCTATACACCCAGGTGTGAGCCTGGCTTAAACTGTAAGCCTAGGGAAAATACACATTCCATCAACTCCAGAACTGACTGATTTCTTATACATTATATTCACATTTAGATGTAAAACTGACATTTTAGTTCAGGGAGTATCAGAGTATTTCTGAACACAACACCAACAAAAGTCCTGTTCTTAATGTGGAGTTACCAGGAGTTACTCATGGATGGATGGATGGATGGATGGATGGGTGGATGGATGGGTAGTGTAGTTTACTAGGTGTCTGTGTGTGTGTGCATGACTTACGACAAAACTGTTCGGTTCTCCAGCTCTCCACTTTAGCTCCTGCATCTTGACAGGAAGTGCTGAAAGCTGATAGGCTGTTGCACAGGGCAGAGGCGTGGCCTTGGTACATACACAAATCAAACACACAGTCGTTGAGGAAGGGCTTGTGGTCCAGTTTACTGTGACACTGTCTGTATGTGCAGAGAGAGGAGGACAAAGACAGAGCCGTCACAGTGAGGACACAGTCTGTAGACACTGTTTATCAAACAGAGAGACTGCACATGTTTAACCTCAGGTATTTGACTGGGCAGAGATCATTCATCTACTTTTAAAATGTGTCATTATTCATATTTTTCTTACTAAGCATGCATACTGTTTCTTGCCTATTAAATTGTTTTTGAGAAGAGCAGCTTGTCTGTACAGCACAATGAAAAGGTGAAACTTTACTTGTGGTGTTACTGAGACATCAGGACATGAGTTAGAACGATACTGAAGTGGAGGTGATGTCACTCCTTACGTCTGATCTCTGAACAGCATTCTGTCCCATAAAGGATCCGATGCCTGTTTGTATTCATCACGTTATTTACTGCCCTCTTTCGGTGGCAGCAGGGTCTCTGACAACTAGCTTGACCTCCAGCTGTTGTAACTGTCGTTTCTGTCATGTCTATACGCATGTGAAGACGTGTGGAAACTAAACTTGCACGTTACTTCCACAGTCTTTTCTACCTGAAGACGCAGCAGCTTTAGCATTTAAACAAGCAATTTATTTTCTCTGTGCAAGATCTGCTGTAAGTTTGATGCAGAATATTGTTACAGGAGTAGAGCAGCTCCTTTCAGGAAAAGATCAGTACGAGGGAGAGAGAGAGAGAGAGAGAGAGAGAGAGAGACAGAGAAAGAGAGAGCTACAGTGATAAAATAAACCAATAAACATAAACACTGAAGAGCAGCTGTGAGGAGGTCCGCCGCTACCCTCTCCTCAACTATACATCTTTAAAAGAATAAGTGCAGCAGACCAAGCAGCTCCTCTTCTTCTTGCATGGATGTTGCCATTTTGATTGGATTCGCAGAATGCACGTGCGGACGACGATCTACTGTGCATGTATGGAAGCGAGCAAAGTATAAATGGAAACAACTACGTTATTTGGATGGTTAAACAGTTGTTCTGCTAATGTAGTGTATTATCCACTTCATTTCCTTCTATTTCAACATTCTAAATTGTTGTATGTTCTTCTTTTATGTATGTTTTATTCTAAAGTTCAAGAAGGGGGTCAACTAAGGCTTTGTCAAAGGTTACCTTGAACCACTCATTGTAAGTTGAGTTTAAGGAATGTGCATTAGGGGGCAAAACTGGTTAAACATTGGTTTTCTGTTTAATACGGTACGAGAGACTCAGGATGTGGGGGTCTCTGCTGGTCTAAAAGGGCAAAAGCCAGAGACCAGAGGCCGTGGACCAGATGTGGTCAACCATTTGGGTGAAGGCTTCTTCTTATAGGAACAAGTGCACATTCCAAAGGTGGGTTGAGACAGATAAATAGAGGGGTTTGTGAGACGGTAGAGGAGAGATCTCACATTGGCAGAGATGCTCCAGGATTCGGCATTTTTGACACTGTTTCTTTCTCGTAAATAAACTTCTTTTTGATTGCAAGTAAAGACGTGTCAGCGGTGATCACTTCTTCACATCAGCACCTCAAGATACCACACTAACCACCAACTACTCCTCAATCTTTTTCCTACTCTCTGGCGACTGCTGTAGCACCTACCTGAAGGGCCCACTCTTGTCAGATATGATCCCACAGTAGCTCCCCTGTTGGTAACGTACTAGCAGAGCAGGTTCGCACTCAGGACATTTACCACCAGCACAGTCACTGGTGCAGCCAGGGTTTCCTCCTACCTGTGTTCAATGACATTTATATGGAAAACTGACAATATGCAGAAGTTATTTAGTTTAAAAAAGCATTTTGAGTTTAAAGAACAGGTTCATATTTTTCAAATGTCAGAAGTTCTTTTGCACGACTTTATTCTCCAGCCCACCTATCCACCAGGTGGGCAGACATTATTCTATCTGCTGCATTGAGCTTAAGAAGCTGTAGACTGTGTATGAACAGTTGTGGGTGGAGCATGCGCTTGTTTTGCACTTCTATTTCCTGGGTTTTTCAGGTCAATTTCAGGTTCCTGCATGATTCTCATGGGTCCTTCTCTTTAGACTCAGTAATACAAACCTTCCAGCTGTGTCCAAAGGCATTAATCTGTGCAGCCTGGGTGCCATCAGGTTTCAGTAAGTCATCACCAGGTTTTCCGTTGTAATTTCCGCACAAGCCTGATAAAAAGAAACAAGCAACCACAGCAGTTACACATTAGAACACTTCAGTTGCATTCCTCCAACTTTTTGGAAGCATGAAAATCATTTGAGTCATGGACAGATGGTGAGTTTGTGATGCACTGAATCCTTTCTAACATACAGCAGCTTCAGAGAGTATTCAGACCCCCCCTCCATCTATCCATATTCTGCTGCTTATCAAGGGTCAGGTCGTGGTAGCAGCAGGCCAATCAGGGTAGTCCAGACGTTCCTCTCCCCAGCAACCTTTTCCAGCTCCTCACGGGGGATCCCGAGGTGTTGCCACACGGATGGGATAGGAAATAACTTCACAGAGCTCCCTGGGTTTACCCTGGGGTCTCCTTCCAGTTGCATGTGCCCTGAACACAGCTTGAGCCAAGCCTTGCTTTCCCTTCCTGAGTGGTTTTGCCAGAACTTTCTTGTGGCCAACTAAAAGTCTTTCTCCACAGCCTCCCCTTCCACACCTGGGTTTGACTGACAAAACTACAGCCCTACTGATCTCCAGGTATCTGTCTACTGCTTCAGGAGACCCCTGGGCCAACCAAGTCTGAAAGGCTTCCTTCTTCAGCCTGGAGGCTTCCTTCAGTTCAGGTGTCCACCAGCAGGTTCTTAAATTGCCACCACAACAGGCAGCAATGACCTTCTGACCACAACCCCTACCTGCTGCCTCTGCAGTGGAGGTTTTGTTTGAACATGGTGCACTCAGATTCCATTTCCTCAATCCCTGGATGAATGAGAAATTCTTCTGGAGGTTGGAGTTGAGGACCTCTGCCAGACATTCCCAGCTCACCCAACAAGACTGGGTTTGCCAGGTCTGTCCGGAAGATTTCCCCACCATGATCAGTTGAAAGCTCATGACAACAAATAAAGTTTGCAGAGCTGTCGACTTTATTGTCGACAATAAATTGCGACGCATTCACCCAACTTACCAGTAGTTGCAGCAGAGTATGAACTTGGCAAAGTCAAGCTGACGTAGCTGTTCCAGTTGAACTTGAGCGTCAAACCAAAAACTGTTCTCACAACGCCGAAGTAGCCACACCGGAACAAGGACAGCCTGCCATCGCCCGTGGAGTAAGGCAGGTTCACCAACTGACTGTTTACCTGGGTGGGATGGGGGTAGGAGGGGGGGTTTCAATGTTACAGTATCAAGAATGGCCCTATATACAGACAGAAACAGTGTGAACCAGCTTGAGCCCTGCAACACCACATGTAGTCGCTGCACAGTGGTGCTGACAGTATGTTAGCTACATTCAGAAGGTGAGCAACAAAGCTTTGTGTTGTACTCCTACAACAAACAGAGGTGGACAAAGTACATAACTTAATCACCTCAGTCAAACTTACTTGACTTAAAGTACTGGAGTACTTGATTTTAAAAATACTTATAATTCAAAAGTACATTTTTTATGTCAACATATTGTTGTATTGTTTTTCTCCTGTGATGAACACAATGTATGGTCTGTCACATTTTCAAAATAAAAGAAGATTAATTCCACTGACTAAAAGCTGCTTCAAAGTAACAGTACTATATAAATGTAGTGGTGTCAACACGTAAAATATTAGTAATTAATAATTAATAGTGTAGTGGAGTAAAATTCATAGGTTCGTAATAAAATAATACTCAAGTAAAGTATGAATACTGTAAAATGTACTTAAGTACAGTACTCCAGTAAGTGTACTTTGTTACTGTCACCCTGGCAACAAATGCCATGAAAAGACCCAAACCAACAATGTGTTCTTAGTCCACTGGTTCTATAGAACTGAAGAGGTAAATCTTGAAAACAGCTCATAAATAGTTTCTCAGTGAAGAACATGAAAAACAACATGATTTTTTGTGTTGGGTTCTTATTTTGATTGTGACGACTTGCACAACATACATGATGGTCATTAACCGCTGGCTCAGTGTTCAAATGAGAGTAAGCTAAACCTTTTCATGACATCAGCACACAACCACACGATCTATTAGATAAAGTTACATGAATCTTTTTTAATGTAAACTAAATTAAAGTTAATTAAAATTAATACTTTATCAATACTAATACTCTACTGCAGCAGTGCTCTACCGTAACTGGTGAGGACTAGAGGTGAATACTGTAGGCAGACTGATCTTACCAGTATTTTCCGAGGGCTGGCCCGACTCATGCTGACGGTGTAACCAAATACAGTCAGTGAGACAGACTTGGTGTAGGACACAGCCCTGTTACTGCCTCTGTTCTCGTTCTGGACCAGCACCTGGAATGGGAACAGGCTCTTGTCTGGTCCCTTGTATTGAGACAGGACATAGGTACAAGTGCCCTGGAAATCAAACCGGCGGTTGTCGAAGCTTCGGTAGTGGGGGTCTCCAGAGCCCTGGCACGTTGAATAGGATGTTGGGTAGCAGTCCCTCACCCCCCCCTTCAGGCCACAGTGCTCACTCTTCTTACAGGCAAACGGTTTACACTGGACCAAGAGAACAGAACAGAGCAGAGTATTAGATAAAACCAATAAACTCTTGCTGATTCTTTTTGTCTAAAAATCTATATTAATTTTATTTACACTTTATTCATTATAATATAGACACTCAAAGTGAAACAGGAAGTGGACACATCAAATACAACCAAAAACCAAGAAGGGGCTTCTATAGTCTAGACAAAAGTTATATTTGTGACATTTTTGAAGGGCACATGTCTCAAAAAATATATGGTGGAACTGTCTAGTTGAACTCAACAATAATTATATTTTATCACTATGGTTTAAATAAGCAATGATTTATACATCTGAGAAGTCTTTTGTGGTTAATCCAAGGTTTTGTTTTGTCCACAAAAATATAGGAAACACTTTATCTTTCATACAGAGAAAGGGATAAAAGGCTGGACCATCTATTCAGATCCTACTTCCTGGACTGTAGCAGAATATAAATACAGCATTCACAGGAGCTTTAATAGTCACAGCCAAATCTCATTCCCTCCGGTTTCCAGATGAAGGGAGCTGTATTAAGGTCTGGAGTGGGTACGCAGCAATTCAAAGGCATTGCTTCACATTTAGACCCGTTTATAACCAGAAACAGCTGAAAGATTTGTACCTCTAAGACTTTGGGTGTAAGGTGCTGGAAAAACATGAATAGAAATGTTAGAAATGTGAAAAGGTTTTAATAATCATAGAGCAGGTTCATAGTTCTATAATTATTAACCTCTAGGTTATATTTTGAATTAACTTGGAAGCATAGGGGCCTGACAAGAGAACAACTCATGACGTATGTACACAACAACAGACAGTGTGCGTGCACTGCACACACACACGCACACACACGCACACACTGAGAAACACTAACCTTGGCTTTTCCATTAAAGCATGTACACCTGGTGGTGCAGGTGTTATCACCCCAAAAATTGGTGGCTGATGGATAATATCTGCCCTGATATTGACATCCACAGGTAGACTTAGGAACACATCTGAAACACACACACACACACACACACACACACACACACACACACAAACACACACATAATTAATCAATGTACTGCCTCCTGTTCCCAGAACAGCAGAGCAAGGTTTTAACCAATGGTCTGTCTGTATGAATATGGGACAGTACAAAATAAACCTGGAAAAGTATTCATGCATAAAAGTCACTGGACATTTAATTTCTAACAGTTTGGCAGAAACATAATGAAGCTTCTGTTCCTATAAGAACCAGTTTAGTATTGTCATATTAGTAGTAGCATGGTTGCAGTGTTACCTGTCTCCACTCAGCACCAGTCCTTTGTTACACTGACATCCCTCCACACAGGGCTCCTTACACTGCTTTTCACTGTCCAGGGACACACAGGTGGCGGAGCAGGCGGAGCCACATGCCTCATAGTGGCTGCCTGCTGGACAGGAAGGGTCTGGGGAGGGGAGAGTGGGGAGCGCCATGAGTATATGTTGAGTTTAAACCAATATTCCTAAACCAATACAAAAACACCATCGAATTATTAAAAAATATCAATATATTTACATTAATTGTTAATTTTTCAATGATCTGAACTTTATATTTATTCAACAGATCTGGAAAAAAAAAGGCAGCTGGACATGTTTTATGTCCTGGTTACACATATGGACTCAAAACAGCAGCCTCCTCCTGCCTCTCACCAGCCTGAGTCTTACATGTGTGTCAAGTACATGATTTACACAAGCCAGTGTGATTGGTTATCTCCAGGCTGTCTCACTCCTGCACATCAGAGGACATTTGCATCAACCTTAAACCTTTCCAAACTTCTCCAGGTGGTGCTGCTGCAAGAAACACGGATGATGGTTCATATTCCATAAGAAGGCAAAGCAGGGTGGATGTGTTTCCATTGACCTGCTTAATGCGCAACTGAAAGCACAGGCTCGCATGAGGTGGTTTTTCAGACTATTTCCCAAAGTTATATTTCACAAAATGAAATGGAAACACTTTTTTCACATTCTAGTCATGGCTCCTGTCGTATCAGGCCCGAGGGAGCCAGTTCCAACCGAGAGGCAGGTGCTGGAACTCTGTTGTCATGTTTAATTGGAACAATATCACGTGAGGAGAAACCCCAGTTTCATTCACATAACATCACTCAATGGAAACACAATTCATAACTGTGTTTTGTTGACTTTAAAAAAAAAAAAAAAAAAAGGTTGTATTTTCTGCAAAACTGTGATGGAAACCTGACGACTGTCAGACTCAAGTCATAGATCTGACGACTTAAAGACTTGACAAACTCAAAAAAACTGTCAGGTCGACATGACTTCACTTGGACTTGAGTCTTTTCACTTCACTTGAAAAATTGTTTTTTTCAAACACACCATCATGTGTGATCAGAACACAGAAAAAAGAGCTTTAAGTGGCGCCCCGGTGCCTCGCTTACCACAGCGGCCCGAATTCAAATCCAGCCCAGGCCCCACATGTCATCCCCTCTCTCTCCTCCATGTTTCCTGTCTATCGCTCACTCTTCTTTTCACATTAAAGGCCTAAATGCCCCAAAAAATAACTTAAAAAAAACTTTAAAATCTTGTTTTTCCCAGAAATCTGGAACACCAGAGGGACAAAAAGTATCACATCCTTGCAGAACAGCCCTTACACTAGTCCTGGAGCAGGACTATTCTGGGTTTGATCCTTCTGTAAATTAACCCTGGAAACAGCTGTGGTTCATAACTGCTGAACTGTTGATGTGTGAGGAATAATCCCTCCTTCTGGGTGGGGAACTTCACATCGCAGCTGCCCACCATGTTCTGAATCTTGAAGTCCAGGACATTGGCAGGAAAACAGAGTATACTCACATCAAGTCCAAAGTTTGAAATGATCTTCTGTGCGACTGTGATGAAGTTCATGATCTCAGAAGCTGAGAGGACTGGAAGCTAATATTAATTCAGCTGCAGCTGTTCAGTCATCTACAGCTCTCTGCTGACACATACTGTCAGAACACGGTGCTGTGAAACTAGAGGTCCTCCACTTCTGGTTGTCCGTGGTAGTTTATAGTTTTTAGGTTTTAGTACATGCAGTTGTAACAGTGTTCAAAGGGGGAATATTATTGCTTAGAGACTTACAACATTTGGTAATCATTCTCCACTCTGGGTTGACTTTCACTCCTTCTGTCAGACAAGCGTCATAATAACTCTTCAGGCTGTCACAGAGAACCTGCCGTGCACCTGGACGAACACACACACACACACACACACACACACACACACACACACACATGAACACATTAGACATTACAACGTGAATCCTGAGACATCACAGAAATGTACTGCAACAGGCCCGGTGGGTCTTTCTGGTTGACACTTTATTTACTTAGGTGACCTCACTGCTGAAATCAGCCTCGACTTAAAACATCCCCCTGTAAAACGTCCCTGTGGTTGAAATGAACCTGTGCTGCTCTCAGCACAGTTATAATCACGCACTGAATTTCAACCAGTCTCATGATCCAACCACCTTCAAATCATAAAATATAATGTGTGGATATATCACCTGGTCAGGTTAGCTTTGTGAACCAATGGGCTCTGAAAGACAAGCTCTGTGGTTTTCATTAATAATGGAGGACGCTGTAGCTGCTGTAGCAGAGGCAGCAGTCTTTTAATGTTAATTTGAATATTCTGCATTTTCTCAAGGAGAAATGTGAATTTATATTTCAGTCAGTGGACATGCGGCTACAACTACAGCAGCTAGTTCTATGAGGTGAAGTCCATGTAGTGGACAACTGTGGACATCTATAATTACTGTCTTACCTTTGTTGACACAGATGTCATAGACACAGTTGTCCAGGTACATGCCGGGGTCGATCTTCTCGTGGCAGGCTGAGAACGGTCCATTTGCCTCGGTCAGAATGCCACAGAGTCTGGGCTGACGGAAGTGGGTCTGCTGCTGCTGTGAACAGTGGGGGCAGCGACCAGCACAGTTATCATGACAGAACAGATCAGGGTCCTTCACCTTCCACTCTTGGATCATCTTCAGCACTAGAGAGACAGAGGAGCCTGCACGAGACAGAAGGAAAACGGATGTTTAAATTGATGAACTGATTCATAATCACATTCCTGGTAGTGTTCAGCCAAGCTCAGGACTGTGAAGGTACACAGGTGGAGAAATAGGTAGGGCAAGTGGGGGAGTGGGAAAGAAAGAGGGAAAGAGAGAGAAAATGTGCTTGGGAATACTGGACAACTTGTTGCACCAACCATCTCTCCTCCTGTGAACCTGTTACTTCCCCTCCTCACCTTTTGGTTCCGGAAGGTCATCTTTGCTGTCTCCATTGTAGTTCCCACAGAGGCCGCCCAGGTGTTCATAGTAGGAGGACGGCACTGTGATGTACAGCCTCGTGTTCCAGTCATATTTCACAGTCAGGCCAAAGTCAGTTCTGAGGACAGCGTAGTATCCGCTCCGCTTTACAGAGACCCGGCCGGCCGCCAGGGTGATAGGCAGGTACTGAAGCTCTCCATTCACCTACAGGGGATAGCAGATTAGTGACCAGAACAGACTGTACGTCTGTAACACTGCATATAAACCAGACGTCATTCAGGCAGCGCTGTAAAAGTTGAGCTTGCCTTAGCTAATTAGCATCAGCAGCTTCATTCATTGTCACTGGCGGTGTAGCTACCAGTCACATTCATTCTGCTGTACAGCACTGCCGCTATAACCTGTCAGTCTTCACTGTTACTCTGCTACATGTTCATGTCAACACATTCCGCTGCTTCGATCTGACCACCACCATCTGCAACATCTGCCTCTTTCACTTCCAAAGGAAAGTCAGCCAGATGTAACATGACTCTGCTGTAACATCTGGCTCTGTTGTAGAGATGTGTGTACATTGAGGATAATCCTGGGATTATCACTTTATTACTATCAACACACTGGGTGAAGTGTGCTTGTCATGCTGTCCTTGACTGAGCTGCACTCCTAACGATTGTTTTTATATTTGAACTAATTATCACATTCACTTCCGTTACAGTGGACAGAGTGGAGCAGTAGATGAGAGGCCTGTTACCTGCACTTGTCCTCTGTGTCTGCCGATGACGATGGTCTCCTTGTGAACACTGACAGTTACGGTCCTCACATATGAAACTCGGCGGTTCCCTCGGTGGTTGTTCTTGGTCGTCACGGTGAAAGGTACGAGGTCGGGTGCCTTCTTTGCAACTGTGGTGATAATGTAAGTGCAGGAACCCTGGAAAACATGTAATTTACTGGCACATCAGCTCATGCAGGCACCAGGAACGCTGAGTCCAAGTTCTGGTGCTGGACCATGGCTAGTCCAGCAGACAAGCAACATAACAAGCGTCCCTCTCTCACACTTTTGTGAGCAAGATTATTTTTTAAAACAAAACCTGATGCATTTCATGAGGATATACTGTATGTTAGTGTGAGCATGTCTCAGTTCAGTGTGCCCCTGTTGGCCTCTACAGAATCATGGCTGGTGATGACCGTCCCAACCTACCTGGAAGTCATAACGCCGGCCATCAAATGTCAAGTAGTGGGGGTCACCCGTCGCGTGGCAGGTTGCTGTGGAAACATGGACGCATGCTCCTTTCACACAACGTTCCTTTACTCGACATTTCACCTCTGCGCAAGGATCCGGGGGGGGTGGAGGTGGAGTGGCACCTACAGGAGATACAAACACACCCTGCACATGTAGCACCACAGCAGATACAATTTATTGTCCAATCATTAGTTGCCTCATAAGAACTATACCTCATCAGTTTCCTCTTATCCTTTTCACTATGAAGTGATATCTCTGGGTAGACATGTAGAAAAACTATAACTGAATGAATACTGTGTGTGTATGTGTGTGTGTGTTTGTGTACCTTCGGAACAAACTCCAGCTGTTCCGTATCCATGTCTGTGTTTCCCACCATAGACGTAGACTGCCATCTGGGCGTCACCTTCCACTGTCACATGACTCTGCTGTGACTCCACAGGTACATTAGACCACACCCAGCGCTTATCTGACAGGGAGCCGCTCCAGTTAGGTGTAAAGCATCGTCCCTTCTGACACACCTTCACACTGCCTGACCCCTCCCTCTCTGATATAATCGCAACAAAACTTTGAAATCCGGCAATTGTCTCCACCGCCCAGTCAGTGGCAAGCTTGTATGTAGGGGTCAGTGTTATCAGAAAAGGGTCGCTTGGTCTGTTGCTGTTGAGAAGCAGCACCAATACTTTCTTGTTGCTCTTGACAACCAGTGGATGATTGAAGAACACTGTGGTCCAGGTGTGGTCCCCAGCTCTCTTCAGCTTCTGGGGGCTGTGAGTGTGATATATTTACTTGTTAGATTCAAATTTAGATGAATTGAGGGAAATATATTCTGAGAGTTTTGTTTACTGTAAAATGTCACACACTTATATGGAGAAAACACAGTAACATATTTACATGCATCTTATACCACAGCCACTACAAGATGGAACATATTAGGTAATGGTTTGACATTTAAATTAAAGGGCCACTTACTGGGAATTTTCTTCACCAGTGTTTGTCATGGAGTTGACTGAACTATCTAGCTTTTATTATGTGAAAATAGAGATCTAACCATCACCAACAACTGAACTGTCGTCATGGCAACTGAGCAAACTCCATCCACTGACGAAGGCCACAAGATGTGGTTAAAAGATCCAGAAAATTTACAGTAAGTGGCTCTTGTGCTGAGAATTTTTTTTGTCAAACCGCTATTTCAAATTGAACCTTCAAATTGAACATTAAGACCTTGTTTTTTTTCATAACAGCAGTTAACTCAGGGCACTTTTCATATAAAGCAGGTCTACACCGTACTCTTTATAATATTGATTACAGAGATCAACATCTCTGAGAAAGGACTTCCTCTTATGAATTCCATATATCTCATAAATACAACTTACTATCTATAATTATGAGAAAAGACTTTGTAATAATGAGATAAGATGTGCTACGCCACATTATGTGACATAATTAGGAATTTCAGCTTCACTGCAACTGCAGACATTTTGAATCACACCGTATTGCTCTATCACAAACTGGTGGTGTGCGGTTACTTTCACAGATAGGCAAGCAGCCGGGGGAAAATATCACTTCTACGGTAATCTTCCAAATATTTACCATTAACTGACAATGACACACTCCAGTGACAATGATGAATCCTGTATTTACCAGCCTCAGTGTTGTTAATCGTTCCTGGCTCATGGACTGTAGTTGAAGCACAGGGGAGATATGGGAACTTGGGTCTTGAGGAGCTGTAGTATTTATTTACTGACAAACAGCCTAAAGTGCACATACACCACACTGTATGTTCACAGCTACACTGCTTACTGCTAACTAACTAGCTAAGCCTCTGCTCCAGTGCCAGCCTCATCGCTCTCTCTCTCTCTCTCTCTCTCTCTCTCCAAGCCAGCAACCAATGTACCGATCTGTTCCTGAAAGGACCTGCTCTACTCCTGTAACAATATTCTGTCTCAAACAATGTAATTTGTTCGTTTACTTCTCCTTCTTCCTCTTCTTTTGATTTGATGGGCGGTTGGCAACCAGCTTTCAGGTGCATTACCGCCACTACACAGCTATAGCTTACAAAGAAGGGTTTCATTCTGTGCGTCACAGATCAGATCACAGTGTAGCTTCCACCTGAGCCAAACTAGAAAATAAAAGAAAATGGTACGACAATCATGCCTCTCATAACTATGGGATACGTTTTATTTATTTGCAGCATGTTTTTCTTTAAATGTGCTGTTAAGGGCCAAAGATGGTTTTAAGCTGCAGTTTGTTGAGCTCTCTTTACCTGTTAGAGACGTGTTGTGCTAATGTATTCGGACGTATACTGTATTAGATGTGTGTTAGATGCATACATGGATGAGTAGGTAGATAGACAAAGAGACAGACCGTGGTAGCCTTGTCTGTAGCTACAGAAGTATATTATGAATTCATATTTAACTCAACTGTTTGCTTGAGTGTCGGCCGCTGAGCAGTTTCACCTCTGTGTTGTCTTCAGCAGCTACTATCACTGCCAAGCTCCTCATCACTTTGGTGGCGGTCATGGGTACCAGGTATTCTTTACCCAGGCTTGCCACAGGAGGGAGCTGTTCATACACGTGTTCACACGTATGCCACATCTTCAGGCACTGGTGGCCTGCCAAGACGGCGACGGGCTTTTGGGATTGAACACGAGTGCCTGTCAAAGTTTTTGTATCTTGTACAAGGTAGGTTGCGTAGGGTTCCAGGGTGATGGTCACTGCTCTCCCACGCCTGGCTCGAGCTTTTAGCAACACATTAGTACGTGGTGTGATAGTGATCTGGTTGCGGCTATTGCCATTAACGATAGCCAATACCTTTTTACTGCCTATACTGGGAGTGTACACAAAGTAGTCAGTACCCAGCTCTTCATTTGGGAAAACCACCGAGCCATCTCCTGTGGCGAAGCGAAGGTTGAAGGAGACCACAGAGATTGCAGCGCTCGATGAGATTCGAACAGCTGAGTTCGCAAGAACAAACTGCTTTCGCAGCTCGCATGCATCTGGCAGAGAAACACGAAGGCTTTCGCCCGCTGGGACGGTCACCCGCTGGGAGAAACGTGCTGAAGCCACCTGCGGATCAACATGCGAGGATTTGTTAAACATTCATAAGCGACATTAAAACAACCTGGACATTGACTTTCTTGGCAATTTAATGTTTAACCAGAAACTTCACCCACAGTCACTTTAGCCTCATCCCACACATTAACAATACAGAGAAAAAATACTATTTTTAAATTGCTTTAAAAATTGGGGACCAGACCACTCTTGATGATTTAACATGTGCAAAGAATGGTTTTAAAGTTAGTGTTCCTCAAACTGTTTGAGAGTGATCACAAAGCCTTCTAGTGACTTGTTAATATGTGTTGTTTTCAATATTAAATCTGCTGGGAAGATTTGTCCCTCTGATGAACACACAGAGCTGCTGCTGTGAGCTTCACCAATCGACTCAGGTCCACGCCAACGAGGAAAAGCAAAAGGAGGAGAAAAAGAGTTCGACAAATGACCAATCAGCTCATATGATATTTCAAACATTATTATTTGATTTGGTTGTTGTACAGTGTAGCTGGACTTCACTATAACCAAACCGTTTTGCCACTGTGAATTCATGTAGCTACAACGGTTCACAGTCTATGTTTTATGATTTATCTCAGAAATGATCAGCTGACATTTGAAAGGAAATGTGGAATGGTTATCCTCCCCTGGGACTATGCTTAATGTCACCAGTCATCATCTTATTAACTATCAAACCTGACAACAGACAAGATCATGGACCGGCGAATTACAGGAAAATCAAACGAAACCTCCAACATAACGGACAAAACAGGCAAGGGTGGTCGTGGTCTAATTACCACGTGTGGACATGCAGAAACATATTAAGTTTTCAAAGACAGACTGTATAGTCCTAATGTCTCTTCCTGATGTTGGTACTACGATGCAATACAGCCGTAGACACATACTTCACAGCCTACTTTGCCGCTACATGTGTATTTGTCGCATGACTCTGACCTGTATGTGAACACTGGCTGCAGAGCCCTGAGCAGTCAGAACCAACTCCAGCCTGTGGCCTTTGGCATTTCTTTGCCGGGAGTTAGGAAGAAATGTTGTGATAAACTCCTTTCCTGTAGAACAACCATGGCATACTGGAGAAGAGAGGAGAAGATATTTTTACAAATTAAAATAATCCACGATAACTTATCATACTAATTACTATAAATATACAGTAGTAATACCTGCCAAGAGTGCAGCAGCCAAACAGGCCAAGAGACCCTTTATCTCCATGGCTGATGGAGAAAGAGAGACAAACACATCGGTCAAAACTCATTTTAAACCACGTAACATTGTGTACACGTTGTGTATTGCATGTTTTCCAAAAATAAACAGACATGTTTCAGCTTTCACAGTTTCACACCATTACAGCACACACAACTGTGAAATCGTGTTTACACAGCGTTTGGATGAGCTATGAGGTATGTCGATGTTTCTGTCACTGTGTGCACATGTGTACAGCTGTTGACAGTTTGGCCAAACTTTTGTGTTAATGCCACTTTGTGGTCACCTGAAGGCTGTAGCAGAAAGTGCTGTGAAATATTATAATGTACAGGTATTTGTGTTTGGTGTGCTCTCATGGATATAAATGTGTATGGGGCGCTGATTGTAAAGTGTTGCATACTAAAATTAACAGCAACATTTCACCACATTTAACTTGAAAAAGTAGTTTTCACTTTTTTTTTAACCAGATTTATAACATTTGTGAACTTCATCATATTTATTTTTCTTAGAAATAATAATAATGTAATGTTAAATATTAAATCTAAATATTAAGTTTAAATCTAAATGTTGGTAAAACAAAAAATATTTAATATTTGCATATGCAAATTCCCAGTAGTACCAGGTACCAAAATAGAAAGCTAACCATACCCAACACTAACAATCTAATCTGCCCTGTCGATGCAGGATGTAGCAACTGAGAGAGAAAAAGATGAAGAAAGATTTACAGAAAAGGTTTAAGGTGAAACATTCAGATGCAGCCTTGGACTCGGTGGAGAGATAAAACGGTAAGATCTCATCTACACCTGTACCTGCATGAGTCACTGTGATGCTGAATATTTCTGAAACTAGTTTACACAGTTTAACAGCACACGACTGACACCTGGTGTTTTACAGGTGTAACAGATTCTTTTAATACAGGGACAAAAACAAAAACATCAACTATATTCACATGATTTTTTCTTAAAGGAAAACACAATGTAGATTTTACTATGAGACGAACTGTTCATTTGGTGCAAAGTTTAAATAATCAAATTCCCCATCACTTGTAATATTTCAAACACTGATCAGTACAAAGACAAAGACAGTGTGTGAACTGATGTTGGTTTGTAAGATAGAGACTGACTGCTGCGTCTGTCCATTAATGAGGCCTCATTATTCTTTAGCACAAAAACAGTCTTTAAATAATGTTTAACTGATCAGAATTACTTACATTTTTGTGTGTTATGAATCCTATCAAATGAATGCGTTATCACAGCTTGATAATGATGATAACTTTGTTGTCTATAAATTTTAAACGGCAAAATAATTTGAGAGAGAGCTTGACTTATAATTACTATTAATTATGTTAATATTACTTGCAGATATCTTGAACCTGCGTCATTGTGAGGTTGCGATTCAAGTGTTACTCAGCGAAATGCATTTGATGAGTTCCATGTAATTACAGCTTGTGTAGGAAACATGGAAATATAGAAATAGAGGAATGTTAAATTTGTATTTTGACAAGTCTGATAAAAAATAAATTAGCATTATGGCAAATTAGAAATGAACTAGTAACTCTAACTACAAGAAGGGTAGCACTACTGACAGTAACTTTACCACAAAGGTAAAGAAACACATGCACTAAACTTACAAAGTGTATCGTGCTGCACATTGGTAGTGCAGGGGCAGCATATATTGGTACAGAAACCTTGCACTGGCTCACAAGGTACCGCTAATTAAAACATGCCAGATCCAAAAGGCCACACACACATATCCATGCTAAAACATATCACAATAAGACCAAAGGTGAAGAGAAACCATATAAATAATTCTCTGATATTCAGACTGCAGCAAACTGTATTTGGATTATAATGGATAAAAAAGTAAATACACATTAAACAGACTATCATCTTTTCCATGCTTTTGAGACTAAGTCAGCAAACAAATAGTTTTCAAGAGACTGTCTCTGTTACTTCATGTGCTAAAAACATTTAGACACACACTTCAAATGAAAGGATTCTTGTTAAATGAGCCAAGATCCAAAGTGATAATGTCATTAGTGACAGTTTCCCAACCACCTCAAGTATCACCGGAGGCATCATACTGTACCTGTAGCTGACCATGGAGGCTGTGACAGCGAAGGCAGGATGGATAGCCTCTTATATCAGTGGGTGTTTGGGAGAGACAGACATGTGTGAAGAGCAAAAACAACATGCTGGAGTTCAGTTCTGGATAACTGATAAGCATATTGAATGTTGGCGTGTATGTGTTTGTTGGCAGATTACCAGAAGGATCAAGAGTGAATAGAGGAAAGGTGGAGACCTGATGTGGATGCATTTAATATGATGGTTACTCACACGACAATCAACCAAAGAACAGAACCAGGGTCTGAATTATGGGGGGATTGTGGGGTTCTGCTGATTCTGATTAAGACTTAGACCTCCCTTCCAAAAGTGAAAAAGGTTGGTGGTGGTTTCATTCATCATTCTTACCTGTAATTGTAAATATTACAGCGTATTTCCCATATTCATGTATGCAAGAGTCTTGTAATACAATTTCAGACACCCCAAAAGTGGAACTTACGATTTCATAACCTTGATGTTGGCGGACTGTCTCGTTTGCCTGCCTCACTCCAGTGGCTCACAATCCCAAAGTCTCTGCTCCCATTCGTCGCACAAGCAATTATAATCGTGTCAAGTGTCTAAAGATGTCAGCTGGTTTCTAATTTTAGCCTTAAGTTACAGTTTCGCTAACTAATATTAGCTAGTTTCTAACATTAGCCTTAAATTATAGTTTAGATAATTAATGTTAGAGAGCTGATAGCATGCTCTTTCTTTTTCAGTTTCAGTGATTTGTTATTTCATTACAAATGTAAAATGTCACATCTGATCAAATGTTAGCAAACACTGGTGCTCAGTCATGAGCCGTGCGACAATGGAGGATTAGTTGTTTTAGAGATTCGTTTTGACATCAATTTAGAGTTTATTCATTCATGTTAATAAGTGTAGTTTCTTTTGTGTATCTGTGGTGGTTTAATTAGTCTTCTGTCTTGTTGATATTAGCTTCTCTAATAGACACCCCCTTTGTTTACAATTCAGGAGTTTTACCTGTTGAGTCATTGAACAATATTAAAATGAATGTGTGCTGAAGGATAATTGTATTTAACAGCTTTAGTTAAACAAGATACGGTCAGGACTGTAACACCTCAGTTCATCGAAGCGGGCGCCTGCTCTGTACTCCCTTTCACATGGAGAACAATTTGACCCCATGATAGTCATTGATCCGTTTAACACTTGGTCCCACAACGAGCCTGGATTCATGAGCTTTGCTGCTGATGCTGATTCATCATCCTGAGTGCTCTCTCCTTTTGTTTCCACCCTCACACGGTGATCCGGCAGTACATGCAGGCTACATGGACTTTGTTGCTATAAGCACATGAGGACATCATGTTCAAAATCCTACATCTTACACAGACCATAACTCCATCATACTTTTTTTTATTCAACACACCAACCTTTTAAAATGTAATTAAATCAAAACTGAGATGATTGTGTACCTTGCTTCACAGTTAGTTGTTATTCCATTTTTTTTTTTGTTCTTTAAATAAGTGTATTTAAATACACAAAGGTGAAAACACTCTTCCTGGTTTATTAGTGGAACCAGTACAGTTTACTGATGTAATGTGTGTGTTCATTTCATGTTGGGTGTAATTAGACCCCAGCTTATAAACAGTATGAAGAGTTATCCATGTATATGGGGATTTAACAGCTCAGCTCATGTTCCTGCTTCAACATGTAATTTTATTAGTTAGCTGAGAAAATGACTGAGATCCATTTATGAAAAAATGTTTTTCATCTCTTCTGCTTTGATTTAATAACTTCAACAATATAATGAAGTTATGTTGAAGCACTTTGTTCTGGATTACTCATTTTAGTATTTGATTCATTAATTCTGACCTTTGCTTTGTCGTCCTTTAATACCATCCAGATGTTGTTGCCTGTAAATGACCTACCTGCAAGTTACCTACCTGCAGTTGAGGTAAATAAAAGCACCTGCCAGTATCTGAGGAATTAACTTGTTGTATTTCTCATATCTGTTGTTGTACCTTGACCAGGTCTTTACTAAAGGGAATTTGTTGTCACACATATATAGAGATAACTTATCTCCTAGTAACAGAATACAATGAAATTAATCATGTAATTTAGCCCCTTAATTATGATAGAAAGCTCTATGATCTGCAAGCTTTGGAGCTACAGGAGTTTGAAGGTCATCATGATTGGCAGCTGGAGGTTGTTCACTGTGACTTCTTTAAACTAGAACCATGTTCACTGACAAACTGTTTGCAGATCTGGGAATGTCAGAAGCTTCTGTGCTATGTAATTACATACCTCATTTCTCACCACAACAGCAGACATTATGTCACTCCACTAACAGTTAAGTTAATCTCTCATTAGTGCCTCGGGGCGGATCCTTCTGCTGACAACACAGAATATGAGATATTTCCCAGATAATACATGATGGAGGGATGTGACATTGTTTTATATCAGAGTCTTTTATATCAAGACATTTCTCAAAACCAGAATATGATCAGGGTGACTTTTGAACACAGTAGCCCCCGTGGCACTCCAAATTTCCCTGGAATTTTTCTATTGTTTTATTGCTCTTTGTTTTGGCTGCACATCAGCCTCTGGCCCTGCCTGCTGTGCCTCTGTTTTAAAAAGCCATTCATTTGTTTGTTCATTCTTTAATCCTTTTACACTTTATGGTACCACCAGTCAGTGTGGCATGAGATGGCTGCCTATAAAACTAACATGTACTAAAGGTGTAGATGGGCAAGCCCACTGCTTATATACACAAGGGCATTCATACTAATCCACTAATTTATTTTATATCTTAGTATGTGACTGCTGTGTCTGCATCACATGCATGAACAGATAAGTCCAGGTCTGTACAAAGGATGTGTGTTGGAATTTTTAATAATTCATATTAATTAATAATATGAATATTGGCAGAACTAATGTCAGGGGCTGAAGAAGTCTTGCCATACGCCAAGAGATCTACATATGCATGAAATAAAGAGTTTTCTGGAACGTGTTTAGAATTATATTTTCCTCACATTGTGCCTTTATTCCTCTGTGGGTGAAAGTCTTGTATCCTCCTTTTCTAATGTACTCATTCACTTCCACTTTCACTTCTTGTCAAAGTCCCTACAGCCCTGGAAACCAGACCAATCAGTGAGTTCATGTTTATACAGATGGGTTTGACCCCCTTCCATTCCAACAGATTAACAGATGATGACTGATAGGGGAGTGCCATTGAAGCATTTACGTTAACACCCAAGATGCATACTGCTGATGTGGAGCGGTCTGTTGAATCTGCTATTGTGATGGTATTAAACAAAGTTGACGGGAAATGTTTTTTTTTTGTCTTTGTTCTCAAACTCACTTCGTTCTTTTTATGTCCCAACTTGAAAACAGCGCTGTGCTTCACAGTTTGAGTGTCCAGTTTTTCAAAAGTCACTGATGAAACAGAAGTTTTTGTAGATCTCGGGTCCTCTTGGTCTTTTTCTCCTTCATGCTGAGTGTTCTTTCTGGTAAAAACACCTGGAGCCCTGTTGACTCGCGGTTCGGTCCAGTCTAACTGGCCACAGAGGAAAGTTGGCACCACTCAAAGCATAGGGAGGGCACAAACGCCACTGCTTTCCCACCTATACAGCAATGTTAGAGCTCTGGGGCCCGTTTCACAAAACACCATAAGATTTCTACTTAAGTGCGGCATTTAAGGTTTAATTTCTCCTTAGCTGAGGGAGTTACTTAAGGGTGTCTTACAGGATCTCTTAAAATGTTTCCTTAGTTAAGAAAAAAAAGTTATTTTATTTGCAGCAGTGAAAGAGATTTTACTACTGCATCATGTGTCCCAGTCATGGAACACGCTTTTTTGGATGTATTTCATTATCTTCATTTATCACCGTCAACTTGGCCATGTTGCAGTTAAGACATAGTCAGAGGTACCTTCAATTTTTTTCCTTACTTTGGTTGCTAAGGTTTTTTGTGCAACCTGACTTTGTGGGGGGTCTTCATAAAAACTAATCTTTCATCACAAGTCCTTTCCCAGACTGTGTATCTGATCCAGGACAAAGTCCATGTCCTCCCTGCTGACCTGGGGACTGATGACCACCATCCTGAAAAAGTTGGCCTTGTCACGGTGGGTCTGGTAACCGAACATCCTGCTGCACTTCTTCGTCACGCCCTCTTTCACCACTGGGGCCACCTACGGGAGGAAGGAGGACACAATGACTTGCTACTGCCTTACACAGTATCCGTGCAAGGGATGGTGCAATTTTATTTGTGTTGTTGAACATTAAAGTACAGTCCAGCTGTGAACTTGAGACTTGGATTCACACACTTTGCCAGAGATGATGTGTGTTCTTCATGTCATGTCTGACTCTCAGCACATTTTCTCAAAATAACCTTAATTACCATGAGTGGATGCATCTTCAGGATTGTGCCTAAAAGCTTGTTCTAATAGATTTTTAGGTAGATTTTTGTGCTGATGAAGTCTTTTGTGTTACTGACATTTGATCATTATTTTTATATGTCCTGAAATCCCCTCAGGCAAATGTAGCATGTTAAAATTAACCTGCAAAATGGAGCCATTATTGCTTGAGAATAGACTTAAATGATTGATCGATTGTCAGATAGTTGCTGAATAATCCTTTGACCAGCTCTCTGATTAATGGATTAATAATTGCAGCTATAGGACTGCGTTTTTATTTATTTTTTTAGGGAAATTCATTTTGCTTATTTTTACAAAACAATAGTGGGGGCTAAACCATACAGAGAAAAAGTGTCCTTGTTTTACAGTAATATTTAACATTTAATGTTCACAGTTTTCACAAAATACATTATTCTATGTATTACACTGTTATTGCATATGAATAAAATTGAAAGTTAAACGCATGCTGTCTGTCAGAGTGGACATGTCAAATACTTCAAGAAAAATACATGTAAACCAAAAAATACAATTCAAAATATCTTCTTCATGTCTTATGATGTAGAAAATGAATGACTGACATTGTGGAGTTTCCTCCAGAGCTCAGGGCTGACTGGGAGCTTCCTCAGACTTGGAATATACCAGAAGCAAACATTTGCATATTCAGGCTTAATAGAGAAACACGGAGTTCAAAAAATGGCATCTAATCCATGCATGATATCTATATCATAATCTTCACTGGAATGCTTATGAAGAATTGACTGATGAGCAGCGAAATTATGTTATCTGTCTGTGAAATTCACTGGTTGTGTGTAAAACTGTGGCTGAATCTTTATAAACTTACTTCCATCAAGAGCTGGAAACCCTCTCTTTTCTTGATCTCTTGCGCCAGATACCTGCAGACAGCACAGTTAGCTTTAGAATATCACTGGGGAGTGGGGACGGACCAGAGCTTCCGCCATTGCAGGGGAAGCTAGAGCAAGATGGATGCTGGGACGCGATGAGATGATGATTATGTTTGCAGTGAGTGGTGGGGCAGCAGGTAAGGCCCCCGAAAAACCCCTGAACCCTAGTGTGACTCACCGGATGTAGGCTGTGGGTGTAAGCCTGCCATTGGGAACCAAAAATCCCCTTCAGTGTGGGAAACACCAGAAACCTCCGAGCCGCAGCCTGCACACTGAGAAACGTTAAGTTTTGATGAAGATCTGGATCATGTGTAATCACACAGTCAACAGTCTTTGCTTTTCTATCAGGTGTTTTTTCTTTGTGGGGGAATCAGCCATTTTAAAGAAAGTGCAAAAGTTCCACCAAGACAAGTTCCACTCTAACACTATCTTACACAGGAGCCTGAAGCACAGCAGCCTGTGTCCGCTTGGCTTGAGTGCTCCAACCTGGGCAGGGAGCGAGTTCCAGGAAAACCTGTATCCTGAAGACGAAGCAGCCGCCGACAGTTGTGCAGGACTGGTGGTTTTACTTGCCAAGTGCAGGAGCCGGGACTTTTAGACACTGCTGTTGTCTGTTGTTGCTGCTGGTTTACTCGGATTAAACCTTTTAAAATCGAGTCCTAGATCTCTGTCAGGAAACATCTCAAATTATCTTCTTAACATTTTTAACATTTAAAATCTGGTACTTTAAACATTGATTTTATTATTTCAATTTGTTGGACCGCTCAATGCTAGCTGCTCTATGAGGCACAGTGGTGGTTTGAGCTAAATGTTAACGTCAACATGCTAATATATTCATGTTGCTAACATGCTGATGTATAGCTGAGATGATGTTTACCGCCCTCACCATCTTACTTTAGCATGTTAGCATAGTAACGTTTGATAATTGGCTCCAAAGACGACGTGCAGCTGAAGTTGATGGAGATTTCATTGCTTCTGGACCAATTATTTTGAACTGATGATGAAACTAGAAGAGTGAAGATGATCAAAGTCATTAGGATTCAAACAGCTGTAATCCTGTACGCACTTCACTACATTTGAAAACAATTATCATTATTATTATTTTAACATCCTATCTTGAAAAATAAAATTGTGCACCCAGGAGATCCTGTCTTATTTTTTTTGGCTGCATCCACTCACTAACGTAATGAGTCTAGATTGAAGAGGAGAGCAGGAGGTAAAGGAGGAGTTTGGTGCTTTGATGCCCAGTGTTGACACTGCAGATGTGGAGCACTGATGAACATCCATCATGATGTTGGAATTGATGCGGAGGCCGTTCTGCAAGAATTTGGTTTTGGCTTTTTGATTGTTTATTGTTTGTACTGTGGCGTATTATTATTATTTTCTTCAGTAGTTAGACAACTGTTCTTATGATGATGATGATGCTAGATGAGAGAATCCATTTCTTAACTCCGACTTTTATTGCATAATTCTTTGGGATATTCAATACAGTATATAACAGTATATTGTTGCCTGTTATTTAGCTGCTGTTGTTTTTCAGGCCTGTTGGTTGGTCTTTGAAATGCATGTTGTAAGGCTAATCAGAGTTTTATGGTGGCGTTGTGTCATAACTTTAGCCTAAAAAACATAAATCAATCTCTCTCTCTCTCTCTCTCTCTCTCGCTCACTCATTTGTTCGATGAGTAGACATATATGTGTGTGTGCGAAACCTAAAGGTATTCTACAAGCAGACAGGTGGCTCTTGTGCATACTGTGAAATATAAACCTGCCAGGGCCACTGATCTTAGTTGTAGATGTTTGGTCCAAAGCTGTGAACGGACCAACATCCCTGAAGTCGTGCTATTGGCATGGCTAACAGCAATACAGGAGCAGCCATTATTTCATTTCCTATCCTTTTTTACCACAAAATAATAGGTGCGCAGTGAACCTGGGACCTCCAGGGCCCCTGAGGCTCTGGGTGTTTGAGGCAGTTGTCTTTGCAGATAGTTCAGCCTTGGTTGGCTGAAATGGCTTCACTCAGCTTTATTATTAAAACCAGTGAAGTGAAACGTTTCACATTGATAACTCTCATTAATGACAAAGTTAATGACCCAAACAGAAAATGAGAACAGTAACAAGTCAGATTTTCAACACACCTGCCCTACATTTAGTTTTCCTCGTCACCTTCCACCAGCACAGAGTCGATTTAGTAAAATAAAATCATTAAAGAACAGTAAAGTCCATGACTTGGTCCAGAGCCCATTCAACATGGAACACTGACGCAATAAAGTACAGCAGCTCCTGCACTGTGAGGTTCACACTGACCTGCCAGCATCCTGGATACAGTCCTGCTGCTGGTCTAAGTTCCTAGAGAGTGGGAAAGGCCTCCAGGAAATCTCCACTGAGACTTTACAGATAAGATAAGAGATAAGGTGTCGGTGTCTCCAGAGACAACTGAAAAGATAAACAGTCATTTATGACATCAATTATTGACCAGAGCTCTGTAAGCAAGACATGTAAAAATCCTTCCCACCCTCCCTGAATGCAGCTGCAATCTGAGTCTGTTTGTGGTCATTTTTTGTGTCCTTCTTGTGATTTTGTACCTTTTTCTGTAGTTGTGCGTCTTTGTGGACATTTTGCATCTACTCTTTTTTTTTTTTGCATCTCTTTGTGACAGTGGTCCACCTGTTTGTGGTTGTTTTGTTCCCCTTTGTGGCTGTTCTGCATCTGGTTATGGTTGTTTTGAATCTCTTTGTTGTGGTTTTGTATGTGTTGAAGCCACAATTTGGGCCCTGGACCCATTCAATAATCCACAGGGGCCATTTTACTGCAGACTTTACCCACATGAAACTGATAATAATTTTGTAGTTTTATGTAGGTAGGATTTTCATTGTTTTTTGACTTGCAGTTTATCATTTTTACAGGTTTGTATTGGTACATTTATTAAGCTCTCAAATGTCCCACCACCTAGGTAAAAAACCTGAGGCGTTTACGTGGACACGCTCCTGAGTTCATGACCCGGACCGCCGTTTTCTTTTGAAGTTTATTAACCAGAGGACGAGGTGGCCGAGTGGTTAAGGCGATGGACTGCTAATCCATTGTGCTCTGCACGCGTGGGTTCGAATCCCATCCTCGTCGGGATAGAGTTTTCTTTAGTCCACAACTTTTCCATGTCAACAAGAGCAGATTCTATCCCAAATGTCCTCCTCATTTATCCGCTATGACATGTACTTGGAAAGAACATGGCAAAACCAAGGAGCTGCAATACTCCACAGGGGAATTAGCTCAAGTGGTAGAGCGCTCGCTTAGCATGCGAGAGGTAGTGGGATCGATGCCCACATTCTCCAGTAAACCTCCATTCTTGAATCATGTACAAAGCAAAAAAATTGAAAGGACCAAACTTGGTCTTTTCAATTTGTAGTCACAGGTGCTGAAGATCTGATTCTCCTGTAATTGATGAGGGCAGCATAATAACACTACAAGCCTTCTAGTCTGACAGACTCGATTTACTAGGCATAAGGGCTAAATTAAGCTTTCAAATGTCCCCCCACCTACGTTAAAACCTTTTTTTTTAAGTTCTTTAACCAGAGGACGAGGTGGCCGAGTGGTTAAGGCGATGGACTGCTAATCCATTGTGCTCTGCACGCGTGGGTTCGAATCCCATCCTCGTCGGGATAGAGTTTTCTTTAGTCCACAATGTTTCCATGTCAACAAGAGCAGATTCTATCCCAAATGTTCTCCTCCTCATTATCCGCTGTGACATGTACTTGGAAAGTACTCGGCAAAACCAAGGAGCTGCAATCCTCCACAGGGGAATTCGCTCAAATGTTAGAGCGCTCACTTATGTTAACTCTGCTCACCGATTTATAATACTCCAGGACCAAGTTATAAAACTGTGAAAAGTCATTTTTGGCGGAATTGTTTTGCCATTTCCTATGACAAATGCAACGTAAAGAGCATAAATGTGCATTTCACAAATTATGCCAGCAGTATGAAAGCTCATTTAAGATTACTGTCTGTTTTTAAGAATTGAGAAAGGGTAATTTTTCCTTAATGCTTGGCCGTGACTGTATCAAAAACACTAAAGTCACACAGGGGAATTAGCTCAAGTGGTAGAGCGCTTAAGGCGATGGACTGCTAATCCATTGTGCTCTGCACGCGTGGGTTCGAATCCCATCCTCGTCGGGATAGAGTTTTCTTTAGTCCACAACGTTTCCATGTCAACAAGAGCAGATTCTATCCCAAATGTTCTCTTCCTCATTTATCCACTGTGACATGTACTTGGAAAGAACTTGGCAAAACCAAGAAATGGCAATCCTTCACAGGGGAATTAGCTCAAATGGTAGAGCGCTCGCTTAGCATGTGAGAGGTAGTGGGATCGATGCCCACATTCTCCAGTAATCCTCCATCCTTGAAGCAGTGAGTCTTTACACAACAGCCCAGTTGACACATAAGTGAGTACTCAGGTCCAAAGGAGTCTATGAAATGTCATCCTGAAGTCCACATTGACAAATACGTTGATGGGTTTGATTATTTATCAGGCACCAAAACACTGCTCAGCCTTTATGGTATTCTGTCACCAAGTTTGGCAAATACGTCTATGTGATTGGAGGCTTATAAGACTGCACAGGATTAATGCGACTCCTGCACAGTATTATACAACTGTGGAAATGTATCGTTGCGGCAATTTGCTTGTCATTTCCTATTCGGAATAATAGTTAACATCATAAATACGCTATTCTCACTTCATTTAGCTCCACAAAACAAATACACCTGTCTTCAGTTGTTTGAAAACTTAGTTAATATTACTCGTCAGTTTGCAGGGTGGAGAAAAAACATTTGAAAAAACTGAAAAGAACAAACTTGGTCTTTTCAATTTGTAGTCATCAATGTGACAGCATAAATGTGCATTTCACAAATTATGCCAGCAGTATGAAAGCTCATTTAAGATTACTTTCTCTTTTTAAGAGTTGAGAAAGGGTAATTTTTCCTCAATGCTTGGCTGTGATTGTATCAAGTACAGTGAAATCACACAGGGGAATTAGCTCAAATGGTAGAGCGCTCGCTTAGCATGCGAGAGGTAGTGGGATCGATGCCCACATTCTCCAGTAAACCTCCGTTCTTGAAGAAGAGGTATCATGTGCAAAGCAGTGGTCAAATAAGTGAGTACTCAGGTCCAAAGCGATCCTGAAGTTCATATTGACAAATACGTTGATGGGTTTCATTGCTTATCAAGCCCAAAAACACTGCTAAGCCTTTATGGTATTCTGTGACCAAGTTTGGCAAATACATCTATGTGATCTTATAAGACATTGAAACACTGCACAGGATTAATGCGACTCCTGGACAGAATTATACAACTGTGGAAATGTATCACTTGGCATTTCCTATGCGGATTGATAGTTAACATCACAAATACGCTATTCTCACTTCATTTAGCTCCAAAAAACAAGTGCACCTGTCTTCAAGGAAGTTGTTTGAAAACTTAGTTAAGATTACTTGTCGGTTTGCACGGTGGCAAAAAAAAATTAAAAAAAATTGAAAGGACCAAACTTGGTCTTTTCAATTTGTAGTCACAGGTGCTGGTGGCCGAGTGGTTAAGGCGATGGACTGCTAATCCATTGTGCTCTGCACGCGTGGGTTCGAATCCTATCCTCGTCGGGATAGAGTTTTCTTTAGTCCACAATGTTTCCATGTCAACAAGAGCAGATTCTATCCCAAATGTTCTCCTCCTCATTATCCGCTGTGACATGTACTTGGAAAGTACTCGGCAAAACCAAGGAGCTGCAATCCTCCACAGGGGAATTCGCTCAAATGTTAGAGCGCTCACTTATGTTAACTCTGCTCACCGATTTATAATACTCCAGG
>NW_019525136.1:103267-104459 GCF_002814215.2 Seriola lalandi dorsalis | reverse complement strand
CGCTCGCTTAGCATGCGAGAGGTAGTGGGATCGATGCCCACATTCTCCAGTAAACCTCTATTCTTGAAGAAGAGGTATCATGTACAAAGCAGTGTTCAAATAAGTGAGTACTCAGGTCCAAAGGATTCCTGAAGTCCACATTGACAAATATGTTGATGGGTTTCATTGCTTATCAAGCACCAAAACACTGCTAAGCCTTTATGGTATTCTGTGACCAAGTTTGGTCACAGAATACTGTGATTGGAGGCTTATAAGACATTGAAACACTGCACAGGGTTAATGCGACTCCTGGACAGAATTATACAACTGTGGAAATGTATCACTTGGCATTTCCTATGCGGATTGATAGTTAACATCATAAATACGCTATTCTCACTTCATTTAGCTCCAAAAAACAAGTGCACCTGTCTTCAAGGAAGTTGTTTGAAAACTTAGTTAAGATAACTTGTCGGTTTGCAGGGTGGCAAAAAAAAATTCAAAAAAATTGAAAGGACCAAACTTGGTCTTTTCAATTTGTAGTCACAGGTGCTGAAGATCTGATTCTCCTGTAATTGACGAGGCCAGCATAATAACACTACAAGCCTTCTAGTCTGACAGACTAGATTTACTAGGCATAAGGGCTAAATTAAGCTCTCAAATGTCCCCCCACCTACGTTAAAACCTGAGGCGTTTACCTGGACACGCTCCTGAGTTCATGACCCGGACCGGCGTTTTTTTTTTTTTAAGTTCTTTAACCAGAGGACGAGGTGGCCGAGTGGTTAAGGCGATGGACTGCTAATCCATTGTGCTCTGCACGCGTGGGTTCGAATCCCATCCTCGTCGGGATAGAGTTTTCTTTAGTCCACAATGTTTCCATGTCAACAAGAGCAGATTCTATCCCAAATGTTCCTCCTCATTTATCCGCTATGACATGTACTTGGAAAGAACATGGGAAAACCAAGGAGCTGCCTTCCTCCACAGGGGAATTAGCTCAAATGGTAGAGCGCTCGCTTAGCATGCGAGAGGTAGTGGGATCGATGCCCACATTCTCCAGTAAACCTCTATTCTTGAAGAAGAGGTATCATGTACAAAGCAGTGTTCAAATAAGTGAGTACTCAGGTCCAAAGGATTCCTGAAGTCCACATTGACAAATATGTTGATGGGTTTCATTGCTTATCAAGCACCAAAACACTGCTAAGCCTTTATGGTATTC
>NW_019525136.1:101772-103215 GCF_002814215.2 Seriola lalandi dorsalis | reverse complement strand
CGCTCGCTTAGCATGCGAGAGGTAGTGGGATCGATGCCCACATTCTCCAGTAAACCTCCATTCTTGAAGAAGAGGTATAATGTGCAAAGCAGTGTTCAAATAGGTGAGTACTCAGGTCCAAAGGAATCCTGAAGTCCACATTGATGGTTTTCATTGCTTATCAAGCACCTACATAAAAACCTGAGGCATTTACCTGGAAACGCTCTGAGTTCATGACCCGGACCAGTGAGTCTTTACACACCAACCCAGTGGACAAATAAGTGAGTACTCAGGTACCAGAGATATAATGAAATGGTAGAGCGCTCGCTTAGCATGCCACCTGGACACGCTCCTGAGTTCATGACCCACGGCAGCGTTTTCTTTTGAAGTTTAGTAACCAGAGGACGAGGTGGCCGAGTGGTTAAGGCGATGGACTGCTAATCCATTGTGCTCTGCACGCATGGGTTCGAATCCCATCCTCGTCGGGATAGAGTTTCTTTAGTCCACAATGTTTCCATGTCAACAAGAGCAGATTCTATGCCAAATGTTCTCTTCCTCATTATCCGCTGTGACATGTACTTGGAAAGTACTTGGCAAAACCAAGAGCTGCAATCCTCCACAGGGGAATTCGCTCAAATGTTAGAGCGCTCACTTATGTTAACTCTGCTCACCGATTTATAATACTCCAGGTCCAAGTTATAAAACTGTGAAAAGTCATTTTTGGCGGAATTGTTTTGCCATTTCCTATGACAAATGCAACGTAAAGAGCATAAATGTGCATTTCACAAATTATGCCAGCAGTATGAAAGCTCATTTAAGATTACTGTCTGTTTTTAAGAATTGAGAAAGGGTAATTTTTCCTTAATGCTTGGCTGTGACTGTATCAAAAACACTAAAGTCACACAGGGGAATTAGCTCAAGTGGTAGAGCGCTCGCTTAGCATGCGAGAGGTAGTGGGATCGATGCCCACATTCTCCAGTAAACCTCCATTCTTGAATCATGTACAAAGCAGTGGTCAAATAGGTGAGTACTCAGGTCCAAAGGAATCCTGAAGTCCACATTGATGGACTTATCAAGCACCTACATAAAAACCTGAGGCATTTACCTGGAAACGCTCCTGAGTTCATGACAGTGAGTCTTTACACACCAACCCAGTGGACAAATAAGTGAGTACTCAGGTACCAGAGAGATAATGAAATGGTCGAGCGCTCGCTTAGCATGCCAGTGGTAGTGGGATCGATGCCCACATTCTCCAGTAATCCTCCATCCTTGAAGCAGTGAGTCTTTACACAACAGCCCAGTTGACACATAAGTGATTACTCAGGTCCAAAGGAGTCTATGAAATGTCATCCTGAAGTCCACATTGACAAATATGTTGATGGGTTTGATTATTTATCAGGCACCAAAACACTGCTCAGCCTTTATGGTATTCTGTCACCAAGTTTGGCAAATACGTCTATGTGA
>NW_019525136.1:53510-101708 GCF_002814215.2 Seriola lalandi dorsalis | reverse complement strand
CCGAGTGGTTAAGGCGATGGACTGCTAATCCATTGTGCTCTGCACGCATGGGTTCGAATCCCATCCTCGTCGGGATAGAGTTTCTTTAGTCCACAACGTTTCCATGTCAACAAGAGCAGATTCTATGCCAAATGTTCTCTTCCTCATTTATCCACTGTGACATGTACTTGGAAAGAACTTGGCAAAACCAAGAAATGGCAATCCTTCACTGGGGAATTAGCTCAAATGGTAGAGCGCTCGCTTAGCATGTGAGAGGTAGTGGGATCGATGCCCACATTCTCCAGTAAACCTCCATTCTTGAAGCAGTGAGTCCCTCTCCATCTTCAACAATCTGTTGAAAACTCATCTCTTCAGAGAGAACCTCCTTTCCTAAAACCCTAACATGTCTAACTGCACTTCTCTAATACACTCACCTTGCTTATTAAATCGATGTAGTACTTAATATTTACACTAAGGTTCCTACTGCACTGAATCTTACTGATGTCCCTCATTTGTAAGTCGCTTTGGATCTGACCAATGAGTCAATGTAAATGTAAATGTAATACTTAATGAATGTACAAAGTCATTTGTAAATAAGCAGTTATTATCACAGATATTTTCCCAGCATAAAGAAATACAACCCAAACTGAGTACAATGTATTTCCAGTCTGTCTACTATCAGTGTAATGTCTGTTATGTTCTCTGTCCTTGTCTCTTTATCCTCATGATATTAATCTCATTAATCCTTCACTCTGTGAATGACTCAGTCATTTGACACTATCTGTCAGCCTTTTGATTCCTTTAAAGCCAGAAGCTCAGTGTGTGACAGAGTTAATGGACGATGTTTCAGACACAAAGTGTCCTGATGATGTTCAGACTGACTGCAGGGTTGTCCATTAGTCACCCTGACACAGGAGTTCACAGAGGAGGAGCAGAGGATGAACACACGGATTATCTGGGAGGGTTTTGTTCTCTCTCTCTCTGACTTCCTCTTTCATTCAACTTCACAGTTCTTCAGCTATAACAACAAATGAGATTGCTACTATTAAGAAAAACGATTGATATGTTGTTGTTTCTCTGCAGCAGCGGGATTTTATTTGGTATTTTTATGGATTTGTAAACCACAACTTCAATTTAAGGTGAGTCATACAACCTTAGTGAACATGAATAATATATGTTATAATGTTATATGAATTGTTATTGTTTTTCTCATCAAGGACTTTGTGGACATTCAAATAGTGAAAATCAAATCAAATCAACTTTAAACCTGTTTTTATTTATTTTTGGCCACTTGTTCGTGCTAAACGAGCTGAAAACACATCTCACATATTACGACCTGATAAAGTTGTTAAGGCTTATGTGGCAGCAAATAGTTTCAGCAGACTGCGTTTGTGCTCCACCAGCTACAGAGGGAAATATCTGGCTCTTTAGCTGCCAAACGTTCCGCTATGTTCACCAGCTGCTCTCTGAAAACAGTTGCCTCTTGCTGCTCGAAATCGAAGCAATTGAATGTAAGTCGGTTGTTAAGCTCCATAAAGCTGTGGTTGAGAAATCTCTGTAAGACTGTGGGTTTGGTCCATTGCTTATAATAACTAGAATCATCTCCCTGTGGTTGTCTGCCTCCTCCACTCAGACTAGTTTCAGATTACATCTCTGTTTATCCAGAGTCATAGAATATGAACCATTTGTGTGAAATTTTGTCATAATTGCTAATGGCTTAAAGGTGTTTTTTTGAAGTCACTGCGACCTTGAGTTTTGACCTTTGGCCACCAAAATCTAATCAGTTCGTCCTTGAGTCCAAGTGAATGTTTGTGCCAAACTATCCACCAAGGTGTTACTGAGATATTGTGTCAATGAGGATGGGGCGGACAGCCAACCCGAAAACAATATGCCTCCATTTCTGGCTGCCGCCGGCGCTGACGCATAAAGAATAATTAGTGCAGCTTTAAGTTAAAAATTAGGAACTTAAAACACTCATCCAGAACCTTTATGAGATGAGAGTATTTTCCATATTAACAGATTGTCCTTCAAATCTCCAACAGGACACACTAATGTAACTGCAGACCCTCCCTGCTGTCAGATATCCACCATGACCATCCTTGGTGGCAGCTTTGATGACCAGTCCTTCAGTAGTGAGGAGAGTTATGACCACGTCTTCACAGACTCAGAGACCACCACAGTCAAAGGTGTGTACTTCCAGCGGGCTAAGCAGCTCCAAGGGCCAGACACCGTGGGTCTGCCCCTCAATGCTTCACGACAGCTTCTCATCAATGTGGGCGGCGTCCGGTATGCCTTCCCCTGGACCACCCTGGAGGATTTCCCTCAGAGCCGTCTGAGTCGCCTGTGCTTCTGCACCACCTTAAAGGAGATTGCAGAGATTTGTGATGACTATGATGAGACGCGACGTGAATTCTTCTTTGACCGTGACCCTTTAGCCTTTCGAGCCATCTTCAGCTATTTGGCAAAAGGGAAGCTGCGTCTGCTGCAGGAGGTCTGCAACGTGGCTCTGCATGGTGAGCTGCTGTACTGGGGCATTGACACGGGGCAGATGGAGCGCTGCTGCCGCCACCGCATGATGTCGTCTGTGGAGGAGGTGGCCGAGCACCAGCGCAAAGAGGAGAAGTGGCAGGAGAGGAGGAAGGTGCTGAGGGCTCCTGTTATGGGGGACGGCCTGTTCCACATGCTGGGCGAGGCAGTGGAGAATCCTCACTCTGGGTTAGCAGGGAAAGTGTTTGCCCTCCTGTCCGTCATCATGGTGGTGGTCACTGTGGTCAGCCTGTGCATCAGCACCATGTCAGAACACAGGAAGAGGGAACAGGAACAGGAAGAGGTGGCGGTACGTACAAAGCACATTCCATCATTTGTTAGGATGACTGTGGACTTTCTAGTCTCCAAGCTGAAAGCCTTTTGTTGTCTCCACAGGGTGAATGCTCCCAGGAGTGTCGCAACATGTTTGTGGTGGAGTCAGTTTGTGTGGTCTGGTTCTCCTTTGAGTTTCTGGTGCGGTTTTTCCACGCACAAAGCAAGCTGGATTTTGCCCGTGGTCCACTCAACATCATCGACGCAGTTGCCATCTTGCCCTACTACATCTCTCTGTTTCTGGAGCTCAGGAGTAAGTCTGTGCAGGACGTCGTGGCTGTAGCAGGAAGAAGTACTCTGGATAAACTGGGTCTAATCCTACGTGTGATGAGGGCTCTGCGCATCCTGTATGTGATGAGGCTGGCGCGTCACTCTCTGGGTCTGCAGACTCTGGGGCTGACCATCCAGCGCAGTATGACGGACTTCGGGCTGCTGCTGCTCTTCATGTGCATCGCTGTAACTCTCTTCTCCCCGCTGGTCCATCTTGCTGAGAGCGAGCTGGCCCCCAATGCTGCCAGATCCCCCCAGTTCAGCTTCAGCAGCATCCCAGCATCTTACTGGTGGTCCATCATCTCCGTGACGACAGTGGGGTACGGTGACATGGTGCCGCGCAGCATCCCCGGCCAGCTAGTGGCGCTGATCAGCATCTTGTCAGGGATCCTCATTCTGTCGTACCCTTCCACATCGATCTACCACACCTTCTACCACACCTACACCAGGCTGAAGGAGGAGCACAAGTGGGTGTGGAGGGAGCAGAGGGGGGCGGAGCTTGTCACTGAGGCTGAAGGAAGCGTGAAAGAAAGAGAAACCTGGACTGATAACTGGCCAGAAACTGACTTTCTACCTGGTGTGGAGGATAGGGAAGATTGTCTTATTCCTCCAATCAGAAACATGCGTGAGTGATGACACTCATTCTGCACATGTTTTTCACGAGCTGTATTTTTGTCAAACTGTCCTGAGCTTTTTAGTTTGAATTAATCAAACTTTCTTGGTTTGAATCTTTGTTGTGTTGACTTCTAATGACATGATTAGCATGTGTCAGCGTGTCTAGCTCTGATGTTCTGTCATGGCTGACAGGATGAAGACGGATGAAACAAGTTGTTGTAACTGTCTCCAAGCTGAGCAGCTAAATCACAACAGACCACACAACAGTGTGTTTCAATGTTTTAGTTCAAAATAAACAAAATATGCAGCTGATTTTGTCCCATAGCAAAACAAATGCAACAATAATTGTTCATTTTAACATAAAATACAAAGAAGTTATTTTGAGAATTATTTTGTTATAGCCTCTCATAGTCTTATAATATATTTGCCTGATCTGTTTATTATTACAATGAAAAAAGATACATTTTGCCTATTTTGTCTCAAGGTAGTTTTTCTATGTTCTGTGCAAAACCCCAATAACTGTTCTTTGATAAATATTATTAGATAAATAATTCTCTAATATTTTTGTATAAATAAATAATGCTATTATATTATTGTTAACTATGGATATTCAGAATACTAGACTTATCGAGACAAAAAAATTATTTAAGTTGAGTAAGTGAAATTTTACTGTCCCCTGGTTTGGGGTCAGTTGCTAATATCTGAATTCTTCCATTCAAATAAATAATGTGAATGATATGTCATATGTAATCATCTTTAAATCTAAATAACATAACAACCAATGGGTGTGAGAGTGCACTTTACCTGTTTTTACTTTCCCTTGAAGTGTTTTATTTCTTTACTCCTACTAATTGTAATAATAAAGATTATTACTATTAAAAATCTGTGGAGCACCAGCCTCTCTGTTCCCTCCATGTTTGACGTGTTGAGCCCCTCTGTGCTGACAGATTCTAACACGGTCCTTTACAAATCTGCTCACTCACTCCTGGAGGTTCATATATATTTAATCTGTGGTAATCTACATACTGTAGATGTTGATGATTCAACTTTGCAACAGACATGATTTTACCTGAACAGCAACTCATAGAAATCATCATAGACATAAAAAAAATAACTTGCATCAAGTCTAAGTCGGTTGAAATGGCAGCAGTGATACGTTTAATGAGTCAAACTGGAAGCAGCAGGTTCTTTATGAAGAGTGTGTACTCACTGAAACACTGAGCCGGCACTTTACACTGAAAATCAATGTGTGCAGGTTTCCACCAGGGGGCAGGCGTGTTCTATCTCACAGCCACAAGCTACTGGAAAACTGCTGGAGGCATCTGTTTCCCTGCAGAGTAAAACGAGTTTCAGTGATTACACCCTGAGAGACACACACAGTTTAACTCTGGTGTGTTGACATTATTGTGGTTCACAGTGTCACAGTTTGTGAACACAAGGTGGAACAATTCAACCTCTCTGAGCAGGTGCATCACACCTGGAAGTCAGACCTGGAGACACAGACCAAGCAGACAGAGGCCTCCTCAGTGCACACAACCCAGGATGTTTGTCCTGAGGAGAGCCACTGATGCCGGGGACAGAGACCAGAGACCAGAGACCGGAGACCAGAGACCTGAGACCGGAGACCAAACACCAGAGACCTGAGACCAGAGACCAGAGACCAGAGACCGGAGACCAAACACCAGAGACCTGAGACCGGAGACCGGAGACCTGAGACCCGAGACCGGAGACCTGAGACCGGAGACCAAACACCAGAGACCTGAGACCTGAGACCGGAGACCTGAGACCAGAGACCAGAGACCAGAGACCGGAGACCAAACACCAGAGACCTGAGACCGGAGACCGGAGACCAAACACCGGAGACCGGAGACCAAACACCAGAGACCGGAGACCAGAGACCAGAGACCAAACACCGGAGACCGGAGACCAAACACCAGAGACCAGAGACCTGAGACCAGAGACCAGAGACCAAACACCGGAGACCGGAGACCAGAGACCAGGGACCAAACACCAGAGACCGGAGACCAGAGACCAAACACCAGAGACCAGAGACCAAACACCAGAGACCAGAGACCTGAGAGCAAAGACCAAACACCACAGACCGGAGACCGGAGACTAGAGACCAGAGACCAGAGACCAGAGACCAAAGACCGGAGACCGGAGACCAGAGACCAGAGACCAAACACCAGAGACCAGAGACCGGAGACCGGAGACCAGAGACCAGAGACCAAACACCAGAGACCTGAGAGCAAATACCAAACACCACAGACCGGAGACTGGAGACTGAAGACCGGACACCGGAAACCAGAGACCAAACACCAGAGACCAAAGACTGCAGACCGGAGACCAAACACCAGAGACTAGAGACAGGAGACCAAACACCAGAGACCAAACACCAGAGACCAAAGACCGGAGACCGGAGACCAGAGACCAGAGACCAAACACCAGAGACCTGAGAGCAAATACCAAACACCACAGACCGGAGACTGGAGACTGAAGACCGGACACCGGAAACCAGAGACCAAACACCAGAGACCAAAGACTGCAGACCGGAGACCAAACACCAGAGACCAGAGACAGGAGACCAAACACCAGAGACCAGAGACCAAACACCAGAGACCAGAGACCGGAGAGCAAAGACCAAACACCAGAGACCAGAGACCGGAGAGCAAAGACCAAACACCAGAGACCAGAGACTGGAGACCAAAGACCGGAGACCGAAGACCGGAGACCAGAGACCAAGAACCAGGGACCAGAGACCAAACACCAGAGCCCAGAGACCAAAGACTGGAGACTGGAGACCAGAGACCTGACACCACACACCGGAGACTGGAGACCTGAGACCGGAGACCAGAAACCAGAAACCAGAGACCAAAGACCAGAGATTGGCAGAAGGAGGACTGATCTCTAAGATGGTAAGATGGAAGAAGAAGAGAGAGCCAGAGAGAAGGAGGGAACAGTGTGTGTGTGTGTGTGTGTGTGTGTGTGTGTGTGATGTGGTACCGTCTGTTCCCTGTTCTCCTACCAGAGCCACTCTGTGGGTCCGGCCTGTCATTACAGCTCTCTGGTACAAATTCTGGTCTGCAGAGGAATGTCTGCACCTCACACACACACACACACACACACACACACACACACACACACACACACACACACACACACACACACTGTGTTTGACTCACTGCTCAGATCCTGATCAAAGATCCTCTATACAGAAGATGCCGCATTACAGGCAGCGCCAATGGTATGGAATGGGACACAGTTCTGGTCTCCTCAGTGGGTGTTGTCCCTCAACCCCTCCCTCAAGCGAAGGAAACTGGCATGAAATGTGACAGTAGTTAATATCAAAATCTATCCCTGTTTAGACTCACCTCACTGCATCCTTTGGGAAAGAAAAGACAGATCTGTTTTTTCTTGTTATTACAGCCTGTTGCTGCACAAAGCTCGGGCAAGTCTCATATCAGTTTAATAGGCTAATACTCTCTGTTTTCTCCTCCACAATACTTAAATAATGACAACATACAACAACAGCAATTGTTAAGCAATGAAACACGTTTTGTTTAAGTTTCAAAGTTTAATCCATGGTTTGATGTATAAACCCGATCTCGCGAGAGTGTCGCATTGAGACAGAGGCAGGTCTTGAATAAAGTAAATTTTCTCCTGATCTGTTGATCTGAAAAATGTCATTTTGATACCAGAATGTTCTGAAGATGTGTGGCTTGTAAAAAATGGGACCAATATTTATTTTGGTGACTATGGAGCAAAAGAATCATCATAATCTGTGATCTTGTTCATTTCTCCCAATGGAGTGACAAGACTGAGACCTGCTTCTGGTCTCCTAAAGGGTGTGGTGATGGTGGTGATGGTGGTGGTGGTGGTGGTGGTGGTGGTGATGGTGGTGATGGTGGTGGTGATGGTGATGGTGGTGATGATGGTGGTGGTGGTGCTAACAAAAACTTGTAGACAATGTGATGAATATATGATTTCAACTTCTGTTTGAAAATGCAGCAAAGCAATAAACTGTGGCCATGCTGACACAAATATGCATTAAAAAACTGAAAACAGGAGGAGGACAGGGACAGCGAACATCTTTCCAGCTGAGTCTCCATGACAAAACTATTCTTATGAAATGCTGTGTGAGTCAGTTTGCCCACTGCATGTCTTAACAATGTGGTCTAGGGTCACCATTTTTGACCCGTGCTGTGCCAGTTCACAATTAAAAAGAATAAGCTCAAAGTTCAGTTCATACAGATGAAAATGAACTAGTTCATGTTCATAGTTCATTTTTTTAAGTTTTGAACAAACTTCACACTTCCAAAAAGGAACTAGTTCACGTTCATTTGTTCCATATTTTAAAAATAAATAGTCCGATCGATATTCTTTTTCAATAGAACCTCCTTCTACCCATCCACCAGCAGCCCCGAATCACTGCCACTCCCAAACTAAATGAATTATCGTACACCACTGAAGAATCACAGATATTAGTTAGATTTAAAACCTGTATATGAATATAATCCATCTGAGTCTTCACTTGTTTGCTCCTAATGCTGCTGCAAATGCTCAACTGGCTTCAGCAGTAGTAGAGCCTGTGTCTGTACTTTGTACCGTCTGTACCGTCTGTGCCTCTAGCACCAGCCAAGCTTGGGCGTGTCTATGGAGACGTCATGCGGCGTGCTGTAAAACTGTCGTAAAACGTGAGCTCGCGTTCACGTTCATCATTTATAAACTGATTTGTTCAGTTCAGTGTTCACAAAAAATATGAATGTGTTCAATGAACGATCATGCACAACACTGGCAGTAACAGTCCTCCTTAGCAACAATCTTTGAGACTCGTTAGCTGACGAGGACTGATAAAAGAAAATGATCTTGTATGACACAGCGTGATTTCTGCCTTTAATTGAATTATTCTTTGATGCATTGGTCAATCCATAGTCTTGACATTTTCAGTTTACAGCTCTACTACTAATACTAAGTTTCCGTCTGCATACTGGCTCGGCACATCTGAGCTCTGACTAACAAAATCATATAATTAGAAAAAATGAGGAATGCGTTATCTCCAGATAACGGGACAATTATCTTGTTAAATCAGGATAACAAAAAATTGTTTTCTCTGGATAATATGTCATTATCTCGAGATAATGAGCTTTGTTATCTTGAGATAACGGGATGAAGAAATATTTGTGAGTATGGCCTTTCTCAGCTTCCGTACAAACACAGCACATAGTTGGAAAAAGGAAAAACACAGAGTAGATGTAGTTCAGCTTAGCTAGTGGAAAACAGTTAAAGATATTAAGTGTGGTTAAAGTAGTCCGTGGCTAAATAGTATTCGGTGAGTTGAGTCAGTGAGGTCAAGTCCTGAATATGAGTGACTTGTATCTGCAGCCTGAAGGTAGATGTCTGTATGGGTTGCATATAGTGTGTAGTATCTGAGGCTATTTCTAGTCCTTTCTTCTAATAAGATTTTTACAAACTGAAGTTAAGATTTATCACTTCACCGCTTTCTGCTTTTGTGTGAACCTGCAGCTTTAAATGTATTTTAGTAACATTTGTACATATGACTTTATTCCAGTTGTACATGTGGTGTCTCCATGAAAACCCCAAATCTCAAAGTATTTCTATTTTGGTTCCATGAAACTGTTCTGATTTTAGCTACGAGACCATATAATAACTGTAGAGGGTCTGGACACACATCACAGCCTCAGTATCATGTGATCAGGAAAACCACAGCAACTGGAGGTGAGAGGTTTTTATTAGACAGCTGTGTTCTGTTTCTCCTTCTGCCTGACCTCACAGGGTTTCAAAAAACTTTTCTTATCACTGACTGATTCATTTATCATCTCTAGTGTGTATTCTAACGTTTGAATTTTTCTTTTAGATCCTGATACAAGTTACACATCTCCTCTGTGTCAGCTCAGACTAGCAGTATGTTGCAGTAGAACCATCGCCTCCACCGACCAGTCAGGGGTTAATTAACATTTGAATTCTTGATTTAAAGCAGAAAACTATCAACTGTGAATAAATATGGTCGTAGCCTCTGCGACGTCACCCACAGGTTTCTGAAGAGCGGTTAGGAGCTAAAGAGACCAAAAATATTTTATGTACAAGGCTGTAAATATTTATTTCAGCGGTATTTATGCTGTCATTACAGGAACTGCAGTTTTCAGCACTTCAGTGTTGGCTTCATTTTTCATCCTTGGAGGTTGATGCTTGACAAAAATGTGTTTTGTGAGGTCACTGCAATCTTGACCTTTGACCATCAAATCAAATAAATTCATCTTTGAGTCCATGTGAATGTTTGTACCAAATTTGAAGAAATTCCCTCAAAGTGTTCCTGAGATTAGCCTTACAGTTATATTTTAGCTAACTAATGTGAGCTAATTTCAAATTTTGCCTTAAAGGTGCAACATGTAAGATTATAGTTTATATATAGATTGATAACAGTATCAATAGTATGTGAAGGAGCCACAGTGATGATGTCATGCTGTTGTAGCCTGACATCTATGTGTCATGCAGTTTCCCCTTGCCTTCATATTTTTATAGGTAAATAAAAACATACTGTTTGTTCTACAAATAATCATAATTTGTTTCAGTGCTAACAACAATTTTAACTATCAACAATAAATGCACATATAATTAATGAATTATAAGGAACATGGGGAAAACAAAACACATGATTAACTGGACAGGGGTGAAAAGGTGAAATGCTGCCCCCTATGGAGGTGGAGCAAGTAGCACCATCTTACACATTACACCTTTAAGTTGCAGTTTCGCTAACTGATAGCTGTTTTTTTTTTAACTTTAGCCTTGAGTTACAGTTAAGCGAGCTGATATTTGTTCACAATATCACACAAACATAATACAAATTAAATAACACAGAAATGTAGTTGAATCTTAATCACTTAGCAGGCCTGCTAAAATATCATTTTGAGTTTATTCTCACGTGAGAAATAAAATCCACTGCAGACACAACGCAGTCTACAGGTTCTCGTATCATTGGACGGACTAAAAAGAGACTCAGCAGAACTGCAGTAAACAGAAACATCTTTAATTCATAAAGGATTTACAATATCTTACATATGACAAACTGTATGTAAAGCAGGGTAAAAGACCTTTCGCGCCTTCCTCAGTTTCCTGTAGCTACAGACAGAAAACATAGAAACTGTTTTTAAAAAATACATCTCTGTTACGTCTTCAATCTCAAAGATAAGTAGAAGGATTCACTTCCCTTTTTGTCACGTATGTACAGTGACTGTCACTATGTACACTGTGCTTGTTTATCTGGCAAACAAGGTTTAAGAATAGCTGATTAAAAATGACACAAGCACACACGTTCTCCTCACACACACACACCCACACACACACGCACGCACGCATACACACACACAAACACAGACACACACACATACACACACACACACACACACACATACACACCTTTAGTTTCCTGCTGGTGAGGGTGGAGGCCACAGCATCATTAGTGTTAAGGCAACGTCTGTTCAAACTTTGGCTCAAAGTCGGATACACAAAGGCACTTTAAGGCAAAAGCTTTCATAACTCCAACACATCAGAACACATGAAGGCATCACAATGACACACACCTGTAATGCTTAAGTAACAAATGGTAAAGTGCACATTAAATGTCTTTGGTTTAATAGTAATGTCTCCATGCTCAGTTCATCTTTGGAAGCTTCCAGTTAACTCTGGCTGTTTGGCTCTTGAGTCTTCTCAGCTGATTAAGGCGAGTTGTTATTATTTTCGAGGTGAAGTCCAGAAGCGTCACACAGAGTTTATCTTTGCTGGGTTTGAATTAGATGTGACACCGTGGCTCAAAGTCCTGCAAGAGCTCAGCTCCTGAATATCACGTTTGAGTAGAATAAGTGCCCGTGTTGAAAGGTCTCCATGACAGCGCGGAGCCTAATCTCACTTCTCGTCGCTCACAGAGCAGTCCACAGCGATGATCTCCTGGATTTCTGTGATTTTCACCTCCTTCTCCGGGATCTCCACCTCCACCGGGATCTTCAGCTCCTCTGGGATCTTCTCTGCCGACGAGCTGCGGCTGGAGAGTTTGTCCATCTCGTCTTCCATCTCCGAGATGCGCTCGGCGACGCAGTGGGCGGTGAGTCGGGCCTCGGGGTCGTGGTCCCAGCATTCCTTTATGGTGGCACAGATCACCGCCACTCCCTGTGATGACAGGAGGAGAGAAGGAATATGAGACTCTGACATCGCAGGACCAATTTTAACAGGGAGTGAACATGAAGGCAGATGACTGATCAACGGCAGCAGCATCTGTCCTCCATCTTTAATGAAGCCTTTAAAAAAAATAAAAAATAAAAATAACTGTGTGCATATTCATGATTTCTTATCATTCAATATTTTCTAGTATAAACAATAGATAAAATTATGTTTTAGCCTCTTGTAGCTTTGTTTTGGTCATTAACCAGCTTCAGTGTTAACATCCATATGATGTTTTTATATAATACAAGGCGTATGATGAGTGAAATAATCAGTATTTCCACCTTGAACTGCAGTGAACCAATGACAGTCTCATAAAAACAGATTCAGGGTTTCATACATCACAAACCTCAGGAACCAATCCTGTCAACCTGTGAGGACAGGGGGCGGGGCTAAATAAACCTGAAACCTTGTGAGAGTTTGCATTAGAACAACCACTAACACTGTGTCAGCCACTGCTAGTTACAAGGTAACAAGCAACATAAACAAATAAAAGATGCTAACTACGCTAACCGCTCTGATCCGTCTGCTAGTCTCTGGTTCTGGTCTCAGACTCCTCATCTGAGTCTGGGTCTGACTGAAGCTCAAAGTCTCTCTGATGTTTCCTCCTCTCACCATCTTGATACTCTCTGCTCTTAGTTTAGTTCAGTTTTTTCACACAGAATCATCAGTAACCATGGATATGTGTGTGTGTGTTCCTTCAGTATGTTCAGGTGTGTGTCTGACCTGGTGCCTGAGCCAGGAGTCAGGGATCTCAGGTCTGCCTCGGTCTCGCAGCACGTTGTCCTTCATGCTCTCCACACAGGGGTGCTCTCGCACTTTAGAGCCATACGCCGGTTCGTAATCCTTCACCTCTGCAAACACAAACACAAACACACACAAGTCATCACCTGAGTCTTTCCTTGCTGTCATGTTGTCTGTGGCAGGTACATAGAAACAACAACATATAGAGGAGTTCAGTTTAGTTTCACGGTTTATGACTGTGAAAACTTTAAGTACAAAACACATGAAAGAGGAAGACAGAGTGAGACAGGTGGCCTGTGGAGTTAATGTGATTAGAAAGTGTAAAAGCTTCCTTGTATGATGTCATCCACCCAGACCACTGAGCTGTCAGCTTTGTAAACTGGCACCGCTGATGCCGACAGTGAAATAAAATGTTTTCTCCACGGGAAGGAAAAGCTCGCTTTGGCGCTTGGATGATGATCATTTTCTAAAAACAACAGATCAGCTTCCGCTAACAAGCAATTACTCACGACCTCAGACTGTGCACAACACCAAGCACAATCTGTCTTTTTCTTTTTTTTTTTTTTTTTGTAACGATTTCATGTTGAAGAACCAGCAGAGAAAAAGAGAGAGCGCAACGTCAAAACCATGAGAAATGAAAAACAAAGTTCTGGGACTGGGTCCAGACCTCATGAAACCGAACTCACAACAGCTGCAGTCGGTCTCTCTCTCTCTCTCTCTCTCTCTCTCTCTCTCAGGATCTCACAGTTGCTGTGAAACGAGACACTCGCTGCTGCAGAGTCATCTTCGTTTAGCTAGGAAATCATCCGCAAATGTTTAACAAAAATGAAGTGTGATGCACCTGATCTTGTTCTTACATTTAACAACTTCTGCACCTTATTTTACAACCTGTCAGTGTAATTCACTGTGTGCACAGCTTTTTGTTTTTTTTAATATATTTTATATTTGGCAGCATCCAAGTTTTTCTCTGGACTTGTTCACTGAAATGAAAGGTTTAATATCCACTTTCAAGACAAATGATCGCTGCAGCACTAGAAGACTCCTCTGACGGCAACAAGTGGTCCAGTCCTTCCACCTGTGCTCTCAACATGTGATTCAACAGTTTCACTAACATGTGATCTGATAAACAAACTGAGTTTACTGTCTGAAGTTTTTACTTCTAAGGCCAAGTTAGTAAGTGTTCTCCGAGCACTTTAAGGATGTCTGTGTGTCAATATACAATCCCGAGGCCAGCGGGCGAACTCCACCTGCAGATGCTGACCTCATTTCCATGTCGACAGGTGGGCAAACAATCGTGGTCACCTATTACGATTGTCATTTCCGGTGAGTGCACAACAACAGTGTTTGATTTAAAACACTACCCTGTTGAACTTCACACACTGTGTCAGTGGGTTTGCTGTGTACACAGTGTAAGCATGTGAGTGTACTGACTGAAGTATCTGATTTGAGACACAGCACATGTGATATGATCAAAAGTACCAAAACAGATACTAAATGGACATTTTGTTGAGATTGTTTTCTCAACAGTCTTCTCCATAACCTGCCTCTGGTTAGCTTAAATACTTGTCACTGTTTGTGCTAATTAGCAGGACAGTATGATGAACTCTAGGAAAAGCTGCAGTAGTTTCTTATAAACCAGGTCCCTGTGGTCTCTGCCACTGTGTCCTCAAACACAGGAAGTGGGAAGGTTGGAGTGGAACCCCCGGACAGGAAGTTGGAGGGCTGGGATTGAGACTGTGTGCAGAGAAGCTGACTCTACAGGGCCACATTTCCTGTTTTTGACATGTGGAACTTCCCCCCTTTTTAGTGTTTTAAAACAGGACCCAGCCAGGCCCGGCCCATTCCCCCGGAGCTTATTTATGCCAGGCCTGGTAATGTGCTCAGCTCTCTGCTGTTTAGACCTGGAGCAGCGGAGCTGGTGTAAATACCACACACTCCCCTGGACACAGCAGAGGCACAGAGCAGCAGAGAGCAGGCTGAAAACAGAAATAAAAAAGACTGAGAGGAACAGGTCTGATATGGATTTGGCTCTTATATTCTCTTCATAAGGATTATATGTGAGACAGACAAATACTACCACTGCAGTGTGTATGAGAGGTGCGGCCTGCTCTCCTTCTCTTGACATTTGAAAGCTATGAAAAGAATTTCATCTGTGGTTTGAGAACAGATTTCACTAGAGACTGCAACCAGAGTCTCAGTCTCACTTTTCCCTCACTGTCTGGGGCCCATAGTTAAAACCCTGGTATATCCAATCTAAGGGGGGGGGAAAGCGGTTTACGACAGTTTCCTTTTCAGATTATCTGTCTGAAACCTTTGTGGCCTGGAGGTTAGCACAGGCCTCTGTGGCTGGCTGCCCTGTCTGGGATTTTACTATCTTAGGAGAAACACAGCTCCATGTTTGGCGCTCGAGAGACTCTCAACAGGCGTATAACATGAGCCTGATCCCACATCAACGCAGAGCAAACTGCATCACAAGAAATAAACCTGCGTGGTCTCTGATACACCACAGGCTTATAAAAACAAAACCCTCTCTCCAGCATCCGCCCATCTCCAGAGAAAGTTGCGGGCTGAATTCCTGCAGCAGGTTTTGTGGTGAGCACATTAGGGAGCTGTGAAAATTAAACGTCAGGACCACAGGTGGTGTTTTGACGGAGCTTAAAGAGGCTAAAATAAGAGAGGGAGACACCTCTGCTGCGAGCGGGTTGATCTAGATCCATGCATGTCTGGGCCTGAACATTACCCACTACAGTTGCTGCATCAGTGACTCCACTCTCCTTTATCTACAAAGACATCTGATAAACAGCCGGTCACCAAAGTCATCTGCTTTACAATAACATCCAAAACTTTAACAGTATAAAATAATTTTAAATAGTTACAACAAGAAGGCTACCAACAGTTAAACACAAGCCAGACAATATATAAGTGAATCTTAAGAAAAGATTTAAAGGTCCATATAGTCTAAAGGCAGATGTCCATGTGTTGTTTGATTATAGATCAGGTCTAGCTTCTATATTAATACTGTGAAAGTATCAAAGCCTCAGTCCACAGAGAAATGCACACAGCCTGTATTCAGAAACTGAGCCTTGAAACCAGCCATCAGGACTTCTGTAACTTTGTGATGTCACAACAAAGCAGTCACCGCCCTCAGCCATGCCCCAAGCCCCGCCCACCTGGACCCATCATCCAGCCTTGCTGGATTTGGTTTTTCACTGACCTGTTGTTACTACAGCTCCAGAGAGAGGAGATGTAAAACTACAGAGATGGTTTTTGGTTCTTAAAATGACAAATATATCTTCTAATGGATCAACACTTCTAAGAAAACAGAGAAGAGGAGGAAAATGTGGAGTTTTATTATATTTTACAAATGCTGGTTGGAATATTTTGATCTTTTTACAAGGCAAGGTTGTTTCCATTCTAAGACAAGTTAAGCTAATCATCTTCCAGCACCAGTTAACCTCAGCACTGTCATAAGAGGGGTTTAGCAGCAAATAAATGCATTTCTAGAAAATGTTGAACTATTCTTTTTGCCCTCTGTCTCTCAACCTTTGCCCCAGAAGGGTAAAACCATCACCATCCCCAGCGGCTGTCTCCCTTCGTGGACTAGGAGGCTTCTGCACAGCACAGTTCAAACCCTTCACCCCGCTCTGTGACCCTGCATCGCCCTCAGTTCAGACAGAACATGCAGGACCTGCCGCGCCCTGTGGGCTAATTCAGGACATGTACATAAAATGCTCAGAGACACACAGAGCATGTACTATAATTGACCACAACAACAACACCAGCATAGGGTGGTATTTCTGTCTCCTGATGGTGGAGTGGAGACAGAGGAAACACACACAGTCCCGGACTGAGACACAGAAACAGAGCTGTATGTGTGTGTCTGTCTCTACCTCTCTGAAATAAACACAAAGACAAACACACATGCTGGAATGTGACTGTCTCGTTCTAAATGTCTCAGACTGTCTAGAAAAGAGAAGGAGGTGGATCAGAGCGACTACCTGCTCTCAGCAGAGGAGAAGAGGAGACGTCTGGGGGGTGTGACTCTATCTTCCAGTTTTTAAAGAATGAGGACATTTTTGGAAAGTGAGGATGTTTTCTTTAGTCCAGCCGGTTGTTTGATGGTTACAACTTGGTTTTTGAGTTGAAAAAGAGGTTTGGATTTTTTTTAACCATATGATCGAACTAACCATAGATAGAGTGTTTTATGCCAGATTTCATTGACTGTATCAATCGACATTGACGTATTTCATTAGAGTGACAGTGGGCACCATCATGAAAGCAAAATATATAAATTACTCCCTCTTGTTTTTTCTGAAAGGACAAGTGATTTATAAAGAGCACATGTGTATGCTGTGACATTTAATTTCAGGTGGACGTGGAAGATGCAGTCATTAGCATGTCTGACTAACTAGCTTAGTCTGCTATACAGTGGTAACTGTGGGGACAAATAGCACAACAACAACTAATGACATTAGTTTGTAACCTGACACAGACCCATGTGGGAAGGCTTCACTGGAAACTGAAGGTGCTCTCAAAAAATAAAAAAAAGATTGGATGATCACAGACTAACTTCAACCAATCAGATTCTGCATCCTTTCCTTTTTTTTCACTACCAGCAAAACATCTTTTCCATATAGAAAAGTCTTCAGTGTCGTTCCCTGCTCTTCTTTCAATGAAGAAATACTCTCATCATAGGTCTGATGAACTTTAAGAGCCATTGTTGTTAACTAACAGTTGCTTATTGCCATTGTCACACCAAGACACGCCTCTAACTGCCAGTAGCCCCTCCCTCAAAGGACGCTGATTGGTCACTGTGGTTTGGCCACGAGTGAATAACTTGGAACCTGGAAACATGGATCCTCGCTTGTGAGAAATCCAGCTGCCTATCAAGGTTAATGAGTTTGGTTAAGTTAAAAAAACATCTGAGCACAACTAGCATCCACTGTGTGGAGGAACGGATCCTATCAGTCAGCTTAGACTTACGTTGGCTATGTAGCAATAGCAAACTTACATATGGCTCCTTTCAGGCTCCTTAGCATGGACACTTATACACACTCGCACACACATACACAGCCAGCTGACACAGGTACAGTGTCCACCCCAGATCTCTAGCTGATTTCCTGCCCAAAGAAGGGCAACAGCAGAGTCCAGATTGCCTCCCTCACGTATGAGACATTCCTGAGATTCCTGCCGCAGACCTGGAGCTGAGGTCGAGGTTCAGTCCGACAGACAAGACCATCAGCCTCCCTGCTGACACACAACCCTCCCTCACTGCACAACAAGAGACGGTGGCCTGAACCTGTCTGCACGATGTAGGCCACAAGCACACACACACACATACAGCAGATACACACTGTTAGTGCATGTAGGCAGTGGTTGTGTATGAACATGCACAATCGGATACATGTTTGAACATTAGAGCAGAGAGTAAACTAAACTTTGAATCTGAGATCTCCAACTTTAGTGAAAGAGAAAACATTTTCATGAATACAGACAAGATCCTGACAAACTGATGGAACCCACATGATCTGTTTCTACATCTGTCTGTTATGCATTTCTCTCGGCCTATATATATATTTAGCATGTTTGTTGTAACTAAATCTAAAACATCAGCATGTTTTCTCTTTAAGATTCATCTTAATATTCTACTTTCTACATTTATTTATTGATTGATCACTGTAAATCTGATCTAAAAGTATCATCCAGTCTGAAGCAAGGACTAAAGAAATAACAACAGACAAGATGATGTCAGTTATTTTACATTAGTCTAACAAAGATAAAACTGAGATAAGTTACTAATGAAGGTAAATTAAGTGTTTATTTTTGTTCCATCTGTGTAACCAAAAACACTACAACAAAAATCCCTTAAAGAATTGAAGTGCATTTCAGAATATTGATTTAAAGCTGCTTTAACAAATACTTGTTAACAGTGTGTCAAATCACTGTGTGGTGAAAGATATTGCTCCTATTGACGAATCATCAGAGGATTACTGTTAGCTCTACACACTGTTTTAACTCCTTTCAGTTCATTGTTTTGGTTTTACGCCCTGTAACATTACAGTTTTGGTCACATCCTGCACAAGTCATTCTGTTTTCAGCAGCAGCAGCAGCTGCTGTTTTAGCTGGTGAACATAGTGGAGCACACACAGTAGATCCCTCAGGACTCCCTGAGACCCATTATTAGGCAATTGTTTCCTTATATTTCTTTTCCTTTTAATTATTCCATAATGTAACATAATATCTTATGTATCTCTTTGACGTTTTCCGCAGGCGGCCAAAAATGAATTAATGTGGGTTTAAGAATAAAAACTAAAATTGATGAATGAAAAATTATATTAGTTATAGCAACTGTAAACTTTAAATTTTTTTTAACTTTGGCGCCCTCTAGTGGCAGGAAGTGAGGACACTTGAGGGCTCTGTGTAAAAGAAGGCTCCGGGAAATATTTCCTTAAGAAGTTTCATGCACTGAAATGAAGGGAGTTAATTACCCAAATGAATTGATGTCATGTTTATGTTAATCACATTAGACTGCAGATGTTATACTTTCACATGCTGCCTCCACTGCTATTGCAACACACACTTTCACTGTGACAAAAACATCCTACACACTGCACCGAGACATTAGTTTATCTGCAGAGCTTCATGTGATCACTCATGGCGTGTGTTGTCACTGTTGAGTCATTGTAGTGGTTGACACGTCACCTCAGCCGGCTATGCTTTATTATCAGTGTGAGTGCGTGCTCATGTGTTACATGACATCTCACTTCCCACAGCCTGAAACATGTAATTACTGAATACGTGTTTTTGTGGTATGTGTGTGTGTATGTGTGTGTGTGTGTGTGTGTGTGTGTGTGTGTGTGGGTGCGCTGACCTCCTATAGCTTCACACCTCGACGTCATCTCCCACAGCACCAGGGCCATGGAATAAATGTCGGTCTGTTTGAAGGACTCGATGTTCTCCAGGTTGAGTCGGGCCTCCAGCACCTCCGGAGCCATGTAACGTGCTGTACCCACCTGCAGAGACAGGAGACAGGAGACAGGGGACAGGGGACAGGGGACAGGAGACAGGGGACAGGAGACAGGAGACAGGGGACAGGGGACAGGGTTAACACAGGGTCACTGCAGCACAAATAACCACCACAGTAAACACTACATCAGTCTCCATGAGTGTGATGTTCACTTTCTCTCATTGTCTGGATTGTGCTGTTTCAACAATCAACTGATGGGCCCAGTATAAACACACACCTGACTCACCTGCTGGATTAGTTCATCAGTGGATGAGATACTGGACCAGATACAAGACTACACCTGTGACATGTTTCCTTTTCTGTTATTCAACTCTCTGACATGTGGAATCAAATTACAGCTGAGCTACGACATCTAAAGTTTCCATGTTGCTGTTGCTGTTGCAGTCTGGTTGTCCCAAGTCAAGACTAATAAGTCCCCAAGCTAAGATCACTGGATCCCAATTTATGACCAATAAGGTCCAAATCAAGACAAAGTTCAAGATCATCAGGTCCCAACCCAAGTCCCAGACATGAGACCAATAACTTCCAAGTCAGCATCAACAAGTCCAAAGTCATGTCTCAACTCAAGACCACAAACTTCCAAGTCAAGGAGTCCATCGCTGGGGCACCTCAGTGGTTCAACTGGTAGAGTGTGTACCATTAAGACTTAGTCCTAACCGCTCCCCAACGTTCCTCTCTCTCTCACTGCAGCTACAGTCCAATGTCATGTCTCAACTCAAGGCCAATATGCCTCAAATATAATAAGTCCCAAGTGAAAACCAACCAGTACCAAGACCTGACAGGTTTACCACATCCCTCCAACACATATACTTTAATAAGACATTGGGTTTTTAGTATTGCATAACTTCAAATCTATCAAAAATACTAGTAACTAGTTAATCACACAAAGCCAAACAAGCTTGCTGACATAATATCTGATGCTCCACATGGAACACATTTTGTATGCATGGCACAGAAAGTTGTGTGGATGTCCGTGTTTCTTCAGATTTTTCCGAGCTGGACCACGTGAACACACACAGGAGTTATAATTACAACCAGCTGGAGATTTCCAGCCTCCATTTGTAAACGAACAAATCCTGTGATCCTAACCCTAACCCTCTGCATTTTGCTTGGTTTGTGTGTGTAGGTGTGTGCCGTTAGCTTTCACCTGTAGCTGCTGCATTTCTAACCAGTGAATCATAAACAAGAAGTCACCAGGTCTCACTGACAGCGTGAGAGTGAGCCGAGAGCTTGCATGTCACAACAAAGCCTTTATTTCTCCCTTCATCCCCCTGATTGTGTGTTTGTCTCTGTCAGCACAGAGGTGTGCACCGTCACAACACACTAACACACTAACACACTCAGGGACTTATATTGAAGGAGGCAAAACAAACTTGGCCAGATATATCTCACCAAAATCCAAAATCAAAGCTGCTGTAATGCAGGGATTTGATGGTAAACAGAGCGTTACCATGGCAAAAGATAATAAACCCTCCACTTGTAGCAACATATGAAACACCTGGCAGTGTGCGCTGAGGTTTGTAACCTCTGTTAGCCAAGACTGACAGGAAGCCCAGGGCAGAGCTTTAGAGGAGCTAAAGTCACATTCAGTGATGGAAAGTAAGTAAATGCTCAAGTACAATTGTGCACATTGTGAAATATTTTTACTGCTCTACATCTATCCGCAGGCAGAAATTAAATGCTAAAACAGAAAAGAGCAAATCTTCTGACAAAAAAGGAAAACTAAACTAAAAATGATTTAGAGGTTGACCTCTGACCTGTCCACTGTTGGCGAGGTCGTCCACTGACAGGCTGCTGTCCAGACACAGTCCCAGGCCAAAGTCACACAGGCAGCACGTCAGGTCGTTCTTCACCAGGATGTTGGAGCTCTTTAGGTCACGGTGGACTATCGGCACCTGCAGGCACAACACAGGTACGGTTGTCAATTTCAAAATAAAAGCATTGAAGTGGACAATTAAAGAATATAGCACGAAACAATTTGCAACCCTGCAAACAAATAACATATAAACACATTTTATAATGCAAAAGGTTTCCTTGAGTACATCCCTCAAAACTAAATTGTGAACTTATTATACAAGTTACTGAGAACTAATGGCTGTGTTTTTCCAATTGATTTGCTAGAGATATTTATGTAACCTCTACTCTTTTTTTGGTGTCTCCTTGACCTTTCACATAGCACCACCCTCAGGCAAAAATATCAGTTGTGTACACAAGACATTTTAAAGTTCAACATCTAGAATACAATGAGATCTGCTGAATACATTCATGCTCCCACGGTGACAAGTTTAGGACAATCTTTCTACTTTCAGCCCAACTGTTGTTAAAGCTCAAGGAACTGAAAAAAATGGCAGCAATAATGTACATATTTTGACAATATTGCAATGTAAATTAAATTAAGCAGTTAAATTAAAAGTAAATAGAATAACATGCAATAGAATACTCAACAATACAATAAGATAAAAAGAATGAAAATGATCAAATAAACCACAGAAACATAAAAAAACATGAAAAACATTTTGGTAATGTTAATAAAATCATTAAAAATGAAGGAAGGAATGAAGCTCTAAAGGATAAATCAGTGGTATAACATAATTCAGTGGCAAGTCCATGGACAGACATTCAGTTCACACAGAGACCCAATGTCCTACCTTAGGGCGTCCACAGGGGAGGCGGTCACTGTGGAGGTGGGCGACTCCTCGAGCCAGAGAGCTGGCCAGCACCTCCAGCTCCTCCCAGCTGATCACATGACGTGTGAGGTGCTCCTGCAGGGCATTGATTATTGGATTATTAGTAGCATAATGAGAGGGGGGAATTTCCAGTAGATTCATACTGAAACTATTGACTGAAAAAAAAAGACTTGACTCAGGGGGCTGCAGTTTACAACATGGAGTCATCCTGTCCCACCTGACAGTGGAGGTCTCACCTGTAGGTTTCCCCTAGGGTGGAAGGCAGTGATGAGCCAGTACTGCTTCTCCACCTTCCTCTCCTCAGCTGTCAGGAAGTGCAGGACGTTCTCATGCCGGAGGTCCGTGTTGGAGAAGATGTCCTTCTCGTTCTTCCAGGAAGCGTACTCTTCGTACGGGAAAATCTTCACAGCCACAGTCTCAAACTGATCTGATGTGGTCTGCTTCAGCTTAGCCTTGTATACCTGAGCAAAACGACCTTTGCCCACCTGGGAGAGGATCAACAGTTATCATTTCAGTTGGAAAGGCAAAGCACAGAACAGGGCCATCAAACAAGTCCAAAATACTATTGTGTCTGTATGTACCAGCAGATCCAGCTCAATGGGCAGCGGCTCTGTGTTGTGGTTCAGGTTGTTGGCGTGCGTCGAGCTGCTGTCTGACCTGTCGTCATCCATCATGATAGCACAGGCATCGCTGCAGTCCAGCCCGCCGGCCCTTGGCTTGCGCTTCTTGATGCTGCTCTCCCACTCTTGGTTGAGCATGCGTCTCTGGTGGGCTCGGTACCAGTAGAACATTCCTGCAACCATGACCCCCATCGCCAACAGGGGCAGCAGGCTCACCAGGATCACAGACACCAACTGATCGTCCGGAGTTGGATCCACAACTGGAAAAGAAGACGCAGGAGGAAATAAATAAAAGGTGTAGAGCAAGTGGCCTATATGACCCGGAGCCTCACAAGCAGCAACCAACACTGAAAAGACCACAAATGACGTTGGATTCAAGGTTTAGAATAAACTAGATCAACACATACCAACACAACATTTACAGCAGCCCAGAACTGTATTAGCTACTAGCAGATTATGAAATTCCTCCATCTATGAGCCAAACCGCTTGAGGTTCTTGATGACATTCAGACTGCCTGTGAACTGAATCATGAAAATTTGCTATGAAGAAGTTCATGATGTGACGTGTGATGATTGTGGTGAATGCTGAAAACATGAGTCAGGATTGTTTGCTGCCATGCTGTTTCTGTAGCTAGCAGTGCTAAATGTCTGAATAGGTGGGGTTTTCCAAGCCTATCTGAGGCTGAGGCTGAAGCTAATGTGGGCAGATGCGGTGGTTTTTGTAAATGCCAACATAGAGACAAAGGGAGGCTAGTCATGCAAACTCAGCTTTCAGAATGGTAGCTGTCATGTAGCCTTTAACGTAGAAGTGTTGATCCAGTAGATTAGCCTAGGTTGGTTTGAGTTAACCAGAGAAGTGACAAGTTGGCCTAAATCCACATGTTGTTGGTCAAATAGTAGGCAGAGAGAACTTCAGCACAAGAACTCTGTTCCTATAATACTTATAATTGATTTGGTAACACTTGATTAAACTGGTAGCACCAGCAAGTTTGGTTTAACGGTCCCATATAGTCTAAAGGTAGATGTCCATGTGTTGTTTGATTATAAAGCAGGTTTGTGATGTCACAACAAAGCAGTCATTGCCCTCAGCCATGACCCAAGCCCCGCCCACGTGGACCCAATGTCCAACCATGCAGGATTTGGTTTTTATCTGAAATCTGCCACATTTTTATTTCATCACTCAGAAAACAATCAGCCAATCAGAAGAGAGGCTCAGAGCCTCTTCTCTTCTGATTGGCTCACTACCTGTTGTTAGTAGAGCTCCAGAGAGAAGCCTGAGAAGGAGATGTAAAAATACACTGATTGGTTGGTTAAAACCACAAATATATCTTCTTATGGATCGACACTTCAAATAAAACACAGGAAAAGTGTAAAGTATAGGACCTTTAATACTACGGCAACGCCAAGTGAGCAGCTACTTTGTCAGAAATAAAACAGAAGAGCAGCTGGTGTTTCTGTTTCCAGCATAGCCAATCAAACTTGGGCTATTCTATTAAAGAAGTCAATCAATAACTTCCATCATGTCATGAACAATCGCCATCTGATTTCATGCTGCACACGTGGGTAATTGAGATGTTGGAGGTGTACACAAGGGAATGCTTGGTTTGTGTTAGCTGTAACTTAATATGCTTCAGATACAGATTAAGGAGAGTGAAAGTAAAGTGAGGCTGACATCAGAGAGATAAAACACCAACAATGGTTGCCTCATCCCTTCCTCTGAATCCCTCTGCTTACATGTGAAGGCAATTTGAATCCAGTACGGATAAGGTGGCCCACACCACTAACAATGAAAACTACTATATTGTTATTCAAATAATGTCTGGATTCCATTTTTGCCTGTTTCATCCAACATCCATAAAAATTCTTTGGGTACATCCCTCCTCTTTGGACAGAAGAAACACCCTAACATTTCCACGGAGAAGGGATGGAAGTAACGTCTTTGGAAGACACATAGGCTAATGTGTGTGTTTTGGGTGCTGCATGCAGGAGCAGCACACTGCAATTTCCTCCCACTACTCATACAGTAATAGTCCAACACAAACGAGCCCACCACAGGGAAGTCACTCTTGAAGCCTGTGCTATGAAAACAACATGCTGTTCCCTGCTCCACAGAGAGCTGTAAATCTTGTCCTTTCCATCATAACAATGACTTTGAAATATATTTATAAATGTGGATCTGTATCTGTTTGTGATCTCAGTAGAGAGCTGACTCTGAACTCAGTCAGTTGGCCTACGGTGGTCACTCCCAATAGCGTGAGCAGTCTTTATAGCTTTACGAGCTATAGCATTAACTACCTCGTCTGACTCTGACTGGCAGCCAGGACAGAGCGGCGGCCAACCCTCAGAGCTCGGGAGGCAGGGAGAAAACAGTCAAGGGCCTGTCTGCCTTGGCTCTGCTCAGCACGTCCTGGTCTGCTCTGATGGGGCACCTTTCAAAGAGCGTTTCACTGCAGTCTCTCAGGGGACAGAAGGATACCCTTCTGAGCGAAGCTGCCACATCGACAGGCCGGAGGCGCTCACACTAAGAACTGACCACTGAAGAAGTCACACCACCCTGCATCTATCTAGCTTCCAGATTTTCACATACAGAGTGCTCATGACTGAGTGCTATAGAACCCTGAAGATGTATAAAAGGTTATCAGACAAGTCAAAACTATGACTGAATACTGCTAGAAATAAGAAAACAAACATCTCTAACAACTTTATTTGTGTCTTGATAGATTTGGCATGCCAATACATGCTTGTAAGCTTTCTTATAATGTGTGCAGTGATATTTGGAGCTATTTTGAACTTCTTTGCCTAAAGCAGGGGTCTGCAACCTTTACTATTAAAACAACCATTTTTGGCCCCTCTCCCACAAATAAAAATGATCTGAAGCCGCAAAACTTATTCGACCCTTAAAATGAAGATATCACAGCGTTAAAGTTTTATTTAAAGTTATACTACAGTATATATAAAAGAACTATGGTTTATTGCATTTTTGAAATTATAGAACTACAAAAAACTGTTGACATTTTATTGCTGTTTTTACCTGTTATAACAAAGAGAAACACTAAACTCTTATGAATAGGAGACACTGGCATGTGTATACCTACTTTAAAATAAAACACAGAACTATTCAGGCCTATTTGAGTCCTTCTCTTATTTGTGAAGGATTAAAAAAATAAAAAGTAACCCACTTTGAAATAAAACATACAGCTGCAGACTTTTCTTTTTTTGGATTTATGCATGGTTAGCTTACCGGGGGTCCGAAACTCAAAATGAGCCGCCTTTGGCAGCAAGAAGAGGGGGCAGGCTGTTGCTATGGAGACGTTGTAAGATGTGACATATATTTTAGTCGATGAAATATTATCAGTATCGCCTCGATCTCCAAAATATGAGGTGTTCTCTTTAAAAGAAAAAATAAAAATAAAATAAAAAACAGCTATTATATATTTTCATATAATTCATTTTTTTTCAAAGCTACAGGGAGCCACTGCAGAACGGCTGAAGAGCCACATGCGGCTCGAGCGCTGCGGATTGCCGACCCCCGGCCTAAAATAACAACTGTCATATGATCACACAGCCTCATTAACCGTAAAGTATGTCTGATTCATATGCTTTAAACTGTCTCTTTAAAAAAGTGAAGGTCTTGGAATCCATCATGTAGCCTGCTTGGGTGCTGTGTGATCATGCAATGGGATGAATAATATCTTCATTTTGTGGTTGATTTTGTGATTGTTAAGCAGTAAATCTTGCTGAAATTGCTTTGGGCAGAGCTGCGGATGGAATTAATCAGAAAGGACTGAACACAAACACATGCACAGATTTTTTGTAAAGTGGGTTGTGAAATAATAAGACTTTGAGACAAACACAATTCTCTCATTCCACATGTCTGTACGTGTGTGTGCGCTTTAAGGGTTTTAAATTTGCCTGGAGGTTTTAGAGGTTTTAGGTTTGTTTCCTTGCTGTCTTTCTGCTATGATTGGAGTGCGTAAGTGTGTGTATGTAGTCAACGTAAAACACAGCCAATGAGACGTTGCCAAGACAAACTGGTAATGGGACTCATGTTGCCTTTTCCAATCAGGATGCCAGAGTGTTCTCATGCAGCGTTCAATGAGGTTTGACACATCATTTGGACTAATAAAGAGATCCTCGCTCTGGCTTACATTTACTCACGTCATCACTGTGTGTGTGTGTGTGTGTGTGTGTGTGTGTGTGTGTGTGTGTGTGTGTGTGCATTTCAGGATGTGAATGGTGGGATTTCGAACGCTGCCATCTCTGAGTCACTCCCTAAATGCTCTAACCAGTTGCTAATTACTTGGATCCTCACAGTGTTTTCTGTTTAACAAAGTTGTATTGGGTACGAAAGAGGAACTATTTTCCTCGGAAAATGACACAGCCAGACGTGAGTTCATGTTTGAAACAGGTGATGGGTGGATAGATGTTTGCCATTATAAATACAGAGAAGGCTGAAGTACATGTCCAGCAGGCCAACACTGAGCCAGTTTGTTTGGTGTGCCAGCAAAACCCTTCTAATGAGACGTTACATATCATTATTCATGTTGACTGAACTGAACATTTCCATTCAAAGCAGTAAGTATTTTAAGGTGTGATATTTAATTAATTATTCAGTCACATCATGGAAAAATGAAGGTTGTCCATCAATCTAGTTTCCTCACCCTAGAGCAAAATTGCCTCTACATCTAGTACCGTCAAACATGAAATGAATCAAACCTGTAGTACTAACAACTCTACTAAATGCTGTAAATGCTAAATGCTGTGATTTTTTATGTTCATATTTCATTTACAACATAAATTTTTCTTGGATATGAGTCACATTATTTATACTGTAAAGTGTTCCTCTAACCTGGTGCGTTATTAAAATCATTAATGCTTACATTACGAATGGACACAAAGCAGTTACATTAATGCACTTCGTATTTAACATGACCAACAGTTTAGAAACACATCTCAAGAAATAATAGAAGTAATGTGTGTTGTTAATGTACCGCAGAGCACCGGCCAAACTGTTTATGAACAGCTACACATGGCCTCTTCTTCACATGTTGCATATAGTTTTGCTTTTGTCCAGCTCGTTACTGTCTTCATAGTTTAAATCTGAAACGCAGCCATTCATCTGTCTTTAGACTTGCCGCTGACTTCATTCGGACCTCCTCTGTCATGTTGGCTGCCACGTGTCTGTTGTTTGTCTATGTACGGTTGAGTTGCAGCTCGTTTCACTGCCAGAGCGTCACTGCCCCCCTCATGCATATTTGATGCCCACGGGCTGCTTTCAGACAAGTCCTGCCATAAATGCATACCTCTGCCTTTATTGACAAAATAACGCTATAGATAATGTTTGAGGTCCTCTCGTCTATTCCATTGTTGGCATATGTGCGATGCTATTGAAATGACAATGTATTCTCACATTGATACCGACTTTGAGCGAAAATAGCGTTGGTTAGCCTCGCCACTGTAGTTCACATTCACAATCCCAGAGCTGTCAACATTTTTCATAGCCTGATGTATTTGATGAAGAAACTGTTGGAATAATGTATTCCTCCACTTAATCCTTGCATTTATGTTTCATAGGGCCCCAATTGTGCCATTTTACACTGATCCACCTGCACAAGCAACTATAGATCCAGCAGCATAAGCCATTTCATAACGGCATACTACTTTTCCTCCAGCGGCATATACCGTTTCGTGGCGGCATACAACTACAGATCGAGCGACAAAAGCTGTTTTCTACCTTTCTAGACCTCAGGGTATTTTATCACTATGATCTGATAACTTAAAATGATGTATGTATTGGTTACCTAACATAGATTTACTGTAAATGCCAACACTGATGTGAATCAACACAGGCAGTGTCCTACAGCCTCTCTGTCAGAAGGGAGCACTACAGGGTACTACACATGTGGTAACTTGTTCAAATTCAAAGCATTTAACAAACCCAGGGCTGTCAACATTTTTCATAGCCTTGATGTATTTGATGAAATTACAGTTGAAATAGAGAATTCCTCCATTTAATCCTAGGTCTAAAAGAGTGTAAAGGAAGTATATTAAAAGATCGATCTCTGGTTTTGTGAATTGATTTCGGATTATTCTAATGAAGTTAACGATGCTATCTTCAGCTCCCCTATCTGGGATGAGCGATACATGATAAATAAAATGTGAATAAAAATACAATGTGAACACAATATTTCAGCTGTGAAACACAAAAACACACTTTCAGACAGATCTTTTACTTTTATCACTTTCACATTTCATTCTGAAGACATGATACAAAACCTCATTAATTACATTCACAAAAAATAGTGCAATAGTAACATAAAGACATGCAATATTTCAGCTGTGAAACATAAAAACACACTTTAAGACAGGTGTTTTAAAAAACACTTTCTTTACTTTTATCACTTTGAAATTTCCCTTTTTGAAAAACCTGATATAAAACCTTATTTTTTCTTTTCTAAAACAAAATTTCCCTTCCCAGCATGCAACAGTTTCCCTGATTCCTTAAGGACCTGCATGATCAATATCTATGCTGCCACAAATCTAGACATCTAGACATTTCCAGTGAAATCGCTGAGCTTGTGCTCGCGTGTTTGCTGATCTCTGAAATGACTTTTTTCAGGGGCAGCAATAGCGAGTTTGTGTTGCGATCCACTCCCACTGTTTTTGCAAGCAGCAGCCACAGATTTTTTCTTTCTCATCACCTTAAAATTTTCCTGAGATACTAACTACTAACTATGCAATGCTAACTAACAGCATTCAGCAGGTTGGTTGCATGCACCAAAAAAAGGAATTGTATTGCTCCATTTGTAATTGAAACTATTGTTACCATCGAAATGACATTTCAGTAAATCCAAAAATCGCCATTAACATTCAATTCGTAGTTTCAAATGGTGAACATTAACTATCTATTGAAACACAGCTTTGAATGTTTGTTTTGTTTCCTATCTCTCTTGTTTGACTTCTCCCTCTTCCTCTTCTTCCTGCCATCATCTGAGGGTGAGCAGGGTGAGGAATCTGAGGAGGAGTCAGTAGAGGATGAGTTACTTAACTCGGGGGACCCACACACTCGACAGAGGCTGTAGGGGATGATTAATCATTTCTTACACTGATGTTTCTTGATACTGTATAGAGGCAACACAATAGACAGTTAGGAGACAGGTCAAGATAGGCAGTGCGGATGGACTGTGCGAAAGGGGATGCAGGTCACTAACAAAGTATGATTGCATACTGAAAAACAGTAATTATTGACTTACGTCGAGACAGTTGCTCTCTTAAGAAATCCCTGTCCTTGGTTAGCTCTCTGATCATCTCTTCCTGACATGCTATCTTTTGTTTGGCCAGCTCCAGCTCATGTTTCAGCTTTTGCAAACTGGGTTTGGTAGTGGAGAGCATTTTGGCACCACCTGTGTTTAGCATAGACAAATCAATTCAGGATTAATATTAATCTCTCATTTATGATGCCTTCCAGGGGTCCAATATACAGATGATTCTAAAACAGGGATGGAAATCGTAACACAAACTTAGTCACAGACAATTGGTGACATAGGCAACAATACTAAGCTAACTTTGCATCGCTATAGTTCTGCATATAGACATATATATAGATGCTGCATTGGCTGGTTGCAGAGATGTGTCAATTAAAGACTGGCCTGTAAACAAATATCTGTAAAAGTGGGAGTTGCAGTTTTTATGGATAAAAAAACACAACAATTTCAATGAATAATTTTTAATATTCAAGCTAGCTAGCTAGGTGTTTGTCTACTAACTAAAGTAAGTTAGTAAACACCCACTTATCTAGCTAGGTGTTCGCTAACTAAAGTTATTTAGCAAACACCTAGCTAGCTTACTAGTGCCAGCTTATTTTACTATAGCGTTACAGGTTACTTACCAGAAGAGTCATTGTCCGTCTCACAAGCTGTTTTTTTTTTCCAGGCCCAGATCGGGTTTGCACTCGACTTGGGGGGGAAGGGATGCTGACATTTTGAATGCAGAAGCATCTGTTTGTCACACGATGTGCGTCATTAACATGTGTGTTAAGCCATCGCCTGTTTGCATGAACCTGTTTTGCGTTTTGGTTTCGTATACGATTGTTGTTATCACGTAAACTATTTCTAATCTAATAATTAATTTCAAAAACCTTAATTTAAAGCGTTACTGATTTTGTTTTGTTTTGTTTTCTCTCTGTGGACCAAAGAAAAGTTAAAAGGCGAAAGAGTAAGAAAGTTGACGGCAAATAAATGCTAATATTGCTCTATGTCTGCTGCATGTGTATATTGTTGACTAATGCATTAAATAGTCTATATCAACCTCACAAAGTCACAGTATGTTAGATGTACCTTCATCTTATTAAGCTGGAAAGGAGAGCGCACAAAAATGGCCCAAACTTTCTTGAGGTTATGTTTGCATTATACATAATTCTATTACACTACATGAACCACATATTTAAAAAGTGTAACATGAATAAAGTTGTTTGCCATCTTTCCTGAACGTATATCCTGATTTTCCTGAACGCCCTGCCTTTATCCAGGCTGGTATCACATTATGGTGTAGCCAGCCACAGCAAGGCTGGTAACACTGACTAAAGCTGAATCTCATACTCACTATTTACTTGCCATGGTAACAGTCCTGCCTTTACAACCCAGACTGCTTCATAAACAAGGCTCACCTCTCTCTAGGTCCCAACTCCCTCCCTCTAACATCTCTCTGCTGCTCTGTGTCTGTCTCTACTTCCTCATCCCATCGCAGTGACTCCTGTCTTTTAACCTTACACTCCTCTTCTTCTTTTCCTCCTCTTTCTGGAGATTAAAATGAGCCTGCTCAAGTCACTTCTCTATAAAGCAGCCTACTGTGTGACGGAACGACTGATACACTCACTGACGACGGGCCAAGATTCCACAGTTAAGGAGGAACTGTAAAATATAAGAATAAAAAACAGATCTTGGAAGATGGACAGAGCCACTTTTTCCTTTACTGCTCCACATCCGTCTTCCTCTCCTCTTCCACCCATGTCCACGATCAACATTGTGGACAATCAACATTGTGGACATGGGTTTAAGGAGATTTACGCCAAGATTTCCAGGAAAAACAGAGTTTTGACTCTGTACCTCAAAGCCATTCGAGTTACGTGCCAAGTGGTCACATGCTGACACTGTCTGCCTCCCTCCTCTATTCTAATCCTTTTTTCCCTTTCCATATATTTCTCTTCTCTTCTTTTTCTTCATCATCATCAAAATAGAAACACCCCCTTGGCATCAAAAATCCCTACCTCAGGTCACGAGGAACACTTCATTCATCATGAGGGATGCCAAAATAAGCCATGAAAAGACTTGGAGGAGCTCAGGCGACATCTGTGCAGAAACAGACTGTGTGAGGAAAGGAATCCATGTCAGACATGAATTAGTTCTACCTTTGTCTCATTCCTCACATAGCATGCCTCCAAGCACGTAAAACCGACTCTCACCATAGCACAGCTGTAAATACAGCACTGAGGCAAACAGCATGTTACTGCGACAAGGCAGTATTTACTATCAGTGCCTCCCTTCCCACTGAAACTGGTTCACAAGCTCCAAAACACATGTGTAACTGACACTGTCTGAGAGGCGGCGTTAGTCTGCTGCAAATCATCTTTACAGGATCTGGATCAGAAACGTCTGCTGTGTCACAGAGGTCCAGGTCCAGAGAGGGGTCATCTCTGATTAGGTTTCTGGTGTCGACACAATGACAAGTGTAGGACGTCAGAGAGAGGATTCAAGAGAAGTAAAATGTTAGATATGAAATGTGTCAAATGGATTTTGTCCAATATGATATATATATATATATTTGAACTTTAAAATGTGCTGTCTATGCTGAAGCAACATTTTTGATTGATAGCTGCATTCATTTCTTTGTTAGCCACTTGGAGGCACTGCAACAAGCTGTAAACACTTTATTTTTTATTTACACATCCAGCACATACAGACTAACATTAACCTTCAATTAGCCGTCATGTTTCTGTTCACCTGACTAGTGTTAATCAAATATTCACTCTCCTTTTAGCTCTTGACTACGCCAGAACATCTGGCCCTACTGCTACAAACAATGGTGAATATAAACTATATCCACCCGTCAGGACTTCAGTAACTTTGTGATGTCACAACAAAGTCATGCCCCGTGCCACACCCACCTGGAACCACTATCCATTGCAGGATTTTGTTTCTCTGAGTATTTACCTGAAATCTGCTATATATATATATTTTTTTTTTTTTTTATCAGAAAACTGTCAGCCAATCAGAAGAGAGACTCAGAGCCTCCTCTCTTCTGATTGGCTCACCGAACTGTTGTCGCTTCAGAGCTTCAGAGAGAAGATGAGAGAAAATGAGAGGAGATGTAAAACTACACTTTGATGGTTTTTGGTTCTTAAAACCACAAATATATCTTCTTATAGATCAACGCTTCAAATAAAACACAGGAGAAGAGGAAAATATGCAGCTTTAAGGCTTCATTTTGTTAACAGCTAAGGTCAAGGTTGACAGAGCTTAAAAACTGTGCTCTCTTCATTAGGTACATTAGGACACAGCTGTCTCTCACTTTGAGCAGCTCCGATACAGAGACAGAGAGAACACAGCACATATTTCCCTAAATACTGATTTTCTAACAGACTTCTCCCTGAGCCGTCCATCAGAATCTGGGAACACAACGTTAACTCCCTCACAGCGACATTTTCAACACATTATGATTCACAGAGACACACACACCAGAGTCATGCAATAAACCTCACGCAATCAGTATTACAGGCACGTCATAAGAATGTAATGCTGGGGAACAACAATGTGAGGCATTCGTAGAGGAATAAGCTGTGGCAGTGGTCCAATAAACAAACGAGAACTTCCTGCTGCATGTGTCCTCAATGGGAGGAAGGAATCACGGCCCCTGTCCTCAGGGCTCTTAATGTGTGTTTGTGTGTGTGTGTGTGTGTGTGTGTGTGTGTGTGTGTGTGTGTGTGTGTGTGTGTGTGTGTGTGTGTGTTTAAATGTCTATTTCAGGCCTAAGACTTGGTTTTAGTTCCAAGGCTTCCCTTTATACTGTTATTATACAGTGGTGTTGTCTCATGCTGATTAATACTTAGAAAGATCAATAAGTGGAAGAACAGAGTGCATCAGTATCACCTACTGACCAGCAGTCAAAATCCAACTTGTTCACGGACACAAAGTCTGAGGCAGCAGTTACTAAGAGCCGTTAACTTCACACTAAGAGTTTGTTATTTCTGTTAGTGCGGCTGTGGTAATCTCATCCATGTTTAGTGAGGCAGCTCCCTCAAAAGCTCTGATTGGTTGACTAATTCTCTGAAACAGCCATCAATGGGCTAAAGTCCAGACCTGTTTGAATCACTGAACAAACATGTAGGTGGTGATTCAGGGTCCAGGATTCCTAGTTGTTTTTTGTCTCTTCAGTTTACAATGAAGCTCGCATATGTCATCCGCTCTTTGAACTCTGATGCAAACTGGGAGGTGTCACTGTGCAGACATGACCACCTGACGGTTCATCCAGCTGAAGGATGTCTGTTTCAACACTTGGCCTCCCACATCATTTTCAACTCACAGTTTAGTGGGGCAGGAGGAGGAGGAGGACTCAGATCTGCCTTAATGATACTGTAACAAAGGAGGAGAATTAAAGAGCTACCTCATAACAGCAGACTGACTCTACCTCACTGTCACTCTCTACTGTGGTGTTCTGTGTCTTCAGGGCCTGTTCACCATGTGCTGGAGATGTTTCTGATTTCAGTAAAACACAGACAGGAAACCATATGTCTGAGCTCTCCAGCGTGGCAGGCCTACACAGCCACACACACGCACACACACACACACACACACACACACACACACACACACGCACATACACACACATTCATACACATTTACAGGCTGAGACACACAGCCAACTTTTCTTCTCAGCGTTGTGAGAGGCAGCAGCCAAACGCACACCAGCTGAGTGTCTGTAACCAAACCGAGGATTCCCCCAAACGCTGTTTACGCATGACGCAAACACTGTCTTTCCACTTCCTGTTTGTGATGTGAATGTGCATTCTTTAGTCATTACAAAAGACAGTAGCGAAACCCCCCCCCCCAACAAAAGAAAAAAAGAAACACCCACAACTTCTCAAATGCATGTGAACAGCTTTTACATGCAAGTGTGGAGAGAGAAAGTCAGAGGAGGAAGTGAGAAAACGATAACAAAGAGGAGTGACAATTTATTGATAAGTGAAAGAAAGTAGTAGCAGCAGCCAACAAGTCGCTGGATAGTTGATGGTTACTCATTTACAGCTGAAATATGAGGAAACAGAGCAGCTGTATTGTCCTGCTTTGCAAATATTAGAGACTGTACAGCTGAGTGAGCAGATAACATAGTGATTTCATGACTGGTGGACCAGATGTGAAAAACCAGCTGTGTAAACGACGTCAGAACAGCTTTTACATGCCAGTGTGCTGTTGTTTTCATGCATGTGGGTGTAACCTGTGTAGGCAGATATATCAGATTAATCCTGATATAGGCCTATTTATCTAAAAGATATATTCCGTATGATTCATATGGTTGTCAAATGGTGATGGTATCTGACAAATAAATATCTGTGTGTGTGTCACAGCCTCATATATCTAATTGATATATGAGTGATAAAGTTCCATCGACTCCAGGAACTCTCACTGTCCCTTCATACACACTGCAGTTTATTTAGACTCAGTTCAACATGGATCATTTAGCTGCTGTAAAGACTCCTTAACAAACCAAATGTGTAGTAATCCACAGCTAAAAATAATCTCCAACAAATGCAGCTGTTTTGGGAAATGACTAAGCTTTAAAAAATAAAAAAATACAAATAAATATATATATATTTGTGAGCAGGTTTAAACAGATGGGGTAGGAATCTATTGAGGATGGACTAACACAGTGTTCTCATTTTTTCATGGGATTTACTGACAATAAGATAAATATGAAGTGATCACGTTATCCTTTAAAGCCGTATTAATGTTTTTTTTTTTTAGACTTACCTACTGACAAATTAAGCAGACATGGAGCAACATTAGTATTCATGTGGAGCGGTGTTTGTGTCCAGTATTCCCGCTCTTTTAGCTCTGTTCTCAGCTGTGTCCCAATTCAGGGACGAAAGTGTGGCCCTTCGTAACAGTGGTACACGCCGCTGTGACACAGTCAGTCTTTAAATGCAACCTCCCTCTGAAGGATGGGACACAGCTTTGTTCTCCACCGGCTCCTGAGAGAAACATCTGGCTCTTTAGCTGCTCAGTGCTCCACTATGTTCACCAGCTGATCTCTGAATTTGGCTGTCTGCTGTTTTCACTTTTGTAACAGTGAGATTTCAATTTTAGATTGTTATGAAATTTATAAAAATGTATAAGATTATCAATTGTATCTATTTCCCCTTGCACGGTGGTGCAGTGGTCAGCACGGTCGCCTCACAGCAAGAAAGATCGGGTTCGAACATTCAAACCTTTTCATGTTCTCCCTGTGTGGGTTTCCTCTGAACACTCTGGCTGCCTCGTGCAGGTTGATGGGTGACATTCAAAATGACCTAAATAAAATAACGGGTTGTATAGCGTAGCTTTAAACTCATACAGGAAGTTGGTTTTGTGAACTCACTGGGGGAGAATAACAGCTTGTTGTTACACTCGTCCTTGTCGGTGCAGGAGCAGAAGTGAGCCATCCCACTCGTTGTGTTCTTCTCCTTCATCACACAGGTGGAGCTGTTGTAGTCATCTAGCATTACACCATACAGCGGCTTGGATGGGTTGTGGCAGAGGGTTTCTATAGAGAAGCCCGTTTCGTTCCTCCTCCTGCGACAGACGGACAGAGACGGAATCATTAATGTAACCCGAGCAGCTGCTGTCTTGTAAATCACATTGGCGAGATGAAGCTGCTTGTATGTACCTACCAGATCGCGACACAGACCTCACTGCTCTCCGCGCAGATGGATGTGATGGAGCAGTTGGTCATGCAGGTGCCTGTGCCGCTGCACGAGGACAGCTCCACATCACAGAACTTACACAGCTGCCTCAAAGGGTAAAAGTTTGGCATACCTGCAGAGTGCACACACATACACACACACACACACACACACACACACACACACGCGCGTATCCATCAGGTCGGTTTCATGTTTCAAGTACTGAAATCTTCAGTCTGACCTGAGGAAGAAAAAATGGAACAGAAATACATCCACTGACTGAACTGAGAGCTGAGACATCAACATAGTGTCACAGTACAAAAATTCCAGTATTGGTCACTGGTCCGCAGCACAATCTGTCTGTAATTATACTACTACTATTTCACCCACTGTTAAATTGCTTTGTGCAGCTTTATCCCTTGAAGACCAGATGAGACGTTTAAGCATAGTATATATTTATGTCAATTTTAAGACATGTGACTGATAATATCCATTGGGATTCGCTGAAATTCGTGTCAGGAAGGTGAAAAACATCATAGGAAATAGCCACAAAAAAGTTTTTAAAGTCGCAGTTCGGTGAATGGCAGATGACCTGAGCAAGGGGAGCGATGTTGAAGCAGATTAAAGCAGTTACCTGGATAAAAACATGATTTAGGAGATTCAGACACTGACTTCAACCTGCTAATCTGCTAACCAGCTAGTCAAGGCTCAGGGTGAGAGGCATGAAGGAGGAGGAGGAGGAGGAGAAGGAAGAGGAGGAAGATCAGCGAGCCAGTATCTACGCTAAGCAAAGGTAAAGATTCACCTGATGCAACGCTGTCACTAAAACCTTTATTTCTCAGCCTCTGAAGCAGATAGCGGCATGAAATGAAAACCATTTGAGACCTTAAATATTTCAAACATGTTGTTTGAACTGAGAATGTTAATAAATGCGCTTGTTTTTCCAGCCATATACAGTTTCTAAGGCAAAGCCAGTGATTCACAATAAAAGTCAAAGGTTTAAGCTCTGAAATGTTTTTTATTTAATGTCTCTATCTGCTTCACAGACTGAGTAATAAAGGTTTTAGTGAAGTAGTGAAGTTTTAGGTTTTAGGAGGCTGTTCTGAGTCTTAAGTCTTAATGGATTAAGTCTTTGAAACGAGTCCAAATCAAGAGTCAAATCTAAGTTTTTGCAATGGGATCTAACTGGTTTGTAGCTACGTGCAACTTGTTCAACAAATCAGTGAATTCTTCTTGCAAATAACTGAAGTGACACATTAGAGCAGGCATGTATGACCATGTAAACTACACACTGTACAACACACAGCAGCTTGGAACCACACGAAAAGAATCAGCTTCCAGGTCGGGACCATAAACGGCCGTCAACACAGACAACCACAACCTGGGCATCACCTCCACCAGGCTTCGCAGCATGTGCCTGGATCAGCCACCTCAAATGTGCTGGATGGGACCTGAGGAAACCATCAAGTCATACAAAAATAGTCCAAGACCACACTAAACCACTGAGACAGGCAGCCGCAGCTGAATCAATAGGCAGCTTGTGCCAAGCTACAACCATTTCTTAGATCAAACCACTTTAGACACATAAACCAAAACCTCATGGAGTCTCTGAAATGACTGCAACAAGGATTTCCTGAAAGATCTGAACTGATGTGAATGCTGGAGATATCCTGGAAGTAAGAGATGAATGGACAAATCGGTGAAATGTGAAATCAAATCTAAAAACACGAGTAACATGACTAATGTGGCTCATTACAAACATTATAAGGCGATGATAGTTTATAGTTGAAATAAAAATTCATTATCCTGCTTGAGAAACAGCTGTTTACAGCCATTTCTGTCTTCACTTCTGCTTTATAATAAAGGAGTAATCAGCCTTGGTATACACTTACATTGTTTGTTATCATCACTCTGGCAGGCTGGAGGGTATAGCATGCAGTACAGTCTGTTGCGTGCTGCCTGGGCTAGCTGCATAATCAGAAAAATCTTATCCTTGTCTTTCTCCTTTCGCATGACTCATACTGCCTACACCTCTCTGGTCTCCCTCTGCACTGTGACCTGTTCAGACCTGCCTCTTGTGCTCCAAGCCCACTGCTTGCAAGCTTAGGAGAGGCTGTGTAAAACAAAAACCCCCCAGTTAACCATGTTAGCCTGTGTAAGTCTGAAGTTTACAGAGCTTAACAATTACTTTTTACACCTCATTTCTCTGAATCTAGAAAGGGAGTGAAGGTTTCTCCATATGGCCTTTGTGTCCAAATAATCCTGACTGGCTGGGTGGGATGTGTGCTCTTTGTACACTGTTCAGGTGTTGTGGTGCAGCAGGGTGGCTTCTGCTGGGAGGTCTGAGTTTAAGCCTCCATGTCGCCAAGCGTCTGCCCCTGGTTGGGCTGGAAGTCCTGACAGCACCCGGGCTAGCAGCTGTTAGCTTCTTTAGCTCAGTGCAATAATTCACTGAGAGTTTCTGTCTTCAATCTTTCTGAAGAAGTCAAATGCGTTCTTAAGGTTTACATAAAGTAGAGCCTACCACAGCAGCAGTTACTCATTTTAACACTTTGTCATTGGCTCGTGGTAATTAGCCCCGTTAGCTTTAAAGGCTCATATAGTCTAAAGGTCTCTGTCCATGTGTTGTTTGATTATAGATCAGGTCTAGGTTCTATATTAATCCTGTGAAAGTATCAAAGCCTCAGTCCACAGAGAAATGCTCACAGCCTGTATTCAGAAACTGAGCCTTAAAACCAGCCGTCAGGACTTCTGGAACTTTGTGATGTCACAACAAAGCAGTCACCGCCCTCAGCCATGCCCCAAGCCTTGGACTTGGACCTTGCAAAATTTGGTTTCACTGAGTGTTTACCTGAAATCTGCTACATTTTTATTGGGTCACTGAAAAAACAGTCGGCCAATCAGAAGAGAAGCTCAGAGCCTCCTCTCTTCTGATTGGCTCACCGACCTGTCGTTACTAGAGCTCCAGAGAGAAGCCTGAGAGAGGAGATGTAAAACTACAGTGAGATGGTTTTTGGTTCTTAAAACCACAAATATATCTTCTTATGGATTAACGGTTCAATTAAAAAATGACAGGTCCATTTAGTTTTACCAGGACACCGCTGCTCCTTCCAGCTGGTGCCACTGGCCTTGTGGGAGATGGTGTTTGTAACGTGATATGTTTTAGGGCTGGATTTTATCAAGAATGTCAGGGTGGTTTGTATTTAGACTGCTTCATCTGATCTCAACATCTTCACTGTTTCTGTGACAACTGGAGCCTGACAGTAAGTGAAATGTTTCTATAATACAGTTTCTAGTATTGTAGTTAGGAACTTATGCTAACATGAGCGGCACTGTGATCAATGGAATAAGACATTATTATAATTTCAATCAATTGATTTGATAAAAAAAAAAAAGAATTAACGATGGGAGGACTGATCCCCGCTGAACACAACTTGTGAAGCATGAATGAAGCAGCTGATGACTTCCACTGACTGCAGCATCTCAGATGACCCCTTTACTTATTATCCTCTGTCGAACTCTTCATTATAAACAGTTCGGATAAACATCTGGCTCAGAGATGGAGGTAGCGTCCGCACTAAGAATGTCTGACGTGACAGATGCCAACTTCACCGTGATGAAAGGAGTCGCTCTCTTGCAAACAACAACAACAACAACAACAGCCCTCACACGTCTGAAATCCAAGATGTAGACAAAATAAGTGCATGCAGTGCAGTCTGTGCTATCGTTAAATCAGCTGACATGGCAGCATGTCTGCAGACCTGAACCGTAGACCCCGACTAGAGGAGGACTTCAGCTTTAACACACATGAAGTCTCATTATCCTCCCTATATATGAAGAACTCCCTCCTGTTGGGTGGGTTTATATGGGTGTGTGTGTGTGTGTGTGTGCACGCTGGCTTATTCATTTAACACAAAGCACAGCTACTGTAACACACTTTCATAAGAGTGTGAATTAGCAAGGCTCTAAAACAACCACACAACCACTAATAAAACCTGTGCATGTTAACAGGTTAGAGCAGCCACACAGCCTCACTGAGACCCGCAGGGTGAGCGTATTTTTCACACCTGTGATGCACCGCTCTCAGCAAAAACAGACAGTTACGTCTGTTGAGTCATATTGACATCACACCAGGAACATTACATAAACTGACACCTTTCACTGTAGTTTCACAAATGAGGATGGAAGGAACGTGGAGCATCCTGTGAGAAATACACAGATACTTCATCTTTTGGTATCATCATCATCATCATCATCATCATCATCAGGACATTGAAAAGATTATATATTTACTGTTTTCAGAGCCAGAATTCAGACTTTTCAGGCTCCATATGAATGACATTAATTAGCACGTCAGCTGTTCTGTATGTGTTTCAGAACATGTTTTACAAAAGAGAAGAAAGAGGAGAAAAGAAAAACACCGCTAAATACCCTCATGACAAAGTAAGATAGCTGTCTTAGTCAGAGGTTGCAGCGTTAGTCTGAAGGTCCAGTGCAAACTGTGCATGAAGGTCTATGGTGGTACAGTATGTGGGCCATTGTACCAGCTGCTAAAGCACTTTGACTTGCTCTTTTATTGCTGCTGCACTGTTTCCTGACCCCGGTCCGTGTGCAGGAATTACATTGTGAAAACACAAGTGACCTGAGTGCGTCACAGGAAGGTGGAGGAGGAACGTGTGGACTGTCATTAACCGTTCTCCTGACGGCTCCTGAAGGGGCCATAACCGAAATGTGAGATTTCTCCTTCTCCTCCTGTTACAGCAGGAGGGAAATCATGCTACCGTGACCTGCTCCCGTCTGACACGCAGACCAGTGGATCACACTCAGATTAAGATAAATCATGCTCCAATCCAATCCTCTAAATAACAAAACAAAGCTGTTTTCTGAAATGACAAAGCCAATATAAGGTAAGATAACTATTCACTGAATGTACAGACATAAGAGTGGAATCGAAGCTCTCATCTAACGCAGTTTATTTTCTCAAAATGACAAACTATTCTTCGGATATTGGTGGATCTCAATCTCAGGCGCTTAAGCATTTAAAATATTTGAAAATGATCCATCATGGCGTCCTCTAACCTGATCGAAATAACAATAAATCTGCTTACAAATAATGCAAATTCCAATGCATACTTATTTTTATGGAGCTCCTCCTCTCTTTTCCTTTCCCTCTTCTTTCCAAACCTCTGAGGATGTGAGCTCACAGTGGACGGGGGGGGGGGGGCAAACAGGAAACCTGACTCCAATTTATCACCAACATACAGGAAGGACTGCTCCAAACTGCTCAGATGTGGATGGAAAAAATGAAAAATCTACACCCCAGGTACACATGAAAAAAAAACTATAGATCTGATACCAAGTTTTCCAAATGATCTTAAACTGTCTTTCCAGGTGTGTCTGCATGTTTAAAGTAGGATGGTTTAAAAAGCATTAACCCCCCCAAACAGATAGATGACACGTTTCTGGAATGATGCTTCTCTCTGCTCATTAAAATGAGGGGAGACAACTGGCGAGAGGCAGCACAGGGCCACATAACTGGCCCAGCAGGAGGCTCGGCTCGCTCTCTGCTCCTGAAAGTTATCCTCCCACTTCTCTAACTCCGTCTTAATCCACCATCTTGACCGTAATCCTCTCATGCCTCTCGTCTTTATCTCCCTCCTTTAGCCTTTTCTCAGGTTCCCTCTCTCTGCCACCACCTCCATCCCTCCTTCTTCTCTCTGATCCGGAGACTCAGCGAAGCGATCTGAGAGGAGGGGAAGTCGACTAATATGGTGAAAAATCAAAGGGGAACACTGCAGAGGGGTTAAAGTGAGTGACCCCCTTCTCTTCTCTGCAGCCCACTAAAGTAAGTGTAAACACAGTAGGAATCAGGACTTTGCAGGACACACACACACACACACACACACACACACACACACTACTCCTCAAGAAGGGCCCATCAACACAGAGAAATATGACAAAGTCTCTGTGTCAGTGATAAAGTCGTCCTACTGTTCTCCCTCTCACCCCTGACTTCTGTTTGTCATCTTTAAAATAGTTTTCGTTTCGACACACTCTTGGCTCGGCACGAGGATCAGGAAGTGCACGAGCTCGCGGCGGCCTCTGCCCTGACACGATGAAGATTCCCTGGAAAAAAGGAAGGATGAAGGAACCTTCCTGTGACGGCCCATCCAGCGGATGGTTGTCGACATCAATTCAAAGCAAACAGAGACAGAATAGATAAAAACAATAGAGTCCAGTTCTGCTGTTTGTGTAACCGACATGTCAAGCTGCTCTGGCACTGGGAGAGTGGTGAGCTGCTTCCTCCAGTCAACAGCAAGGAGTGTGGGTGTGTTAATGTGCACTGGTGGTGGTAGTGGGGGGGGGGTCATGTGGGTGGAAGCTTATATGTCTTTTTGTGCTTACATGAGTGTCGGTGTGTGTGTGTGTGTGTGTGTGTGTGTCTATTTGTGACACATACATGCAGCACGACCACACAGTCTTTCTGGTATGTGGGACTTCCAGGTTCAAAATAGGCCCCACCGTGGGAGGAGGGCAGAAACAAACAGCAGGGAGAGGGGCAGAAGAAGAAGAAGGAGAAGGAAAGGAGATGAAGGGACGACAAAAAAGTTTACTTCTTGTTTTCATCTGAATGCTGTGCTCACTCTTACCACCTGTCAGCAAGCGTGGGGAGGTTTCTGTGGTTTACTGGTGTCACAGTTTGTCACATGGAAAGTGGCCAAGTCCGTTATACTGCCACTGTTCACACATGGAGGGAAAGGCTCAGACACATCATCCCTAAAACACTACGATCATGTAGGAACTAATCAGTACACTGTTTAAACCTGCTGAGCTTCATTTTAAACTCTAGTGGAGATCTAAGTGTTTCCAGAGATACCAGATATGTGTGGCTGAATATTTGGCAAGTGTGTGAAAGAGATGCAACACGGCCATAAAATCAAGAAGTCTTTCACTCAGTGGAAACCTCATGTAGGTTCGATACCTGGGACAAGTCAAATATAAACAACACTGTATGATACTGAGATTTATTCCTGCATTTTGATGAAGTTGGAGAACTCAAAAGAGATATCTTAAGAAAAGCTGACATACTTTGACTTTTAGTTTATGAGTTCAGCTGCAAAACCACTACACCCTACAAGTCCCATCATGCAACTCAAAGAGTATTTTTCATTATAAACCCAGTCAGATAAATGCCCAGATCTTTCATCATCCTTGCCCCTAGTACATAATCACACCGGGTTTCTGTTAAGAACCCCTGATGACATCACCAGCTCAGAGGTCAAGAGACAGGAGCTGCAGGAGAACACATGAAACCCAAATGTGAGGATGTTAAAGTTAGACAAACTCACTGTTACCGTCAGACTAAATACCTTGGCAGTAGTTTAATAAGTCCATGACTGCGGAAAGTCTTTTTTCTGCAGTGAAAGTTTATCTCATAGTGGAAAAATCTTTCTAATCTCTACGTGGAAACACACATGTGCTGTTCGAACCAGGCGCTACAGTGCGCAGATGTCAGAGCAGCCAGCAGCGAGGAGCGACGCTGAGCCGTGTATCAGTCCGCAGTATGAGTCACCTGTTGCGCCTGGCTGTCCTCTCTCTCTCCGGAGACCCCTGCGTAACGCGCTGGAGGTAATGCTCCCTAAGTCCGGTAAAACTACAGAGTCTGAGTCTGGTTCTAATGCACTGACATTAGTGAGGACAGTAGTGAGGTCGTGGCAGTGAAGACGGCGCTGATAAAGTTTAGGATATGCGCAACTCACCGGCATTCCCGGTCTCCAGCAGCAGAGTGAAGAAGAAGACAGACAGAGCTCCCCGTAAAGTTAAAGACCAGCGCTGTTCCTCCATGTTCCTGTGTCCGAACACTGTCATTCACATTAAAGGTAAAGTTAAAGAGAGTCCAGAGGAGGAACGGGTCTGGTGTGTCCTCTGTGCCGCTCCACTCCACTCAGCAGCTGGAGACTGACTGCTGAACCATCCATACACACACACTGTGTATGACAGGAAACCGGAGGAGGGAGGGAGGGGAGGGAGGACTCTCTCTCTCCTTCCCTCCCCTGTGTGCGTGTGTGCGTGCGTGCGTGCGTGTGTTGCGTGTGCGTGTGTTTGCGTGTGTGTGTGTGTGCGCGTGTGTGTGTGTGTGTGTGTAATTACCTATCCAAATAGTGGAAATCGGAACAGTAAACAGCTCTGTATACAGTTACATAAACTCAGGGCCATGAAATGTTGCCAGGCAGCTTCCAGCACCTTCACTGATTTTCACTGGAGGTGTAGACTTACTGTAACAGAGTCAGGCAGTTTAAGAAAACATGTGAGAATAATCTCATTCGAAATATATAAAAATGACAAAATTTAGAATATATATTTAATATATGACGTTTATTATAACAACATAAGTATACACATTTTGTATGCTTATATATTTTTTTCTCATTCATTTGTTACCTAGGCATATTGTATATATTGACATTGACATATTTTGACAGGCTTTAGATGGATATATATTTACATACGTCTACAATATAAGCATACACATTTGTATGGGATAGACATACTGTATATGTCAATATATGAAATTGTTCCAATGTAATAGGTTTTATATAATCTTTTACACATATGTTTTTATTTTAAATGTACATGTATTTCATATATGGAAATCCAGTATATGTACATATATAACATTTGTGTATGGGTTTCATCAAGCTAGAGGGAGCTGCTGCCAAGCTGCTGCTTACAAGCTACAGCTCTGTGAGGCACAGCTGGTGCATTGAGCTAAATGCTTGTTTAAAAAAGTTACTTGTAATATAATTAAAATAAATTTGCATAATCAAATTAAAAAGTGTATAAGAGAAGAACAGTAAAAATGCATTTATGAGACATCCTTTGAAAGGACACATCTTCTAGTGTCTGAAAATGTACTTCTTTAGCATGGGACTGAAACCCAAACTAAAGTACTTTAGTTCATGTCTTTACGCAGGCCTCCTCAAGTGAAATCTGAATGGATCTTTGCAGGGAGACCTCCATTTTGTAGCCACTAAGGTAAGGAAAAGAAGCAAACCCACTGACAAGCAGCTGGATGGTGAGAAATAGATGAAATATGGAGAGATGTGCTGCAAACAAAGTCGCTCTATGGTCTGCAATAGAATTCTCATGACCATATTCATAACTTCTTTTATGAAAAAACCCTTTGATTGTTGTGATCTGTGGACCCTTACGGACTAAAGGGATATAAATAATGGAGGAATGGACAGGCAATAGGACTTCTAGAGAGTCTCCACTGCTTTACTGGTTTTGCTAGTTTATGATGCCAGTGGACATTAATGTAATGAAACCTTTACTTATTTATCTCAAAGCATGTGCTCAGCTGTGTTTTAATGGCAGCACAGAAACAGAGCCCAGTGACAGAGAGATGATAAGGCTTGAGCCTGTCTGTCCGCTCATATGACGCAGCAGCAGGTCTGGACATGCTGCTCCCTACCAACACTGGAACTGAGCCACACACTCTCTAGAGTCTCACAGTCTCTGCCGACCCCTTTCCTCACAAGTCCTCTGGAGTCCAGCTCTTTCAGCCAAAGGTCAGGGCCCAGTGCATCAGAGCTCTGTTTGTTTTTGGGTCCCACATGACAGCCGTAGTAGAATATATTTTACAGCCTGGAACTACAAATAAACAGATTTTGGCTTCATGTCTAAAATATGAATCCTTTTTTAATAAGTAGGAATTTAAAGGGATTTTCTGGGGTTCACAACCTGGGTCTAATTTTTGCATTAAAATAGTGTCCAACTGTGGGTTCCCAAGTACATTATTGTTATCTACAGTGAAATTCTTCTATGTGATTCAGACATTTTCACTAACTACTACCAGTTCATGAATTTGCAGTTAGTTCCTCATTTGTGTCTTATGCAATCTGAATTGCACCTTTTTGGAAAGTGTAAACTTGTGTAGCTAGGACCATGTCTTGGTTATTTTACCCACCACACTTATTGCTATCTGAGGTCGTAAGAACTTCAGCTTTACAACACTTCCCACAGGGCATCGTAAACAAAAAATCATCAGACAGATTAAATCCTTAACATCCAGTTTTCCCCTTCAATTTTTGACTTCAATAGCTGTAATTATCACACACTGGCAGCATTAGCAGCTCATTAAAGCTCTTCTCTTGAAGCTATATGATCATTGCAGTGAATAATCCAAACCTCATTCCATCAAATAGAAATGTTTTAGTTGTCTTGTGCATCATTTTAGACACATTTCCCATAATTTTAGTCAAATCTGTTGTCATTTCTGAATATTGGGATGGCCACTGAAATTTAAAATAAAGTTGTGTGGGTTTAACATTTTCTGCTCCACAGAATGCAAAATGAGTTTGAATAATATAAAAAATGACCCACTGGCACGTAATTCTGGTTTCTAAAGAAATCCAGAGTAACCTCCGTTATCTTAAACACTTCCTTCAATTCCTTGGCAGTAACAGCCATCATGGTGATTCAGAGCATTTTAATCCAGTGTGCGTGACTAACTGCAGTAAGTGTGATACATAAAAAACAGAAATTTAATTCTGATTCTAAATCTGATGGACAGTTACAATGGACAGTTTTGGGACCAACAACAATAATTTTCACATCAAAATTTTTCTTATTGTTGACAAAGCCAAACGACCCAAACTAACAATGCATTAGTCCATCGTTCAAATAGTTTTGGTTTCTTTAAAACAGCTCACAAATACTGTACATAGTTACTTTTTTTAAGGGTTTAAAAAAATCTAAAAAACAAGGAGGAAATTGTACTTTTTGGGGGACTTTTTTTTTTAAATTCTGTGGCTCAATCCACATTTGGTGCTGGTGTGAGTGTTTGTGGCATCAGGGCAGTGTGAGTGGGACTGAGTCTAAACTACAGTGTGTGCTCATGGTGATGAAGGAACATGTTGCTCAGTACAATAATGTGTCTCACTGGTGTGTTTTTAATTTTTGGAAACAATGGAACCCTATGGCTCAGAACAGCGTGATATATTAAAGGTACCATATAGTCTAAAGGTAAATGTCCATGTGTTCTTTGATTATAAAGCAGGTCTAGGTTCTATATTAATACTGTGAAAGTATCAAAGCCTCAGTCCACAGAGAAATGCACACAGCCTGGATTCAGAAACTGAGCCTTAAAATGAGCTGTCAGGACTTCTGTAACTTTGTGATGTCACAACAAAGCGGCGCTCTCAGGCATGCCCCATGCCCCAAGCCCTG
>NW_019525136.1:52157-53460 GCF_002814215.2 Seriola lalandi dorsalis | reverse complement strand
CTAAACTTTTAGCTCTGACCTGCTACAAAAGCCTTTCCTCTTCCAAAGTGAGTAACAGTTTGTATAAACACAACGAGGCTGTGAAGGTGGACTGGTGAGTAGATCAGTTTTCATGTTCACTGTGATGACGTTTAATGTCCCGACAACCTCTGCAGTCTCATTTACACTCATTAGCAACCGGTCTTTTTTAAGAGACGTAAAAGCTTAAAGAAACCAGGACTGAACTCAGAACTGGGGAATTTACTGACGTATTTTATGTTGTAGAATAAAACGTGAAAATGTCTGGATCTTATTTCAATCATTAGCAAAAAAACCCCATTCGAAAAACCCAGAGACTTCAGGATAGAAAAAAATTTTAAAAGGATAAAATTCAAACGATCTCTGGGTTTTAGGAGTCATTCCTGCTGCAATCTATAGTGACATGCTTGGATCATTTTAGTATATTTCAATTGGGGTCCTATTTTTGTAGTTTTTGCCAATAATTTGTGGTGGTTGGTGATAATGTACTCAACAAAGTATTTGCTGAGATCTCAGAATGTGTCCACATTAACAGAAAAGGGCTGAACAAACAGCTCAAAGACTGTTGCATTGTCTCTAAATCTCCAGAGTACCTGTCGAACTCCAGCACAGGATTTCTGAGAATGTGCATGTTCCTGGGTACATTCTCTTCCATCACACCCACCTTCCTGAACGTGGAGATGAGAGAAAAAGAGAAGAACTGTGTAAGATTCTGGGCATGAAAAATACAAGCAAGCAAAACCTGAGAGGTGAAAAACAACAACTTTCTTTATGAACAATATTAAAATACCCTCGCTGCTTAAGATGAGCAATATTTTAAGGTTATCACTCTGTCATGTTGTTTGAAAATTATATTTAAACTAAATATTGGAAAACAGAGGGGAGTGAATACTGTAATTCTTTCGTAGGTAAGGCGTTATCTTAACAGTATTAAGTTTTAAGGTATAGTTTTAAGGCAAAGTACAGCACAGTGTACTTTGCCTTAAAACTCTATTTTTAAAACTAAAACTACACTTTTTGGCTGCACAAAATCTACGTTTCATAGTCATTTCAGTTAGGATTTTACAACACTTTCCAAATAAAAGGAGAATAAACATAAGCTTGTCAAACTCCAAATGTGACCCGCAGTCCACAAATTGAGCAGCTGTCCACCAGATGATAGCTGTTGAGACATTTCACTAAAAGACAAAAATGTCGACCTCATTTCAAATCAGGGATCACCAATGTCATTAGGATTCATTCTCTAAGAACCATGAAGCCCTCTGTCAAATTTCATGGTAATCCA
>NW_019525136.1:50562-52137 GCF_002814215.2 Seriola lalandi dorsalis | reverse complement strand
CAGATAAAACACAGGACATGTGTAAAGTATGGGACCTTTAAGCTGTGGATACACAGACAATACAAAACATGGAATTTTTACTACCTCATTATTTTACCCAAGTCTCATTTGAACTCTCTCTGCCCTCCTAAATACAAACAGTGAACTCTCTTCTTTAATTCAGTTTCTGTACCCAAATGCCATTAAATACATCCCATAAACATTCCAGTCTCATAGACTTACGGCTTACGTCTACGCCATGAGGATGAAGAAATACACAATCCATGGCAGCAGGAACAAAATTCAACAAAAAATCCAAGTACTATCACTTACAACCACACTTAATATGCATAAATTAGTATTTCACAGACTATTAAATGTCACTGACTACTGACTAATGTAATTTACGGTAACAGCTGGTGGATGGGAAGAAGTGGTCCAAGATTACATCAGTACTCTGTGGTGAATCAGTGAATCTGAAACAATCGGACATTTTTTGTCTGTGTATCATAACTGTCGAACTGAGATCATAGGTGTTACGGGAAGTGTTCAGGATCCAGATTAAGTGCCTGTTAGTCCTAAATTGATTCCCAAGAGCTAGAGTCATGTGTAGGATGTGTCAGAGTGTGTGTGTGTGATTTCTTTATTATTAATTCCAACTATCAACACTTGCAGTTGTAACAAGCCCAGTGAGCTCTATATATTGTTAATATTCCAGAAAAAAACCTACCAGCTGACTTCATTAAATCTCAACAGTATTCTCCATCATAACAAGTTGTTGGTGTTAGTCATGTTCTTGCTATGTGTGATGGTTAACATCCTCAAGTTCTCTGGACCATTGTCTGAGGCGGTCTTTGCCAGGGGAGTTGCACAATAATGGAAACTTGGAAACAGATGGGATTGACTTTGCTGTCATCTTGGCTCAGCGAGCTATTAAAAGAATATTTTATTTTGATTCATGTGGTATCTGTTTTGCTTCTTTGGCCCCCGGAGACGTATAAACAGATACACCATGTTCTGATGGGGGCCTGGCTCTGCAGCTAAAAATCATCCATGTAGTACACTGTAGTTCATTTGCTACACTGCTGCATGCTCGTTGTTTTCTATTCTATATATATATATATATATTGTATATCAACCCTGAAGTTATCATCACGCTGGTTCCCTCCATAAAAAGCCAGTGGGATTTTTTCCATTGTCTTTTGGATTATTACAGGAAATAAACAAGAGTTTATGACACTGACAGGTTTTGTTCAGCAGGAGCATCTTCACTAATGAACACCACTTCATGATGTTTGAAGCCTAAATAAAATCAGCAGAAGTAAAAAGCTAATGTTAGACTATAAACCAACTACACCACGGTCACATGACTTCAACATCACCACCACTAAACTTTTAGCTCTGACCTGCTACAAAAGCCTTTCCTCTTCCAAAGTGAGTAACAGTTTGTATAAACACAACGAGGCTGTGAAGGTGGACTGGTGAGTAGATCAGTTTTCATGTTCACTGTGATGACGTTTAATGTCCCGACAACCTCTGCAGTCTCATTTACACTCATTAGCAACCGGTCTTTTTTAAGAGACGTAAAAGCTTAAA
>NW_019525136.1:17230-50512 GCF_002814215.2 Seriola lalandi dorsalis | reverse complement strand
ATAGTCATTTCAGTTAGGATTTTACAACACTTTCCAAATAAAAGGAGAATAAACATAAGCTTGTCAAACTCCAAATGTGACCCGCAGTCCACAAATTGAGCAGCTGTCCACCAGATGATAGCTGTTGAGACATTTCACTAAAAGACAAAAATGTCGACCTCATTTCAAATCAGGGATCACCAATGTCATTAGGATTCATTCTCTAAGAACCATGAAGCCCTCTGTCAAATTTCATGGTAATCCATGAAATAGTTGTTAAGATATTTGAGCCTGGACCAAAGAGGTAGACTGACAGACTGACTGACTGACTGACTGACTGACTGACTGACTGACTGACTGACTGACTGACCGACTGACATTGCCATCCCTGAAGCCACTCTATGGCACAAAATTTGACTTGAATTGAAAGTGGTCTCTTTATTCCTTCTATTTCCAAGCCTACGTCATGCATAATTACTTTGAAATAGGGCTGCACGATATGCAAAACAAAAAAAGAAAATCATATTGTAATTATTTTGGCAAATATAGTGATCACGATATGTAATTTTCAGCTGGAATGGTTGGTTGTGCATTTTATTTTCCCTGAAAAATGTTAAAAATGATGATTTGTTTTTGGTTGGTCTTGCACCAAAAAATTCCTGCTATTTCTGCTTATCTGCAGAATATGATTTGTAGGCCGGACCATCTCTGTATCACCACAATGCTTATGGTGCTAACAATACACAAATATGTTGTTACACATTTTACCTTTATCTAAAATATTGCTCCTGCAATTTGAATATTGTACTTAGCCATATTGCAATTTTGATTATATTTCGATTAATTGTGCAGCCCTGCTTTGAAACTTTATATATATGCATATGTTTTCTAAAATCATGTATAGGTAGCTAAAATATAGTCTTTGCTCCTGTTTTGCGAGGTGACTGAAATTCTATTATTTTATTTCTGTTAGCACTGCATAGATGTCTGCGCTCACTATACCTGGCTTGTTAGCTTAGCTCATTAACTAGCCAATTAGCCAGCCAATTAATTAGTCTTGGGTTAGCCTTTGAGCAAGACAGCCAGCTGTGCTAACGATGCTAACAGCAGCATATGCTTGCCACAGTTATTAAACCAGCATGCACCAAAGTCTGGGCTCTCCCTCTCCAAGTTATCAGCACACTGGACTGAAATCCTGCCAGTCAATACATCACTCCAGTTATAGTGTGCGCTCATGTTTGTGTGTTCAGAGTGTTTTAAGGGTGACATCATGAGAGGATTCTGTTTTCTAAACTGCTGACTGAGGTGAAGTCAATGGCCAAAGGGATTTCCCAGTAAAGGCTGAGAAGTGTATGTTCTAGTTGATCTGACAGATTAAAGATTGATCATAAATTAAACATATTGTTATTAGTGTCTGGTTCCTTCATGTTCTTTGTTTTCAGGCCACAAGCAGCTCCGTATTACAGGGTATACAAGAAACCTCCCACTACAGACATGAAACTGCACTTTCCTCCTCTGTTTGTGAAAGTTTTGTTTCTGACTACAATCATGGTGCATTGTGGGGGATTTATATTTAATATTTTTCATTTTATTTATTTTTCATGATGGCATTTCCTGGGTCTGCATCAATGTGACAGAATACTGGTAGGTGTCTAGACGCAGACCTTATTTCAGCACAGTAAATCAAATGTTGCGTAAAGCAGTCAGGTCAGACAGTCACACTGAACCAGACAGACGCACAACACAGAAGAGACGCTGAGCAACGACCCACATTAGCTTTACAGCTAAAATTTCCTTAATATTGGGGCGTCGTGTGGCGTAGTGGACTAAGCAGGAGCCCCATGTGTAGAGGCCACAGTCCTCGCTGCAGTCGGCCCCGGCTCGAGTCCCGCATCAGACGGCCTTTACTGCATTTCATTCCCCCTCTCTGTCTCTCTACTGTCCTGTCAAATAAAGGCATAAAAAGCCCAATATCTAATAAACAAATATGAACACCACGTCTCATCCTGCACTTTAGCTTGATGAACCAGCGACCAAACAAATAAAAACTCACCAGGGAAAAGTGCAGCGCTAACGCCAGGTTCCAGGCTAGAATGCTAATTAGCTGCTCAGCTGCAGCACATTAACCAGCATGTAAATTTAGCTTCTAATGTCACCGGGGTCCAGTTAGATGCTGGTGTGGTTCTTACTCATCTATACAACAACACAACGCCCCTCCAGCTGCTGTCAATCAAACACAGACACCGACACACCCTTCCAGCCAGCTGAGAGGAAATACTGTTACTATTACTAATGCTGTGATGCAAAACTGCAATAAATTCAACAAACACTGAATGTGTTTTCAGTTGCACTTAAATCAATTGTCAAAGTACGGAGAGTTCATTGTTAAAGCTGCTTTTGTCTGATTGACGATCCTGCCCGACCCTCACATGCTGACACATACATGTTACCATGGTTACCAAATAATTTACATAAATATATGTCATTTAGAGGGATCACTTTCTGAACAGTTCATGATCAGCAAATGAATTTAATGGTAGTTTAACTTAACTAACATCACCTCAAACAAACCACACCAGGGACTGAGGCGTGCTTGTTTGGTCCACACCAGTGTTCATTTGACAGCTTTCATACAAACTGTAATAAACAGGTAAGTGCACCAGCGTTTTTTTTTTTTTTTTACCAAACTGAACAGGTGGTTAGGTGTGAAAACACACAACCGCACAGGTGCCCTGATCCAGTCCAGACCAAAACACGTTCAGAAACTACTTCTGCCACTGGTATACCAGGTCCCTTGGTGGAGGTATCACAGCGTCAAGGCCAAGTTACAGTCAACCAACCACAACTCCGCCTCCATTCAACACCTGGGGTAGCAGTCCTTTACAGAGAAGAGAAGAGAGGGAGGAAACGCTTCAAGGACTGAGTACTGGGTAGTTAGTTTGAGTGACAGCTAAAGACACACCCAAAGGAGCAGGCAGAGTTTGATGTCTGTGTGTGTGGGTGCGCTATGAGTTTGTGTGTGTGTGCTATGAGTGTGTGTGTGAATTATGAGTGGGTGTGTTGCAAGAAATGTGTGAAAACGTGAAGTGTCAAACTTGATTCGGTGACTGTGTGGTGTGAAGTGTGTGGCATGTGTCACATGTAAAGTCCCCATTTGCTGTACTCATTATAGAAAATACACATTAACCCACGCATCCGCTGCCAACAGACACACACACGCACGCACGCACACACGCACACACACACACACGCACGCACACACACACGCACGCACACACACACACACACACACACATACACTTGTCATGCATCACTGAAACAACTGAGTGAGTCAGATCTGCCCACTTTCTTTCATTATCAACACACTTGCATTCCTATAGGCTGCAATCACTTGTCACCATGACAACCTGCTCATAAGCAGTGGCTTATTGACCCTGGTTTTAGTACACATATGTTAGCAGGTAATGCAAAGACACAGATGAAGCAGTCGTTACAAAACATGGACACAGCCTGAGCTTCACGGTTGATAAGGAAACAAACACCAATGGTAAATATCAGCACTTACTGAGGCTGCCAAAGCACACACTGACCTTTGTGCATGGTGGCAAGATGCAGAAGTGTGTGTGTGTGTGTGTGTGTGTGTGTGTGTGTGTGTGTGTGTGTGTGTGTGTGTGTGTGTGCGTGTGTGTGTGACTCCAGTATGGAATGTTGACAACAGCTGTGGACATGACTGAAAGAATTTACACAGAAACCTAACCTAACCCAACCATAACTCACACACACACATACATCATACACACAGCCTGATAACACTAGAGCCTGGATAAATATCTAAAGGGAGTAGACATTCTTTCATTCGTCTATTTTCCAGTCACTGAGTCGCAGTCGATGGATATAAAGAGGAGAAAATTAACTTTGTTTGATGACTGGTAAAAAAAAATGTCTCAGATACTGCTGGTGACCCTCCTTCCCCCACAGTGATTATGTTTTTGCATAACTACATAGTATACTCAGAGGAGCCTAAAACAAATAATTGCAAAAAGGCATGCATTTTTAAATTGATTGATAAATTATAGAAAAATAATAGTAGCAATATTAACAGAGCCCAAAGTGATGTCTTAAAATTGCCAACAGTCCAGAAGCTAAAGAAATTGACTTTATTTTAACATGACCTCATGCAGTCCAGTTACATTTACAGCTTTGTCTCTTAACTTTGTCAAAGCTGGCAGGTCATGTGACGTGACACCACAACATTCCCCACAGATATTGGATTAAAAAAAGACAACCTCTGGTGCAGTTGCCAGCAGAGTTAACTAATTTACAGCTAGCTCAACTAGCTTACTGTGTGTTGCAGCAGGACATTAGCTTAATGCGTCTATAGTAAAAAAAAAACAGGTGTTGCTAATTCAGCAAACACCTCAGTCAAAACCGTATCATGACACGATCTATTGTGTCAAACCTTGTATCAAATAATTGTTTGTTCAGTTTTCACTTGCGCCATATTAACTCATGATGAATGTGAATGTTTCAATACATGTTTTGCTGCTTGAGTGTAATTATTAGTCATAAAAAATTTCCAACTTTGACAGAAAAAATCAACATTCATTACAAACAAATTATTTATAAAAAGCTTTCTCAAATCAAATAAGCTTTTATTGATATGAATGAAGTGAAGATTGAAGTTCGATTTATTACCTGTGCTAACTTACAGCTCTCTTACACTATGAACATATATTCCATGTGAATAGCTAGTAATAGCTAAATAGCTAAATAATCAGAAATGAGCATATATCTTATACTTAGAGAACATCCTGTTTTTCAAACATGTCAGATTGTCACAGAGTTTCTGAGCAGAGCAGGAAGCAGAAGAGTTTGAAGGAAATTAGCTTGATGCTAAGAGAAACAGAGAAGTCAACAGGTTCAGCTTCATGTCTCTGTGTTGTTATTCTAACTCAGGGGGATCTGGTAATAAGACTCTACAGCTCCACCAGCATTTCCTACAGTGTCTCCAGTTATCCACACATGCACACACACACACAAGCACGCATGCACACGCACACACGCATGCACGCACACACACACACACACATAATTGTGTCACTCTTTAATTTACACATCCCGAGGTGATTAGTACGACACATGGGGTTACGGAAATGGTCGTGTACATAAACCCCACTCTCTCTCTCTATCACACACACACACACACAAACACACACACACACACACACACACACACACACACACACAGCACTAATTGAAAGCAGCAGTTTGCAGCGTGTTGAAATGTGTCCAGTGTGTGGCTGTCCACCTGTTGTGTTGTGGATTGAGGGCAGGCTAATGTTACAGCAGGCAGTTTGGCTTTGGGCTGAAATGTTCATTAAATAATCAGAACACATGACAAAGAGGAGGAAATGATTAATTATTGGTGATATATTGTTGACAGCAGCTCGTCCACATGCAGATTTGTGTCTAAATGGAAAAAGCATCTGTGATAATTTTATGTAAGACAGCACAACAACAGACGCTCATTACCATCCAACAATGGACTCTTATTACGTTCAGCTGACATTTGCTGATGCTGCTCGCTCCCTCTGTCCTTTCTTCCCATGTTTTTTGCGTCCCTGTCCATTGTTCATGGCGCTGCTTTGAGTCCAGAAAGAAACCATTCTCCCGAAGAATGTGGGGGTCATTCATTTCACAGTGGAAACTCAAGACTCTTTCATTATATCCTCACTCAGCAGTTCTTAAATGCTTCGGGAAGTACCCTTCACCCCCACCCCTAATTCATCACCCTTTTCAATTCCATTTCCAGCATTCCTGCTCATGAAGTCATTCCAAACCAAAGGGTTTATCCTCATGGGAGCATTAAGCTGCTCAGCAAAGTTCATGCTCATGCTTATTAGTGTAAATTGATATATATCCTGTGTGAGTAGCTGCCATTTTGTCTAATGCCGAAAATGAAAAAGGTTTATCCTCTGGGGAGCATGAATGTGCTCATAAACTTCATGTTGTGTAACGCTGATCTTGAGAGGTATGTAAGTATGTAGCATGTATGATTAGCAGGCCAAACAAGGCTAAGTGTCAGAATAGAGGCAGTATGGGGGAACCCTGGCCGCTCACCTGGTAGAGCACGTACCATTCAGGCTCAGTCTGTACCGCAGCAGCCTGGGCTTGAAGCTAACCTGAGCCCGTTTGCTCTCTCTCCTCCAGCTTTCCTGTCTCTCTCTCACTGTTCCTATTGCATTAAAGGCAGAAATGCCCCCAAAAATAACTAGAATCATTTCCTCGTGGATTTCTGCCTCCATCATTTAGACTCGTTTCAGGTTACACCCTGTTTATCATATCACAGAGTCATAGAAAATATGAACCATTTGTGTAACATTTTGTCATAATTGTTATGTGACGTCTCGAGTAATGGCTAAATAGTGTTTTGTGAGATCACTGTTACTTTGACCTTTGACCTTTGACCTTTGACCACCAACCTCTAATCAGTTCATCCTTGAGTCCCAGTGGAGATTTGGACCAAATGTAAAGGGATTCCTTCAAGGCATAATGGAGACATTCATAAGGCCAAAACAGCGTTTTGTGAGGTCATCATGGCTTTGACCTTTGACCTTTAACCACCAAAATCTAATCAGTTCATCCTTGAGTCCTAATGAATGCTCGTGCCAAATTTGAAGAAGTTCTGTTAGGTGTTATTGAGATACTGCGCCCACATGAGTGGGACGCGCGGAGGCATAAAAAAGAATAGAGGCTGCACTTCGGCATGGTGTTAAACTGACCCATTGGTGCTTCAGCACCCTCAAGCGCCTGAGTGGCTGCCATGGTTACCTCTGGACGATGGTTGTTCAGCTCTGGGGGGAGCTGAGATCCAGCAGATATGTCCACAGAGTGTTCAATATACTAAAGTGGCTTCAGAAAACCGTCATGGCTGAGGTCATCCAGAATAGTAAGCCAGTGTACTGTGTATATGACATATATTTTTCACTTAATTACTTTCTGAGGCAATCTGCAGCAGTCCTGCCCTGGAGGTCACCACGCAGGGAACAGCTTCATCATACCAGCTCGGTGCCTACATGGTGCACCTTAACTCCCCACAGGACTCGAGCACATAACTTCATGTCTGAAATGTCGACTCCACCAGGTGTGGAGGTGCTCCTCACCTCAAAAGCTGATCCATCACAGGATGACGAGTTCCCAGCCTCAAACTACTTTGTGAGCTTCTCCACATCAGAGTGACAAACAGCATCAGCCTCATGTGTGTTGTAATTGTGAATATTGCTGATGTTCACAAGGGTATTGTGGCCTGATATGTGATGGGCAGTGTTTCTAGAGGGAAAAGGGAACAAAGCACACCATTCAACAGATCTATCTGCAGGGTTGAAGTGGGGTTTCTGTGTTAGACCTGCTCTGTTGTGTGAAGATGCACCTGTTTCCTCATCAGCCTCCTCTACTTCTGTGGTGTGCTGCTGTTCCAGCAGACAAAATAATTCCTCCATGATGATCATACAGTTGAATCAACAACTGTCTAAAAGTTGCTCCAGACACCAGAGTGGTAATTACAGACCAGAGACATGCGGCTGCATCAGAGCCAAAGTAATGCATTTTTAAATTAATTTATATTATCAGTTTAAAAAACATAACAATACCATGCCCATGCCTAGAGCCGGTCCCACATCCGAATGACTTCACGCCGAACATGCGAACGTGTTCACTCAAATATTGGGAGGGACAATTCTGTCCTTCCAAAAGACATGTCCCTACCATCCATATGCAAACCTACGCCGTTGTGTCTTAACATTCAGTTACTGACAGGAAAAAGCAGAAGGGTCCCAAAGAGAAAACTGTATATAGAGCTGAGTGTCAGCCGCAGGAATGATGCATCGTCTGGAGCCGAGGAGGAAGTGGAAACACGGCGTGTACCTGGTTCAGCGTTATCACAGAGAGCACCCTCTCCCTCCCACGCTACATCCAGAGCAAGAGATTTTGAAACGTTTTTGAAATTTGTTGTTTGGTAGAAGTGAAACCTGCAGACTCGGCTAAGTGACCATAAAAATCCAGTTTGAGAGGCCTTTCTGTGCCATTCGGGGAACAAGTCTGCTGACTGTAAAGTAATCTAGGGATCATAGCGTCATCGTCAGTAGATTTTATGGTATCTTTTTGTGAGCAGAGTTTTCAGTAGTTACAGAATGACATGTTGATGGGTGCGGAGGTGTTTTTTTGCTGGATAGTTCTTCCAGAGAAAAAAATGTTAAAGATAACCCTTGTTAATTAGTCATCACCCCTGTCTGTGATCAATACATAGTTTACCAGATGATGGGATGAGACGTAGGAACACAGAATAAAGAAGTAAAATATTTACCCGCTCCACATCCATCACAGTAACGCACTGACTTCCTGGTTCAAATGTGACCTACTGTATCTACTGTAGCTGTGCACACAGTTCAACAATATTATATAAAGGCGTTCAGATGATCTGAACAAACCGCTGGCTTGTTTACAGCTGAGTTCCCAGAGTTCAGTACTGATGATCTGATGCAACCCTTAAACTCCTCTGGCTCTTTGCCTTTAACTTTACTTTTACAAGTGTTAGATTGACTAAACTCTCCTCCTTTCTCCTCTTTAATTACACAGCAAGAATGAGGTTTTCACCACCGTTTATCCCAAATTTCAGGTTCGTTTCCCAGTACTGTAACATTTATTTACAAAAATACTTTGACTTTGATTTATTTCTCCATTTGTCCAGTTGTTACTCTTTTCCTCTGTACTCAGCTGGAACCACTATTTCATTTGTAACTTTTTCATACAACATATTTACCCTTTAAATCACAGGCTGCATAACATGTTCCTCAAATCTGTTCTGTGTGGTTCTTGAATGAGGCCAAGTTTTATTATAACTTATACAAATGAAAATATGACATAAGTGGTAATAAACTGCACATATGGGCTAACCAGGGGTGGAGCACAAAAACCTGAGCCCTGTACATATTCAGTCTCTGTGTCTGGTTCTTTCTATGTCTCAAACTCTACACATGAATATGTAGTGGTTATAATGTTGTCACTAATGAACTGCCAGGCCACAAAAAGTAATAAATAATCTATGATATTTCTATCCCGAGTTAAATCTGATGTGGTTCATGATGTTCGGCTTTGCAGTCAATTTTAATTAACTAAGTGAATTGTATTTAGTAAGACGGTAATTACATAGAAATAAAAAAAAAAAATCTAGACTCTTCATTCCAGGCTTTTTGAGGGCCCTCCCCCATTAGGGCCCTGGGGGGTCAGCCCCACTTCTCCCCCACTACAATGCCATAATTCATCAGCCATAATTCTCAGAATAGATAGTTTTTCTTTTAAATACTTTATAGCCTTTTCTACAGTGATAAATTAATTAAAAAATTAAAAATGTAATATACCATAATAGAACATTTCTGTTTATTACTTATTATTACTAGTTTGGCTTCATTATTGTATCTTAGGTCATCAGTTAAATTAGCACTGTACATTCTGGGAAATATTTTTATTCGCTTTCTTGCCGAGAGTTAGGTGAGAAGTTTGATAGCACTCTCGTGTCTTTATGGTAAATATGATGCTGCAGCAAAGAGCTGACACCCACTAACACCTCTACAGCACCAACAAACATGTTATACAGTGTTTGTCAGTGTATATGCAAATCAGAAGTTCGAACTTCAGTGTTGTTGAGGCTGCAGTAACTTCCTGTGTCTACGCTTGTGACTTCACAGTGACAACAACATTCCTATTTTTTCTGTTTCCAGTCTTTATGCTAAGCTAAGCTAACCTTCTCTGGGCTCCAGCATCGTATATAGAGAACATGAGAGTGGTATTGACTGTCTCAACTAAGTCACTGCTAGAAAATGAACAAGTGAGTGTCCTTCAATGTCAACCTGACAAGAGTCACAGAACATGGTGACATCACTATAAATAGCTCAGACAGCTCGGTGATCAGACAAAATGTTGCTCACAATCCCTCGTTCCAGAGGGAACTATGAGTCTACACAACACAGAATCAGGAAGTCAGACAGCAAACTTGTTTACAACAGACAGTCTGGGTAATAATTTTGATGTTTGTCTTATTTTTCTCCTCTAAATGAGTTTGGCTGATCTATGAACTTGTTTACAACCTGTCTGATTGTGTAACTTCTTCTGTTTCCTCCCCTTCAAACCTATTTTTAACTCACATTCCAAGATCTCAGACATTAGTTTGGTGAACGCAGTGTTTTAATAACACAAAAACCTGATGCCCAGGCTGCAACTGACTGTAGTTTTCCTTTAACCGAACAGCCACAGATCATTTAAAGCTTACATTACAGTTTCATAGTGTCAGTATCAAGGCCCTGCCACCACTGTGATGTCAGTGTCTTCACACAGCTTCACTCCCTGAAACACTACACTGCAAATCCTGCATTTCTCCCATTACTACCAACCTCTCTAATCCTGCTATCTGACCTTTAAGTGACAGATCAGCTTCAGAAACACTTGTCATTATGACAAAGAAGGAAGAATGACGAAACTCTCTGACTATATTATTGTTTTTAAAATAACTTCCACACATCAGTTCTCATTTGTGTGTATTTGGCTCATATCTCCTCAGTGCTGTGGCTCGGTGTTGTCATCCTACAGTCGACCCATTTACTGTAGATATTAGTCCTAATGATTAAGCTTGTGTCAGGCAGCTCTTATCTCTCCAACATATGCAGGAGGCCAAAATTCAACTGAGTATGGGAACAAATAACAGCTGATAAGAGTGGGCGGAGGAGCATGTGGATTGGTGTGTGTGTGTGTGTGTGTGTGTGTGTGTTTGTGTGTGTGTGTGTCTGATGCTATGTGCAGTACATAGAGGCACATTCCATTCTTGCGTGGGCCGCGTGATTCCCGCAAGAACAAATGCTTGCCTTCTACACTAACACACACACACACACACACACACACACACACACAGACACACACACACCCTCTCTCCCACAAAGTGCATGAACAATGCAAATATATATTTTCATACAGAGGTTACGAGCAGTGTCGTCAATAAAACACATTAGAGCAACACAAAGGAGGAAATGATGACACAAGTGAATCATGTTTGACAGTAAAACAGAACCTCTAATGTAAATACAATTTTCCTTATCTGTGTTTTTTTTTTTTAAACCATTCACAACACAGTGCTGCCCCGTCAGTGAGGAGAAAAGCGTCTCGACATAATCTCTTTTCAGCTCTTCCTGCGTTTCCTTTTCTACTTCATCACTTATCTGAGTTTTCCTGGCACGGACGCAGGAAAGACGAATGTCAGCAGCATTGTTGGGAAAGGCAGCGGGGAGGGCGGGGCCTTTCAGGATGGAGACAGATTAGAAGACTCAGTGCCAAACAACACATCACTCATAACAAATGAGAGGAACTAGAGTTTGGATGCAAAGCGAAGGGATATTATCATCATGTTTAATGGATTAAGATTGCTGCGAAACTGAACACTTGTCAAAACAGTTTTCCTTCATTTCAAGGAAGAGGAGAGTTAGGAGAGAGAAGGAGAGAAAAAGCTGGAACAGAGGTCAGATTGAAGTGTTGTAAACTGCATAGTGAAGATTCTCTTGTAGCAGTAAAAGTTTGGGGATGCTTCAGCAGCTCCAGAGACTGCTTATAAAAGCATTTTAGAGTTTTCACATTTGGACTGGACATCTGTTGGCTCAGGTTCTGTATCATCTCCTGTCGGTAAAAAAAAGTCCATTTTATTTTTCCTGTAACAGGATGACACCTCGAGGAGAGCCGGCTGGCCTCTGGGTGTGCGAGAGAGAGAGAGAGAGAGAGAGAGAGAGAGAGAGAGAGAGAGAGAGAGCGAGAGCAGGAGGAAAGAGAACATAGAGCAGTAATAGTAACTGTAGCAGCAGGTGTGGAGGTCCAAAGTCACAGATCAGGACTCTACAGCTCCAGAGGCAGAAAGACCCGCAGAGAACGACAGGAGGAGAGAGGAGCTCAGTGCATCATGGGAAGTCTTCCAGCAGTCTAGGCCTACAGCAACATCATGCTGCTGGAGATGGTTCAGACAGGCCTGAGCCAGCTCTAAAGGGCTACTCTTAACTGTAGAGAGGGAAGAGTCAGCCTCCTGCACCAGACAGGAGAGGAGCGTGATCGCTGGAGGCTCCACCTGCCATTCTACCTTTAGGGTGTTTTCACACCTGCCCTTTTTAACCTGGTTAAACCAAACCCTGGTCCGTTTTCCCCCTTGGTATGATTCGTTTGGGCAGGCGGACCAATCGCAGCGAGACCCTTCTGAGGAGGTGGTTTTGGTCCGGTCCCAGACGAGCTCTGGTGGTTGGTGGTCATTGCGTTTTCTTCTGTTCTACAGTTATATAATATTATGTTATTTAAATTACAATAATAATTTTTTATCATTTTCAATATTGAAAAAATAACTTTTGTTATTTTACAAAGTATTATGGTCTTTTAAAATAAATGAAAACCACATTAACACTTAACAGCAGTACCTCCACTTCAGAACTACTAAAGTCTGACCATTAATGGCTTTGTAGGTGAGGGGGAGGGTTTTATAGGGAGCTAATGAAGCTAACACAGGAGAGATATGATCTCTTTTCCTAGTTTCTGTCAGTACTGGAGTCTTGGTTGTGTTGGCGCAGCCTGATAATAAGGAACTGCAATAATTCAGCTTCTACCTCACAATATCATTGACAATTTTTTTTTTGAGACAGGATTAGTGTTCATTTTGTTAAGAAAAACAATTAATTATAGCCAATATTAAATATTTGTTGACATATTTTTCACAACAAAACAAAACCTACGAAATGTATTACATTTCTCATTAATGAATAAAAAGAAGATAAGAAAGAAGAAAGAAGATCATTTAGCCGACTGACCTGTTAAAGTTCATGAGGTCTCCAGATATGTTTTCAACTCTGTAAAAATCCTCATGTTTTGTTTAACATGGTTTTAACACATAAAAAGTGAAAAATGGAAAACTGGGTCTGAAGCTCATCTACTCACTTCTTGACTGAAAAACCTGGACAGGCCTTATGCCCCGCCCACCACCTGCTGGCTCCAGGTGGACAGGTGAAAGAGCAGAGAGTATCATGATGGTCAGAGGAGGAAACGTCAGAGAGACTCAGCCTCATGTTTGAGCCTCAGTCAGACCCAGACTCAGATGAGGAGTCTGAGACCAGAACCAGAGACTAGCAGACGGATCAGAGCGGTTAGCGTAGTTAGCATCTTTTATTTGTTTATGTTGTTTGTTAGCTTGTAACTGGCAGTGGCTGACACAGTGTTAGCGGTTGTGCTAATGCTAACTCTCTCTCTCTGTACTGATGAGGTTTCAGGTTTATTTAGCCCCGCCCCTCGTCCTCACAGGTTGACAGGATTGGTTCCTGAGGTTTGTGACGTCATTGGTTCACTGCAGTTCAAGGTGGAAACACTCAGTCATGGTGCTGATGATTATTTCACTCATCATATGTCTGTATTATATAAAAAAAAACATTATATGAACATGTCAAGGTTAAACATTTGATTTTCATCAGAGCTGGTCTTTAAATAAACACATTGTGTTTCATGCTTGAAGTAACTGTTGACTTAAATATTTAAAAATATTTAAAAGATGCCTCCTGAACCTCCACCAACTTCTTTCTGTGCCCAAACATAACTATAAAAACATTAATCATGCTGTTGCTATGCTATGCTGGCATTATAAGGGCATGTATTGTTAGAAAACAAATATAACATGTTGTCACTGAATTATTTCCAGATACAGTCAGTATCAACTTTTAGCAATTTGACAAATATGTTCATTCAACCAACCTGCTGCCCCCACGGTGCTGCTCAACACCAACTGTGACAGTTTTATTTTTAGTCACTTTAATATTGTGTCTTTTTAAAATGTAACTTAAACATGTGCATAAATGTTTTCCTCGCAGTCAGTTATGTTATATTGAATATAATTAAAGTGAATTATGAAACATCTGTTATCTGTGTTGTGTGAAATGTTTATGTTATTATTATGACTGTGGTTATTACTTTTGCTTTGGCTTATTCATCAATGTGTCTCTGACCAGATGTGCGTTTGATCATCAGGATATAATCAATATGATAATAATGAATACTGACACTGATCATGAGATTACTGTAAGATCACATTTGTTGCTGTACTGGTTTGATTAATGAGGTGTTGGAGCCTGGACTCCTCCTGTCTCTCCTCTGTGTGCTGTCTGACTGCCTGTTACCTCCTCCTCCTCCTCTTCCTCTGCCCTGGCTGCAGGCTGTGTGACTGTGGTGTACCTCAGACATCAGATGTCACGGCTCAACTTTACTTTAGAGGTTTGGCCTTTCACCTCTGCTGCTCCGAGTCCCCAGACTGTGATTCCTGATGGGAGGGAAGCACAAGACCGATACTGGTCTGCTTTCCGACTTGATTCATGGACCCCAGAGGATATAATATACGTTACACACACATGAAAGTGCGTGCACACACTGTCGCAGACCTTAAAATGTGTGACAAACCTGGCCGTGGCTCCACTCACAGTCCCAGCTGCCTCTGGTTCCACACAGGGAGAGGAGAGACCTGACAGCTGACGGACGTTATGGGGGAATCAAACAGGCCGATGTGTAGCTGCAAACACAGCTGTGTGCGGTAAATTTACCACAGTGGTTGACGATAAGACTCTCTTAGTGCGATCTCTTGTTGCTTTACAGAGTGTGTGAATGTGTTAAGGAAGTGATTGTGGTGGCTGATGATGACGATAATGTCTCTGTTGTTTTCCTTGAATAGACTTTAGCATGTCAGTAGGAACCATGAGACCATAAACAAGAGCCATTTATGATTATCAGGTGTCTTTCAAATAGACAGGCACTTTAGCTGTGTCCCAGTTCAGGGGCCACATCCTGCGTCACACTGGTCCGACTAAACTGTCCTGTTTCAAAGGCTCCTTCAAATGAGCACCTTCGTTTCCTGGGCAACAAAGGATTCAACCATAGACTGTAAATGAAGATGGACGTTGCCTCTGTGACGTCATCCACAGGCTTCTGAAGAGCAGTTTTGAAGCTCAGTGTGAGCTGCTCGACTGTCGACTCCGCCACTAACTCCCAGCTAATCCAGAAATGGACAAAGAGGAGGGGCGTGTGTGGAGCTGAGACTTCGGTTCATGACGGTTTGTGGGAAACATACACTCACCCACCTGTCACTCAGAGAGGCCACACCCTTAATTATAAGGAACTTTAAGTCTTAATAAAATGTAAAAAGGTGAGTTATATAAACAGTTGCCATGAAGGAGGAGACTGTTTTTTGTACCAGGCTTTTTTAGTTCAACTTAAATGGTGGCTACGCTTGTTTACAATAATAATAACTCTTTTAGAATAAAGTCAAGATTCAAGTTTATACATATGTATAATGTTTTATATGATTGTAGATAAACAGGGATGTCATTTGAAACTACTCTGAGTGGTGGACACATATACACCGTGAGGCAGTGATTCTAGTTTTTTAATGTCCCACAGTTGTTGCATTCACTTGTGTAGCATGAGTCAGGTTATAGAAGTCCAACCACATGACTTGTAAAATGCTTCCTCTCATTTCTCCAACTGGCAGGACAGAAGCGCTCTGTGCTCACACAAACACACACACACACACACACGCACACACACACACACACACATCTGCTCAAACACTCACCTGTCATGGTGGTAAGTGAAAATCAAGAGATGTTTTGATCTGAGAGAAAAAAAAATACAACTGGAGAGGGAAAGAAAGAAATCCAGAAACTTCAAATGAGGAACTGAAGAAGGAAAGATTAGGAAGAGTTTAAGAGTAAAGACCCAAATGGAAGGTTCTGCTTTAACACACAGACAGAGCAGCACGTCGTATGGAGACGTACAGACCAGATGTGGAGTGTATGTGACTGCTGCATGTTGCACAGAGACTGGTGGAGCTGCAGAGAGGCAGGGTCTCATCAGTCAGCAGAACATGATCTGTGCGAGGTGCCGCCCTGTGATTTCCTCGCTGCCGCTGTTAATCTATTTCCTATAACCTCTAACAGTTCTGCTTCTGCAGCCAGAACAAAACCCCTGAGAGGGGAGGAAAGGGGGAGAGGGAGAGGGGGGAAGGCAGGAGGTTCTCACGCTTCCTTAAGTTTTGTAGAATTTAATTGTTATAACTCTTTTTATATAATGTTCTTTCAAATTATTGTTTTGTAAATGTAGTGATATCGGTGCCATAGATGAGACAACAGATCATTTGTGCTCAGCAGCATGGGTCAACACGCAGCTCTGTTCCCTCCTGAACTTGGGCAGATACATTGAATTTTAGAGGTAGTTCTGAATGAGGTTTAGTGTTTAGTTTGTTCAAAACTAGAATTCATCAAGTCATTTTGTTGTCATATATAATTTTCAGGTTCATCAATATCTTTTTTGTGTGTTTTTCCCCGTTTTCTTTTTTATGGTGTTTTATTTATGTTGTTTGCTGTATCCATTATAATGTAAGGCACACTGAGCACACTGTAATTAAAAGGTTTATGGACCTTTCCTGTTTCTTGAAGATAAAAAATACCAATCTTGCTCTTACAAATAAATCACATATTTCAGACACAGCTAAAGTCACTCTATATTTCAGATTGTCAACAAATTCCATTAAACTAATGAGAAGGTATAGGTTTTCCAAGTGTCAAAGATCCTGAACCCCACCCGATGTACCATCGCTGTGTGAATGTGCATGTGTGGTAGAAAACGTGGAATAGGTGTAGAATGAATGTGCGTGTTAATGGGTGAATGTGGCTTCCACTGTAAAGGGCTTTGAGTGGCTAGAAAAGGGTGAAGTCCATTTACCATTTAAAACCCGGCAAGAACATAGATGTTGGTTTAGGTTTGCATATGGATAGTAGGGACATGTCCCTACCAATATTTGACTAAACTCATTCACACTGTGTTTAGTGAAGTCATTTCGATGTGATAATTCCAATGTACCCTCCCAGAGGCTACGTCTCCAAGACGACCGATTTAGACACGTAGGCTCACGTCATGTGCAAATATCGCACTTACCGCCAGACATGGAGGAGAAGAATGTGCTGTCAACAGTAAGTTATCAGTGTCAGATACCTCAAACGTGGGTGAAAACCTTTCCTCTGTTGCCTGAACTGCAGCACACACAACTTCATGTCGTCCATACAAACACGTTTTGTGCTTTGTAGATATCATACCACCAAAAAACAGACATCGGGAGCTTTTTCACCATCACAGCGTCAGTAATAGGTAGTTAACTAATTATCCAGCAACCACAGTGATTTATAAAGAAAACCATCTATAACGAGCTAGCATCACCAGCCTCACAGATTGTTGATGCAGCACTGGATTAGCAGCATTTTACTGTTGTAGCTGGTGAAGGTGGAGCTAGTGTGTCAAGGGTAAAAGGGGGAACTGCAGCACTGGTAATTTTTGAAGTATTTTACTAAACTTTTAGCCTTTGATCTTTTACTGTGTATAGTTTTTATCTAAATGTAAATACAGATCTTATGTTAAAAAAACCTTTCAGTTGATGGCATTAAAAAGTCCTCTTTGTTGAGACCAAACCTTTTTGCTCTTGTATTAGACATTTCTGTAAAACCCCAGATTAGCATGGCCTATGTCCTATGAGCACATTTTTAAAATTCTTTCTTCCTACAACATCTGCACAAGGGAACTCCTCTCTGGTGAAGGTCAATGTTGTGGTTAAGAAAAATAACATTAATGGACACACAGTGATGGAGACAAACTCCAGTCTCCTGCGTAACATTCACCCCCCCCGACCCCACAACTGTCCTTTGTGAACATAATAAGATACTGGCCTGCATTAAAAGACGAAAACCAACAATGCATTACTCCGTCTGTTTTCTACCCTGTCTGTGGCTGTTAGCCCCAAACTAACAACAAGACTGAACCTAGTGTATGTCTAGACCGCCTATGGTCAAACCCTGATTCTATAACTGCAACGTCGTCTGACAAAATCACCAAACACTTAAATTAAAGACAAAGACTGAGCTGTGTTTGTGCTGTACAGTAATTGAGGTGAGGCTCAGTGTATTGGAAGCGCTCCTCCACTTCCCTGCAGTTCCCGAGCAGCTGGGAAACCAGAGCGGCTCCCAGAGAATTTCATCAGTCAGTCAGTCAGTCAGTCAGTCAGTCAGTCAGTCAGTCAAGGTCATTCGTGATTATAGGGCTGCCCCTGCTGTTGTGATCCAGCATTCTCCTGCATAACAATGTCCATCCACCACCCGACCCCCCAGCTATCCTTTACATGAACATACTGCATGAAAAGACAAAAACCAGCAACTCATCATTTTGTCTGGTGGTCTCTATGCTGTCTGTGGCTGTCAGCCCTAAACTAACAAAAATCTTGGGTCACGACTACACGGTTTTATCTTCTAAAAATCAGTAGTTCTCTTTAGCAGCTGGACAGTTTTTAGTAGTTTTTAGCAAATGTGGCTTGAACTGGAGGAAAAAGTGCATTTGTTGGGGCTTATTTTCATCTGTGGATGAATACACATTGGGTCAGGACTGAGTCAAAACAAACTACAGTGTGTGTTCATGGTGATGAAAGAACATGTCACAAAGTACAACATCGTGGCTCACTCATGTGTTTTAATAGATTTTGGATGATAGTGAAGCTACAGAGTAATATTTGGGGTGGGAAAAGAACACAGAGTTATTACAGTTTCTATTTTCAATATCAGTTCCTTGGAGGGTTTTCAGCAAACCCAGTAAACAGAAACCCTGAGGTTTCACTGGAAGTCGGCAAAAGAGACAGTAAACCATCACTACACAACAAGTACACAAGCAGACTGGTCTAATATACAACATGATGCTCAATCATAATGTTCACAAGCGTTCAAACAGTGCACTCATAAGAAACAGATGAGTAACAAGTCTTTGTAGATGCAGAGAACATATGGAGCTCAGTTTCTCTCTGGAACAGTTTATGTGCCACAGCTTTAGTCTCTGATGAGGCCCGAATGAAGCATTTACCGTAACGACCAAGATGGCTGCCGCTGATGTGAGGAGGTCTGTTGAAACTGCTATTAAATGAATGCTATGTCACACGTTCGGCTGCTCTGATAGGTTGATCTGTGACCGTTGGTAATGCCCCTCGGTAGCTGAAACTGACTAGATGAGTAACTGTCTTCTAATGAACATATCACAGTCAAATGATGTGTTGTAATGTTCGTATGTGGACGTGGAAGTTGTTGTATTGCCAACATCTTGACCTCATGGGGCCTGTGCATTTTTTCATTTGTTCCATATTCATTTTTCTCTCTTCCACCTGCTGTTGCTGGCTGTAATAAATACAAGTGAAAAGCTGCAGCTCTGCTCAGCATTAGTCAAAGCTGAGAACATACGTCCACATTCATATACATATACATGAATTTCCCCTAGTAAATAAATAAAGTATCTATCTATCTATCTATCTATCTATCTATCTATCTATCTATCTATCTATCTATCTATCTATTTATATGGTCAAATGGCCTAAAACTACATTCGCCTTACATTAAAAACGATCTGTGGCACAATGTGACGTTCGGCGGTAACTAGTTTAAAACTAGCTTGCAACTAGCTTACTGTTGCAGCAGCTCTTTCTGTTCTTTTCTAATGCTACTTTATCAGAACAATGATGCAGGTTATTAAGTTCGGTTCACTTTTATATATATATATATATATATATAAAACTGAATCATAGCAGAAGTTATCTCAGGGCACTTTTCATATAGAGCAGTGAGAGAGAGAGAGAGAGAGAGAAAGAGAGAGAGAGAGAGAGAGAGCACAAAGGATCGCTAAACCTGCTGATTTTTACATTATTCATTTTGCAAGACAAATTAAAGAACATCTCTTCACCCAACCATGTACTGTATTAATCTTATTCACGCTATAATTTGGATTATTTACCATGTGACATAATAACAATCTTATGGGTATTTATTTATTACTATATTCATTATTTTGTGCTGGATGTTATATTAATATTATCATTATTATATAATACTGAATATGAAACACGTTTGGTGTAAAGCAGGAGTGACAAATAATACACAATTTACGATGTTAGAGGAGGCTTGAATTAATCAGCTGTGAGCTACTGGGAGGAGGAAGTATAGGTAGGTATATCTTTGTACTGACCACACGTGAAAAGAAAGCTCTTACAGTTGAATTAAGACAAACATATATATATATATATATATAATACAGGCTTTAAATGACCTCTGCTCATATGATCCTATGTCATGATCACATGTTCACATCACAAAATAGAAGCTGATGAATCATGTTTTTAGAAAGATCACAAGATAATGTTTGTGGGTCGAGAAATATTTTTGGGCTTCTATTTCAGGACTTTTGAACATCTGGGGACAGATGAAAATGAGCCCTCTCTCTGTTTTTTCTGCTGATCAATGGGTGAAGTCTGATTAATGTCTGGCCCAACTGATCTGACAACTGTCTCGCATCCAGCTCTTCATGATTCATGTCTGAAGACATTTTACATTGTTTCAGATGTATTTCACTACAGCAGCCTCCACTCATGGTTATACACAGGAAGCATCATAGCTTTTGATAAATACATTGAAAAAACTTTTAGCTGATCACAATTATATTATAGCATTACCATTTATGAAATATATACTTCTTATGAATGTTAATTAATGGGAATTGAAGTCAATTGTTACAATTAAACCATTGTGAAACACAGGAGAGAAGCTTTCAGGGGTCGTGGGTGGGAGGGGACAGTAATAGCTTCCTCATAATGCTAACACATCAAAATTTTAAACTGCAGATAAAACAAGTTTCTTGATGGCCCTTAGTTCTTTAGTTGCTATGATCCTCAAAGACACAGCTGCTGCATTTATTGAAAAAACCTGTTCTGGAGGAAATAAAGTGTTTTTTTTATCATGAGTTGTATTTTGGTCAAACTGTCCTGAGCTTTTGTTTGAATGAATCAAAAACCTACCACTTACGTTTGAATCATTATTGTGTTGACTTCTAATGACATGATTTGCATGTGTCTAGCACATGATGTTCTGTCATGGCTGACTGGGTGGAGACGGATGGAACAAGTTGTTGTAACTGTCTCCAAGCTGAGCAGCCAAATCACAACAGACCGCACAACAGGGTGTTTCATCATTTAGTTCAAAATAGATAAAATAAGCAGCTGATCTTGTCCCATAGTAAAACAGATGAAACAATAATTTGTTTGTTTGAATATATAAGAAAATACAATTTATTTTGTTATTTTGGGAATTATTTTGTTATAGCCTCTCATGGTCTTATCATATATTTGCCTGTTCTGTTCATCATCAGCAATAAAGTAGATCATTTTTTCCTATTTTGACTCAAAGTAAGTTATATGTTCTACACAAAACTGATCTGTCATATGTAATCATCTCTAAATGTTATGGGCAATTAGCAGACAGATGTAAACTTGATATATTAAAGTCTGGTTGGTCTGGCACAAATAGTCTCTGAGTAACCGAGAGAAATGCAAAAAGTGTTGCAAGTGTTCCCAGCCTCCTCTGTGCAAAGCAGTGAAATGAGCAGCAGGGGAGACCAAGCAGAACTGCATAAATATAAATGAAAAATATCGCATATGGTGGGAAATATTTGATATTATCAAATATCAGCCCAGGCTGCAGTGAAAAGGCCAATAAAGTGAATCTTCCCAAAGGTAGAACAATCAAAAATACAGATATAATCATCATACTTCTCTTTATCTGAGCTGTAATGTAGAGATGGTAATCCTCACAGTTATCAGAAATAATTCCTCAACAAATTAGATATATTTTATGTCAAATGCAAAAAAATGGTGAAAACCCAAAAGTGAAAGTGGTGAGGTGTTTTGCTGTGGAGGCATTTTGCCCAAAGTTTCTCACGAAAAGGAAAGGAGGATGGAGGAGGGACAGTGAGAGAGGAAGCTGAGAGGAAGTGCTTGAAATGATTCAACATGGGAAACTGACAGCGGTTTTGTGTTTGGAAAACACAGAGCGAATCCTGTACAGGATGTGAGACACATTCAAAAACCCAGACAGAGGTGCAGGTTGGGAAATAAATATCATTTCATCAGTTGTATCACTGCAATTCTATTCTCTCAGTTCTCGTCCTGCCAGATTGGTGTTGAGGAAGTGCCCTCCCAACAGGAAGAGAGGATTTATTTCCCCATGCTGACCGGTGCTGGTAGTAGTGACCGTGGGTGTATTTGTTTTGGGTGGGTCTTTCTAATGAAACCCAGCGGGCTGGGAAGTCCACGGAGAGCCAGTGATGTTGTCAGCAGGTTTGGGTGGATTTCTTAAAAATACCAATGAAGGAAATGCTTGACATTTCATCTGTTCACACTCAGAGACTTTTACACAGAGCTGACAGTCACCTGCCAGGCTGGACGCTTTGTCCATGTACTCCCCACCCGGCTGTGAGCGTAATGATGCCTGACATTATGTGCAAGCAAAGACCTTTTTAATATAAAAACAGCTGAACTTTAACTTAGTACCTTGTGTGTTTATTCCGACATTGTGCTTTGCTGTGTGTTTGTGTGTTTGTGTGTTTGTGTCAGTGCATCAAAACCTTTCTTCTTCCGTCGCTGCTGCTGCCGCTCTGTCTCTCTACATAGAGTTTACAGGTTACTGGAATATTGGATTTCTCAAGTGTGGCTTCTGTTGCTGAGCAACCATGACAACATCTAACTTTTTCTACAAAAACTTTAAGGCCCTTGGTTTTAACAGTTGCACCGTTACCTGTTGAACTGAGCTGAAACCCAATACTTACATTTAACAGTGTAATCCTCAGGCTCTCTGTCACTGTTGTTTGCTGCCATATTATTTTCATCACATGAGCGCAATGAATCTTGGGATAGGTTGGGCCATGAAAGATCCACCTGTTGGAGCTGCCAATGTCCAGGAAATGAGGGATGCTTTTGAAGGAGCCTTTGAAATGGGACAGTGTGGTTGCACCACTGTGATGCAGTCAGTTTTCAAATGCAGCCTCTGAAGGATGTGGCTCCTGAATTGGGACACAGCTGTGCAGAACTATAGTGGAAAGTGTCAGTTTTATGTAATGTTGCTGCTACGATGTCATTATCACTATCAACAGGTCTTCTCGCAGTCTATTATTGCTGGAAGACACGTTACGTGTGAAAAATTAGACAAGATGCTGAATGTGTAGATAATGTGACGCAGCTGCGAGGCGTGAGACGCAGTGTGTCCGCTCGAACCCGCTAATGTAGGCACCAAAACCAAGACCAAGACATTCCGCAGCCGTGACGCAGCCAGTGTGTTCTCATCCTCTTTCTCATTTTTTCACTTTGAGCCACTGCAGTTACTGCAAAACAGACAGAATGTGTTTCTGTCCTGGGTGGTTTTGAGTCACTTTTTTAGTGAAGTGTTTTACAGATCTGTCATGTGTTCCTAATTGTCTGCATCTGTGTAGGTGTGTGTGTGTTTGTGTGTGTGTGTATGTGTGTGTGTGTGTGAGTGTCATTGAACCTACACTGTTTTCTGGACTGCAGTCGAGACTGTGTGAACACACATTTCTTGAACATAAACACGGTGACAACATCACATAAACACAATGGGCCAAAGAGGGAGAACAGGTTTGATACGAGCTGTGCTGTTTGGTCTCCCAGTGTGTTACACACGGGAGGGAATAAACTCACAATACATGGCCAAAAGAATGTGGACACCCAAACAAAGCGCATGGACGCCCAGACATTACACCCACATGTGACTGCTGCGCACCTTCCAGAACCGTGGGTATTAATGTGCCGTTAGAACAGTTTCCGCTCCGCTGATCCGAGGCTTCCCACCAGATGTTGAACCTGGCCACAGAGATCTGCTCCCATTCAGACACAGGGACGGGATCAGGACTCGGTGTTCCAGTTGGATGGGGTTGGATGAGGTTAAGGTCTTGGCTCTGTGCAAACCAATAAGGTTCTTCCACACCAAATTGGGAAAGCCATTTCTTCATGGACCCGGCTGAGCGCAGGGGGACACTGTCATGCTGAAACAGGGAACAGCCAAACACAAACCTCTGCCACACTGTTCTCTAACATGTCATTGTATGCTGGAGCTTTGAGATTTGCCTCGTTCCGATTGAAATGTCCACGTCCAAACAATAAAAAGGAGCCGCAAACCAAAAGTGCAAAAAGGCTTCAAACTCTTGTTACAGCACAGAGACAGACCAAAGTAGACGAACACTGATGAGCCAGAAATGACTGTTAAAGTATTAACTTTGAACACATTTTCAGGGTTCCTGTGATGATTGTGAAACGTATGTCTTTAGTGGTTCATAATGACCACAGCACTTAGTCCAATCAGACACATATGGACACACAGCTGCAGGACAAAGGAACCATATCCAACCTAATTACACCAAATACAGTTTGCCAGGTCGTGCCGTGGTTACAAGGAACCAAGAGGACCTGTGAGGAACCTTAGTTCATGCATTTAAATGGTTAATAGACAGCACATAAAGCAAGTTTTAAGAAGTGATTTAAAAGAAGTCACTGATTCAGCCTCATCTCCTCGAGGGATCCTGATGGCAAAGGTGCGGTCACCTTTAGATTTAAGCCTCGACTGTGGAACGGCCAGAAGGACCTGGCCCAAGATGTAAGGCTGGGTACTGGCGCGTATGGAGTTATGTTTGGGGTTTGTAACGTCAGGCGCCAGCGTGCTTTAAAAGTGATCAGTAAAATCTTAAAATCAATTCTAAAGCAGACAGGGAGCTAATAGAGGGAAGCAAGGATTGGGATGATGTGATGTCGTCTGTTAAACCCAGTAAGAAGCTGAGCTGCTGGATTCTGAACTAGTTGGAGGAGGGAGAGTGACTTTTGATTCATGCCAGAGAGGAGAGAGTTACAGCGTCGTCCGGTTTTTAGAAAAAGGATGTTTGAATGACTTTAGCAGATCAGGTTGTGAGCTGATAGGTTTGATTTTGGAGATGGATCTGTGATATGTAATATACAGTTTGTCAGGGTCACTGTATGTTACTGTTTCTCTCCTTGTTCCTGATACTCTTGTCCTGCTGTCCTGCTGTGGACACTTCTGATATGCTTATAGAGAATAAACCAACAGGTCCGTTATAGGTGGAGCTCCCACCAGATTTCATTGAAGGTTGTTCATCGAGGGCCTACACTGACAACAGGTTCCTCCATCTCTCTGGATCATCTCTGAGATGTTTCTACACCTTGGCTGGAGTCCACCTGTGGTAAACTCAGCTGATTGGACATGATGTGTAAAGACACACACCTGTCTATATCAGGTCTCACAGCTGACAATCATCAGAGCAGAAACCATGAGGAGGAAGGAGCTGCTGCAGAGCTCAGAGACAGGACTGTGTCCAGGCTCCAAAACATTTCTGCTGCATTGAAGGTTCCTGAGAAGAACAGCGGTCTCCATCATTCTGACATGAAGAAGTCTGGAACCACCAGGACTCTTCTAGAGCTGGACCTGGACCAACTGAGACGTCAGGGAGAAGAGAGGAGACCAAGAACCTGATGGTCTCTGTGAGCTGCAGAGATCCTGTGTGGAGATGGAGAAACTGCCAGAGGAACAACCAGTTCTAAGAAACATGATTCTGAGAACTGAGACCAGACAGTTCGGTCCTGGTTTCATGAGACCAGAGAATCTTGTTTCTCTCAGTCTCTCAGTCTTTGAGCTGCTTCTTTACATCTGGACACTGGCATAAAGACCAGATCAGTGGAGAGCTGCAGGGGTCTGAAGACTTTCTAAATGCTGTATGTATTCTGTATGCTGTAAAACTTAACTGGTATTATACTGGACTTACTGTGGTAAGTAAGCAGATGTCTTATTTGGACCGCAGTATGTGGACACTGCAGCCACTCTGCTGCTCTGCTCTTCTGTCTTTTGTCTGCAGAGAATTGTCTTGTATTGACTTATTCATTTTCTCCGTTGCACTTTTATTTTCTTTATTAAATTTGGAACAACCTCATATTGACTGTAGCTGTAAAATTCTCATCTAATATTTCTGGTCTATTTTATTATTTTATTTTCCTCTCTGTAGTGTGTCTGAATGTTACGACTAAACTGCTAAAAACCGATCTGTGCTTCCTGGGTGTTTGTACGAACAAACTCCCCTTTCCCATAATACCCAACACAGTCAGTCCCTCTGGTCCTGCTGACAGAGAGCCTCCATCTCTTCTGGCAACAAGCCGTGACAATGGTCAAAGGCTTAGTGGAGATCAAACACTCGCTTTAACCAGAAAAGACAAACCAAAGCTCAATTAGCCCTGTGTACATAACCATCAGCTGACTGCAATCACACCACAAGAGAGGGAGACAGAACCAGAGAGGATTAACACTTCCCTCAACTCTTCTCTTCTTTCTCTTCTCTCCTCTCCTCTTCAGTGTGCAGAAACCACATTTCATTGTAGAACTCTAATATTAAATTGGGATGTTGAGGAGTCTGTCAAACATTTTGTGTGATGTACATATTTTTGTGTTTTGTTTTGTGTTGTATACCTTTATGTGAATAGAGGGTAAAACGATCAGTGCAATCTGTGAGACCATTTATCCGTGTATGTATATAGAAGTGTATTGTTGGAGAGTGGTATGTGGTATGGTCTAGTATTGTCTGTTAGCTTGTGGTGGCTGCCATCAAGGCAGGTGCTGATCAGTTCAACCTACATATTTCCCCTTAGTCAAATTCATTTGGTTTTCACAGGCCTGCATTGTTTTCTGTTAGTTTGTCTAATCAAGTCAGTTCAACACAACAAGACTCCAACTTATTTTATGGTTAGTTTAGTTAGTTTAGCTTATTTGTCCTCAGGGACACAGTAGGTGCATGACACAGACAGAAGAGCAGTTTTGTGAGTGAGCTGCTCCACCAGTGCTGTCTTGGCAGTGTCGGACTCCGCCCCCAACGCCCAGGTAATCCAAAAATGGACAAAGAGGAGGGCGTGTGTGGAGCTGAGACTTCAGTGCATGTGGGCTTGTGTCAAGTACACGCTCACCCACCTCAAAGTTATTTAGGCCCTCAATGCCTAAATAACTTTAAGCCTTAATAAAATGTAAACAGGTTAGTCATATGAACACTAGAAATGAAGGATAAAATTAGCTCTAGAAACCAAAACAGTTTTGGTACCAGGCTGTAAACATGTTTATTTCTGCTCTAAAGCTGGACATTTTAAGATGGGAGTCTATGGCGACTGACTCACTGTTGGAGCCAGACTTTAATTGTCATTAGAGGAACTGCAGCTTTTGGCACTTCCACATTGGCCTCAGTTTTCAGCCCTAGAGGCTGCCTCTTGGTTGGACATGCAGACTTACACAGAGTTATAGAAAATACAGGGTTTACAGGAAACTTGATTGCATGATTCACACAAACAAAGACAAAGGCTTAAAGGAGGATTACTTGTTTAAAGCCCGTAGGCCAGGCCTATTCAACTGCCGTCATTCAAGTCCGACCGGCCTGCCGATTAATTGTTTAGTTACAAATACATTTTTGCTACAATAAATCCTCTAGACCGCAGGGAGGCTCTGATAATGCAGCAGCCTGTAAGGCAGTAACAGCAGTGTCAGTTGTGAGAATGTTCTTTTGGTTCAGATCTGGTTAAATGGGTGGATCCAGGAAGCTTTTCATTAGTTTGGTCTTGGTGGAGGTGTGAACTCTACTGAGTGACATTATAGTTATTACTATCACAACATCTCTATGTGGAACCAGCACTGTGCTCTGTTCTCTGTCCTCCTGTAATACACATGCTAGTATCTTTGGACTTATCTCCTCCCCATGAGAGCTGGTTTGTGGGCGTCACACTATAAATCACCCACTCATGTTTCAACAACAAAATGTAACTTCTCTAAAAAATAGAAAAAAAATCTAGAAAAATGTAAATATATAATTCTAAACAGTCAAGTCCTTTGGAGTCATTTGTCTTGACTCATGAGTCAAGTCCAGTCATTCATCAACGTTGGTCCAGCAAGTCCTCGAATGTTTGACATTAATCTGACTTGAGTCAAGTCATGTGAATGTGTGGTGTAGTATACTGTAACTAAAGCTGTGTTCACTAATTGCACAAAAAATAATTGGTTTACATTATAGAGTTAATCACAGGTGAAGCATTAACGTACATTCATCGGTTTTCTGACTGTATTCAGGGCTGCAGTGGATGAAAACTCAAAGGAACCTTCGTTGCCATGGATTCGAAACCAGAACCTGTTTAAGGCAGCAGCACTAACCGGTGTCCCATCCAGGACCAGGTTCAGTTTCAAATTCAGAGCCGTAAAGCATAGCAGTCAGTGTCACTGTTCATTTCTGCCTGGTTTTTACAGGTCAGTGCTTCAGCTAATGAAAGAGCTAACATGGAGAACACCGATACACACTGCTCTCATATTCTCTCTCTCACCAGCCAAAACCAAATTTGGCAGCAGGTCCACTGAGGACTGCTGCTGTGGTACAATGAGTTTCTGTTGGCACAAACACTGGATGATTTCTGTGCAGACAAAGTTTCCTCCCTGTCCTACAAAACGTGATTTTGGGAATGAGGTTTAACCGGCCATCGCTTTGGAAAAGAGTCCTGCAGTTTACATCCTGTATGATTTCTACATGAGCAAAGGTTCTCACTGAAGTGTGTGAGCCGGTGAGGCTTTTTTGTGCATGTTAATGTGTTCCAGTTTCCTCTGCACAGCGACGCTTAGTCACTGTTCTGTGAGACAGATCCTGTGTCTGTTACAAACACACCAGCACATGATTACTGCAGAAGGAATGCTGGGGGGACAAGAAAAAAAGAGAATAAGAAACAAAACAAGATGAAGATGTGTTTTCTGCAGAGCGACACATGGTGAAGTGTAAAAACGTGTGAAAACTTGATATCACCCAAAAAACATGTTCCAGCTGATCTACCAACAGTGCACACTGAGGACTGCGTCTTTCAAATGTGCAACAGAACACGCGCTGTCCACTCAGTACGTTTGCCTTAATGAATATGTGATATGGGGCGTTTCTGCCCTAGTGTGCAAAACACTGGGAGGAGAAAATGCAAATGAGTTAATTCAGCACACACATTGCGATTGAGCCTGAGAGTCGTTTGGTGCTAATCAGCCCAGCATTGCGCACACATGGCTGCTGGTATTGCGGCGAGGACGAGAACATGGGCACAATGAATGACTACGAAGAGAACCAGTTTTTCTCAGGGTGTTCTGTAGTTTTGGAGCATAGTGTATAAACATAAATGATGGGAGATATGTACATTTACTTGAGCATGATTTTTAGGTATTTGAATTGCACTTGAGTATTTTCATTTTATTCCACCTCAACATTTCAGACTGAAATATTGAGCTTTGTTCTCCACTATGTTTATTTTAGCATCTACTGACCTTTACAGATTTTAGAAGATAATCTCATCCATACATTTCTTAACATAGACCCACCCAACTTAACTTTAACTTCCACCACACACTCTCTCTCGCTCTCTCTCTCTCACACACACTCAAATTGAGCAACAGTAGTAACAGTAAACAGTAGTAATGTAGAGATCCTGGAAACTAATAGCAGATGTAGCTTCGAGTAATGATTACCCATCACAATCCAAGAGCACGCACACACACACACACACACACACACACACACACACACACACACACACACACACACACACACACACACACAGACACACAGTCGTGGAATGAGAATCCCCAGATAAGCAATGATTCCCAGACTTGATTTCAATTCTCAGGTTTTCTGGGAACTAAGTTCTTGAGGAGCAGGAGTTTTAACAGGAACCACCACTCGATTCTGGCTCTGGGTGAATTTGAAGAGGGGAGTACGACTTGCTTCGAGTTACTCATACATGCAGACAGAGTCCACTTCTGATTAATAACTGACAACCACAAACCAGAGGCAAACACACGCCGGTGCAGCTTCATCTCAATGGCGTTTCCTGTCACGTCCTTTACATCAGCACACAGCTGTTGTACAGACTGTCGACTGCTGTACAGACTGTTGTATAGACTGTTGTGGCTTTACTCATCCTCCTTTCATCATCCAGCTCTCCACGTGTCTCCAGCCTCAGCGGTCTGTGTGTCTGTTCACACAAACACACAAACCACCAGCACCTCTTCAGTCTACTCACAGCCCGTTATTAAAGGCGTGACCTCGTCCGCGTCGTGGTCGACTCTTCAGTTCCAGTGAAGTTCAGCCGTCTGCGGCGGAGCAACCGCAGCTGCAGAGTCTTCATCAGTCAAAGTCTTCATCAGGAGTCACATTTAAGACCTGAGGGCATTTACAAAGACTTCTCGGTTTGGATCATGTGTTTACATGAAAATTATCCAGCTCCGTGTTTACAGGACATCAGATCATTATCCAGGTTTATTAATACATCAGCGTAAACAGAGGTCTCTCCTTTTGTGACAACTTGGGTTAAAATTTTTTCTTAGTTTTGTAGTTAAAATGACAAAAATAAGACCCAATTATTTATCTTTTAACATCCAGTCACCACCTGTCATTACTGACGGTTACATGGTTATATCTGATGGTTATATTTTCAGTATGATGAACTGAGTATCTGTGCTGATGTTCCCGGAAAACATGTTATATAAAATTGCTGCTGATGCAGTTTCAACCCTTCCTGCTGCTACAGTTTCACATTAAAAGCTTTTAACTGGCGAAACTCAAGTTGACATTTGTCATTTCTTGTAATTTTGTAACAAAGGATAAGTGTGAAATGTTGCAGGGAGTAATGGAAGAAGAAGAAGCAGCAACAGTGAGCTGTTAGATGAGCAGCGGCAGGTGACAGGCTGCACACCCCCAACTTCTCAGCCAGGTAACCAGCTCCTTTTATCACTGTCATCCAATCATAGACAGTCTCCTAAAGGACTTTACATGTGAGGAGACAAACAGTCAGTACAGATGTCAAACTGTGACTCACCTCACAAGTTACAATGACAGTTTATGTCACGGTCCTGTGTTTTCCCTTCTCCTTTCGTGGGTGTGTCTTTGTCTGTGTCTGTCTGGAGCTGGGGCGGAGGTCAACTGGAGGTCAACTGGAATCAAGCTGTACACCCGCTGCAATCACTCACCTGCTCCTCATCTCACAATCAAGCCACCTACACTGCTGCAGGATAAAAGACCGGTTCATTCTTCCACTCCTCGCCAGATCGTCCGTTACCCACCTGTGGTAAACCTCAGACTACTGTGTGACTACTTTGTATTTTTTGTGATTCTGGCACTAACCTGTGATTCTCCGGTGTCTAGTTCCTGTGTCCTGCTTTCTGGCTCCATTCCTCCCGTCAACCAGCTCTGCTTCAGCTACTCACCTGCCCTTCTGGAAACTCCACAGCCTGGATCCACATCGGCCCTCAGCCCCCCTTACTGGTTCTCCTCAAAATAAACTGTGATTCTCATCCTATTCGCTGTCCTGAGTCTGCATCTTGTGGTCCCACATTCAGTGAACTTAACAGTTTATCATTCAACATTTTGATTGGTTGCCAACTTCATTTGGGTGAGTCTTATCTGACATGGGCCTGTCAGTGGGCAGAGACCAGGGAGATAAAAGAATAGAGGTAGGAACATATGCATCCTTTGGGTTTATAGTTTCTGTGTCTGTTTGTTAACGGACATGAAATGAAACCAGTTTAGTGCCTGCATCCTGTTCTTGCTCTGGCCAACTCACGGCGCTCAGCACATGTTCAGTATGTTGTAGCCATAGAAACATGTGTTGTTGCTGTTTTCCACGATCTCCTTGGAGCTGTCATATCACTGTCTGTGATTTCTTCTTAATTATCTTTAGCTGCAGGGCACACATAACAAATGTCTGCATTTACTGTTCATATCGTCTGCTTTGACAAGAGTTAAAGATGCTATGTGTAAGAATATGAAGCAATTTACATTTATTAATCACAATGTGTGAACAGATTTTCATGCAACTGTGGCCTGTGGACCTGAAGGACACAGGAAAATGATATCCAAGCTCCACAGAGCCTCAATGCTTCTCTTCTGCTCCTCTACAGCAGCAACAGTAGCTAACATTAGCTTATCAACATGATGCCAGCCGGTCATGTTCAGTCTCGTGTTTGTCAGCTCAGTGTTTTAGCTGATGCTCACACAGACTGCAACATGATGCTGACTGCAGTTCACTTAGCAGCCACCGGTGTCTGATAACAAGTGTTTTCTGGATGCTACAAATAGAACCTTTTAATTTTTTCTTCATCTTCACTTCCACGTCTTCTAATTCAGGAAGAAAAAATGGAGCAAATGTTTTTCTTGTTGTTGATGCTGTCCTTTTTGCACATGTAGTCTCCATAATCAATGTAATCTTTCAAGACCCCACAGCCTGATTTTGTGTTAGATTAGTCATGGGCTTTGTCACAGATGACCATGCAGTAAATGTGAAGAAAAACACTGTTTGCTTCTGTTCTCTTCTGTAACCCACTGCTCGTGAAACCCTTAATCAATGCTCCAAAGACAAGATGAACTCTGAATCATCCTCTGTACAAAAGACATGACAACGTGGAACTTGCTGTTCTGATGATGTCACTCACAAACTGGTATAACAGAGTGACACACACACTGATCTGCAGGGATTCAGAAATTGCCACCATAATGATATGAAGCAGAGAGAGCGGGACGACAGCTGATCCCTCCTGAAGAACATACCTGGCTTCTGAGAGCTTTTTAGTTGGGTGGGAGCTGGTCCTGTGCTCGGCTCTCTGATCCATTTTGTGGGTGAGGCTCTTTCATTCATTTAAAGTTGCTGATGTTTAAATGTCACCACATGGTCAATGTAAAGGAAAATCTATAACTGTGCCTCCTTTCTGTTGTTGTCCATCCTACAGTGTCACTGAGCCCACTCTCAACATGGTGTCAGCTTTTCCATCGTGTGCATCCAAAATATTCTGGTTCCACATGGTGGAAACAAGAACTTAGAACCTGGACCTTCCAGGTCCAATATCCAGGTTTCAGGTCATTAAATCCACATGATGGAAAAGGCCTAAAAGGCACAGGACTGGTGGTGTATGTATGTGTGTGTGTAATCCTGTGTGAACAGTTGTCAAAACAGTAAAATATTCATTTGTTTGGTTTATTGTATTCACTCTCTTTCTCAGGTTCAGGTTTGTTTCAGAACGTCCAGCTAAAGTTTCCTGTGTCACATTACTTCCTGATCTTCTGCCAGTCTCTGTTAGTGTTGCAGGGTTTACTCTGGTGCAGTGAAGCAGCATACTAACAGACACTGCTTCTCTCCTCTGTGGTTCCATCTTTAATGATGTCAGCAGCGGACCAATCTTGACTGTAATCCACGGAGCCCCTTCACTCCTGGACACTTTGATGTCACCCCCCCCA
>NW_019525136.1:0-17161 GCF_002814215.2 Seriola lalandi dorsalis | reverse complement strand
TTGCTCCTCAGCCATCTCTGCTTGCCCATTACCCTCCGCTCTCCTCCTATCTCACCCTGCTCTCCGTCGTTCTCCTCCTCACATCTCTGTTTAGACCTGCTGTTGGGTCTGTCCCCATGGCAACCAATCTGGGCCCTCAGACCAACGTCTGGGCTCGCGTACATATCTGGGGAGAAAGAGTGGAAATGAAGAGAGAAGGAGAGAGAGAGAGAAAGAGAGAGAGAGAGAAAAGGGAGCAGATCCAAATAACTCTCCAGACATGGCAGCGAAAAATACATCTGTCTGGGAAAGAGACGTCCAGCGCTCCAGCTTTAATTATCTTTTAAGACACACATGGGGGAGGTGGAGGAGTACAAACTGTAGGGACAAGGAGAGAGACTCATGCTGCAGATTCCTCTGACCATTCCTTTACAGCGGACAAACAAGAATAAACAGAAACACGCACAGTCTACAAAGAAGAAGAAAGGATTAACAGAGATTTAGGGAGGGCAAGAGAGAGAGCGTGTGAGAGAGAGACAAAAAAAAAACAAGGATCTCGTTACAATATCATCCTCCACCAGCTATGGATGAGAGAGGCCTTAAATGAACCTGCTGTGGAGAGCAGCATGTGTTTGCCAGAGAGCGACGGAGGCCTCCACCCTGGACCAGACCAGACCAACACTGAGATCATTGTTGTTCCACAGCCCTCGCTGGGCTTCAGCAGTGGGGCTCCACTGTGGTGGGTCCATGCTGCAGTTTTACAGTGTTTTCCAACATCCTTTCTGCTCAGTGAGATAATTCACCGTGGAGTTTGATGAGAGGAGGGAGAGAAACTGAACTGATGCAGGTAAATAAATAGAAAAAAAAAAAAGGTCAGCTGACAGTGGCTGATGATATAATACTGGGTTGGTCTGAGAGAGAGAAGTCACAGTGATCTGACCGGTAAATGTTTTGCACTGTGCCACCAGGACACACCACAAGTCTATGACTGTACATCCACAGGACAAATGAATATGTGCTCGTACTACAGCAAAGTGAGACCAGTTCAGAACATCATGCTCTCGTGTGCATCCTGAATGACAGACACATGGGGAGGGCAGGTAAAGACCAAGCAGCAACCTTAAGGGCTGAAAAATGAAGCCAACACTGAAGTATCAAAAACTGCAGTTCCTCTAACTAGAGGAACCACTAGAGTCTGGCTCCAAAAGTGAGTCAATCCCCATAGACTCCCATGTTAAAATGTCCAACCCACAACAGAAATAAACATGTTTACAGGCCTAATTTCCTCCTTCATGACAACTGTATTGGGTTGAATTTTTATATAACTCACCTGCTTATATTTTATGTAAACAAGTGTGTGTATCTGTGAATTCAGACCCTTTTTCCATTGCCAACAAAATCCCAATGTTAGTGGATATTAGTGGGTGTTTTTTCCCACTGGAAAAGGGGCGTAACTAGCTGCCGCAAAACAGAAACACTGTCACACTGTCTTATTGGCCAGGGGGACAGTTGATAAAGTTTACAGGTCATTCACAAAACTACTTCTGTCACCTTTGTGAAAAACAAGCGTATGTTCCATCATAATATACAGTATACTGACAATAATAAACTCTTTTTCACTAATGGCAAACAAAATGAAATAAACTATTACAATGTGTTGCCCACCACTCATTCCTCACTTGTGATTCATTATCCATGTTTCTTTCACCACCGGTAGTCGAGGATGATGACACCCAATCAGGGAGCGGCTGTTGGTGTCTACATCATTGTTTCCAAAGGTCTCCATCTTGGTTGACTACAACACAATGGTAGAGTTTTCAAACTGAAACAGGTCCAGTAGTTTCTGAAAGTGTCTGTTCTAGGCGCTCGTATGGACGACAGGAGAGATGCCTCAGACGTATGAAAGTCGGTTTTTAGCTCAGCAGTATATACGTGTTTGAATCCCTGCTGACACAGGTATTTATCAGTGAATGCATGTTTTCAAACCGACACTAGTTGTGTGTGAGTTGTGCGAGTTATGCAAGTCTACTTTGAGCCGCTGCATCGGGATAATGTCAAAAACAACTGTTGTAGATTCAGTCCTGTTCTGGTTTCCTGGCTTTCATTACAGCAGAGGAATTCTGCCTTGGGTGAGTCTCTTGCAGTGCCTCACATAAATGAACACACACACTCACTCACTCACACACTCACACAGGGCTCATCCTGTTTCTTGTCCACGAACACAACAGTGATCTGACAGTTGTTCAAACTAATGACATCACTCACACTGCAGCACATTCCCTGATGCTGAGTTGTGTTGTTGTTGTTTGTGTGTAGTTGTGATGTTCTGCAGTGCAGGAGATCTACATGTGTGTTGTAGGTCTACAAAGCCTTTAGATCCTGTCCCATCCTGGACCTTCTCTTATCCTGGCATGACTGAAACATAATCCCATCATATAAAGATCCACCCAGAATATTCCCCCGGCCCTTTTCATGTCCGCTGACTCCTTACTATTGAGCAGCCAGGGTAGATGAGGATGTTCCATCAGATGTTTTAACTCAGCTACATTAGTCAGTCAGAGGTTGGGGTGAGATGACAAAACAGGGATGAGTTCAAATCCCTGGCTTTGCAGTAACATTAGGGTGGAGGATGTCAGCGGATGACTTACTCAGAAACTGGCCTCAGAATTCTCTGACACTTCATCACCCTTCACCAGAGCTGAACATAAAGATTAACATCAGTGAGAGTGTACGTGTGAGAGAGTTAAAGTTAAAAGAAAGTTAAAGTTCCTCCCCAGACATTTTTTAAACTCTGGAAAAAATCCTCTGGAAAAGCTGGACTGAAGCTCATCTACTCTTCATCTCCTCTTACTTCCTCATTGAGAAATCTGGATCAGGCCTTGAGCCCCGCCCACCACCTGCTGTCTCCAGGTGGACAGGTCAAAGAGCAGAGAGTGTCGCACCAGATAGCAAATCTTTTTTCATCCACAAACCCCTCTGCACATTTTAAAGCGGCCTTTTATTGTGACCAGCTCAGGTCACACCAGGGCAGTAATCATGCTGCATGCGACATCACCATCTTGATATGCCACACCTGTCAGGTGGATGATCACTTACACAGATTTAAACACATTTGTGGAGAAAATTTGTGAGAAAGGCGACTTCTGTGTTTAGAGAGAAAAAAAATCTGATCTTAAATTTCAATTTGTGAAAAATGGGATTAGAAAAGTGTTGCATTTATATTTTTGTTCAGCGTGGTATGAAATGAGAATTCTCAGTAAATGTACTTTCAGCCTCCGGTGGAGATGGCTTCACAACTGTAACAGAATAAATAACAGACTGAGGCGTTACTAGAAGAGAGGGAGGCGACGGAAGAGAGAGAAGTGACAGCTGAACAGAAAGAGAGTGGAACAAACTGTAAACGTCTCGGCTGGGGTTTCCCCAGACCTATCACAGCATTAAAATATCTCACCCCCACTGACTTATCTGATAATTGTGCAAAAATGCATTTGTGAAACAAGGCCCCGTTTGTTATCTGTGACTGTGACTCACCGTCTTGTAGGTTTATGGTCTTTAGCAGCGAGCTGTGGGAATTCCTACAGCTTCTAATGAAACTGGGTCGGAGCAGCTGTGAATCCCACAACGAGACGGTTACATGATGACAGCAAAGACGTGTGCGAGGTGTCTCTACAGGTTCAACATTTCTGACTGAGAACAGTCAGATCAGGAGAGGAAGAGCTCCACCACATGTTCCCTCTGAACATGTCAGAAGATACAACAGTGTAGATGTTCACTCCCTCCTGTACAGTACAAGATAAATGAATGCAGCTCACTGGTGTGGGTCCGGACTGCTGATAATGTACAGTAGTGTGAAGTCGGAGGAATGCTGCCAGGGAACAAAGCTCTCTCTGTGTGGCGGGGAAATATCTCATGTGTTTGTGTCTCTGTGGTTTGGACTCGTTCTCCTGCAGTCGAACAGAGGGGAGTGATGCAGAACAAGTGAGCACACATATGTTCTATACACACACACACACACACACACACACACACACTCCACTGGACGAGCACCCTGCTGTTTAACGGATCTTTTATTCAGCTGAAATGTCAGAGTGTGAGCCGTAGGGGTCGCGTGGCTGAGGGGTCGGGGTGAGGGGTCAGAGGTCAGCGGAGTCAGATGAAGCAGCTGATTGTGCAGAGGGACAGTGGAGTGGAACATCAGGAATGAGTGAGTAGGCAGGAAGAGGCAGAAATGTCAAAGACCAGATGATTAACCGAGCTCGTTCTCTGCTCTCCACACGCCATGTCGCTTTACACACACACACACACACACACACACACTTTTCATGAATTAGACTTCACAACAAGCTTTGTGTCGGACACGTTCCTCTAGTTGTGGCGCTCTCTAGTGGTGCACTGATGAACATGCTGTCAGAAAAGAAGCCACTTCCCACATCAAAGGACCATGTTCAAACAGACAGCAGCTCCTGAGCCAAGTCAAACTGTCAACTTCCTGTTTCATGGTGACATAACATCTCATCTCATGTATCTGCAGCGGCGTGTTCTCCTTCTTTATTAAACTACTCCTCAGGTTCTGAGCAGATGTGTAGAGTCACAGCTGGCTGCAGTCTGGTCTCCGGACTCACTTCACAGAGCTGCATTGTTTTGCTGGACCTGGATCTCGTCCCTGTGTTTCCACGTAAGAACATGGAGGTGATTTTGTTTAGAAGTTTTCATGTTTTTGATTTCACAAACACACCGACATCGCCACCTACAGGCAACACCTCTCCAGCACTTGAAGAGAAGCTTAAAGGTCGTACTACAGCGTACAGAGGTGGATAGTGATTTTTAGTATTTAATAAGCCAGTCTACAAAGATGCATGTAACTTTACACTCACATTCACATATTTAAATGAATCTTTTTTTTTTTATTATTTCTCTTTCTCATATACACCTGTGAGTTCACGTGTGTGTGTGTGTATGTGTGTGTGTGTGTGTGTGTGTGTGTGTGTGTGTGTGTGTGTGTATAGACATAGCAAATCCCTTTTTTTCGTTTAAAAAGTCCAGGTTGTGACGCACCATTATTTTTCATTAATTTCCAGCTCCTGTTGTTGTTGTTTTCCACGGCAGTTGTGAACTTCCACCAAGTCTCAGCATCAACTGTGACTGGCCTCTGCAGGTGTGTCCCAGCTCAGAGGACCTGGTCCAGCCCCCACAGACCACGATGACCAAACTGAAATGAGACAATCTGGTCTATGAAGAGTTTTCGCTTTGCGCCACCAGCTGTCGACGCCCTTATATGTTGTGTTGCAAAGCGTGGCTCCTGTCGCCTAGCAACACGTGACTTTTTTTCCACAAAAACTTAAGGTTTTAAGGCCCGTGCTTTACAACTACTGTGACCACAGTTCCAGACACAGGGTGGAGGAACAGAGACAAACAGGCTGATGAACACAAGAGGGCGCCGTCCACCTTCTACAGGGATCAGTGCCGTATGTGGGCCAGACCTGTGGCACAGGTTGTTTCTGTGTTACACTTTCATCATCTGCTGATAAACTGTTATTTTCTCCTCTCACTTCATGATATGAGTAATAACAGAACAAAACAAATAGGAAAATCTTAATTAAAGCCCTGATTGAAACCTGGAAGTTTCCCACAGGACAACCACAGCGTGAACAGCTGGGGCTTCAGGGCCTTATTCACCTTCCACACCCAGATTTATACTGCCTGAATTTCAGGGTCACAAGCTCCTGCTTCTCAAACGCTCTGGACACCACTGCTCTAAACATCCGGAACTGTCAGCTGAACCTCCTGGAAGTGTAAATGAGATGTACAGGTGTGAATGTGTGTCTGAATGGGTGACTGTGACTTGTCCATTTAGCTGATGTTATTACATAAATATTATAATACATGCATGTTTTCTACAGCAGTATATTTTTTCCTGTCATGAGTTTTTCCATTTAATTCTAAAGAATAAAAAAAGACTTTTCTCAGGCCTTGGATAAATGAATATGATGTGTGTTACTGGTCTTTCTTTTGTTCCGTGTTTTTATTTATCTTGCATATCATGATCATATGAATTCCGTTAGAATAACTTCTATTTCCTTGCAGTTGTAAAGAGATCTTTAACAGCTTTATTTCTCCTCCCTAACGTTTCCATAGGTACTTCAAACCTGTTTTTCCGTTCAGGACTCAGTATAGTCTGGATTACTCTCCGGGTCCGGGTCTGCCCTGGGTTTCCTGGCAGCTGGAGAAACGCTGTATATTTTGGGGGGGGGGACTCTTCTCAGGTTTCACTCCGAGCAGACCGCGTTCCTGCTTAAAACACAGAGACTTTTACTTTGAAATCAGCCTGCCCAGACGCTCGCATGGAGCAGCGCGTTCCCCGGGGAGGGAGGAGAGGGGAGGGAGGGAGGCTGGGCGCACAACAGCCTGTCGATAAGTTTAAGTTTGTAGCGAACAACATGAACATGTTGGTGTTACCTGTGCTGCTCAGGTAGCTCTGTGAGAAGAAAAAAAACCCCGCAGTTTTGTGAGCTTAGTGGAGATTTTCAGAGTAAAGCTGTGGACTGAGTTTCAACTTCAGGACCACCGGCTGTCCAGCGTCTGTGTGGAGGTCCATCACCCTCCAGGCTGTGGACGGGATGAGTGAATGAGCGCCCCATGATTTAGCCCGCGACCATGGTAAGACTCTGCCAGCGTTTCCCTGCAGCCTGAATCTGCAGAACTGAATCTGCAGTCTGTAGTCTGTAGTCCTGATCCCGACCGGGCTGAGCTGAATGCTGAGTGGGCAGATATCAACTGCTGACACAAGCAGTACAGCAGTTCTGGATGCTTATTATTGTTGTTTGATATGTGTGATATTGATGATGATGATGATGATGATGATGATGATGATATTTATCACAGCGTAGCATTGAATTAAACTTGAACTTTAATAGAAGAAACCAGTAGAACAGTGTTAAAGCACTGCAAGTAAAAGTCCTCCTCCAGCAGTACTGAGGTATTATCGCAGACATAAAGTTTCAAACCTCAGGGTTGGGCCCCATCCAAAGGGCCACAAGGTCAATGTGCGAGTCTTGAGATGATTAATGGGATATGTAAGAACCATCTATTGTGTCTGTGCATTTATGGTTGTTTATATGTGCAGTCTTGGTCAAGCCAAATTAGGTGAAGTCTACACAGTGTGTGAAAAGCTTTAACCACGCTCACATCAGGCACTCAAAAGCAAAACCAGGGACCATACCATAATGCTTATATGCTGTGATATGAAAGTAACTTACTGTGAACTGAATTCCTTATTGAAAAAACAAGGTCTTCTCCCACACCCAGCTCACACCCTCAGGGCAGTTGCTAAAGGAAAGGAGAATAGAGAAATACAGTCCAGCTGCACACATCTGTACTCATTTGTTTGGACTTCCCTCGGATGTTTTTTCTTGTGAATCTTTGGTTATTTTTACCTCTGTGAAACTGTTGTATTCCTGATCTTGCTGGAAGCCTCTTTGCACTGTCTTAAAATCCAAACACACTGATGCTGGACTGGATGCAGCTGTTCATGTGACATCTTTCTCAGCTGTGAATAGTTTTTGAATGAATGTAATATATGGACTATGACTGATTGGTATATAGAAAAATAATTTTCAGATTAATCAGGGATGAAAATAAGCTTTAGTTGCAACCTTTCTGTCTATCCACGGAGGTAAAGGGACTGACCAGGTGACAGGAAACACATTCACCCTGTGACTCTGTACAAACAGGTAATGTCAGATCTAAGTTCATGTCGCCCGACATTCTGCCAGGTTGTGTGTAAAGTTTTGAAAACGGCTTGGTTGGAAAGTCGCAGCAGTGTTTGCTATCTTCTGAAGGATGATCATCCGTCTCTCACGCAGTCCCCATAGTCTCACATTTCTAATTGGTTCCATATGCAGAGCAGACAGAGTCCTGGTCTGAGCTGCCACATGGAAACCAGGAGGGAAACTCTCTGCCCATTCTTCTTCTCTTCTCTTCTCTTCTCTTCTCTTCTCTTCTCTTCTCTTCTCTTCTCTCTTGCCCTCTCAGTTTGTTCAGTCTCTTCAGATCTCAGGTCTCACTGCTGCTGCTCCTCAGTTACGGGGCCCACATTGGAATTCAGTCCTGGGCACACAAACCCTGCGTAGCCACAGTATAGTGAGTCTTTGTATGTTAAACACCAGGGACTGCTGCCCTGCTGCCGCTCACTGTGTTCTCAGCTGTGCTTTCTTCTTCCTTTGTTCCACGTCTACGCCTGTGTGTGTCTGTGTGTGTGTGTGTGTGTGTGTGTGTGTGTGTGTGTGTGTGTGTGTGTGTGTGTGTGTGTGAGTGTGAGAGAGAGAGAAAATAGAGGGCAGACGTGCTCTAACTGATTGGACTGATTGAGTCTGTATCAGCAGAGCACTCCATTACATTTTGAAAATGAGAGGAGTGTGGTTTGGAGCTCCAGACTGAGTCAACCAAGCTTCCTGTTTTCCCTTTCTCTCTCTCTCTCTCTCTCTCTCTCTCTCTCTCTCACGCTCACACGCTCACACACACACACACACACACACACACACACACACACCACAAGTATGTCTGACCAGGCGACACTAGGATGGGATCCACAGTCCTTCTGAAAACAGCATGTAACTATTACTACGTTTTCCATTGCTTCTCAAAATGCGGAGGGGGGTGGGGGGGTCACAAGATTATTTTCAGATTGTTTTCAAAAGAAATAAAAAAGAGAAATTCATAAACATATTTTGGGAACGAGTTTTCCATTAAATCCCCCACACCAATATTATATAATGTAGTCATTATAACACAGATTTGAGCGAGTGAGTGAAATCAGTAGCTGTGTTTCCATTGCGAAGAACGAGTAATGGAAACGTGGATTTCGAAAAAAAACTTTTAAAATATTGAAAAACTATTTATTAACAATCAAGCTTTGCCTGAGGTCAAATTAGCTTTATTGGAAAGATTCCTCAGCAACACATTTAAGGCTAGAATTAACAATTTGGCCTGAGGGCAGCACACCGGCCCAGTACGACCCTGATGCATACACATTTACACAAATACATGCAACCTCCCACACACACCCAAACACATTAATGTGAGGACTCACACACTGAGCAGTTGTTGGCTTGCTCCTTCATGAATGACCCATGAAATCTCAGCTTCCGTCAGCCGTAAACGTGCAGCGTCCCGCTATGTTACTGAGGGGAAACCTCAAGCCATGACCCTCGAATTTAGTCGTTAATGAGTTGGAAAGCAAGTATCCTCAGTATCTTAACTGGCAGCCAGATTGCTGTCGGCTGCTGTTCTGTGATCAGATGAGATGAGATTGAAACAGTTGATGTGAAGCCTTCGCCTGCTTCACCTGGGAGAATCAGCTAAAAACAAAAGGCACAGTGTCAGCGTGCAGCTCCACCTGAACAGATCTGACACAACATCAATAGATAACTGGTTTTCTGAGAATAAATGAAAGAGACACAGGTTTCAGTACGGTTAACAAATCAATACATCTTCATTTATAAACATTATCATAGTGAACAAATGTTTTCAGCAGTAACAGCTTCTTGACTGGGCTTACCGGTCTAAAGAAAGCGTTGGGAGTTAAGTATCAAACTTTGTTCCAGCAAAACTTTTCCTTCTTTTTATCACTTCTTGTCTTCTACTGAAGTTAGCATGCTAACCAGCTGGCCCTGGCCCGGTTGGTCCGTCTTAGCACTTTCTGATACCGAGTCAGTGTAGCATCCAGTCTGTCCTTTGTAGCCGCTCAGAGGATGTATTATAACCTCTTGTATCACTGAAGCTCTTGGCAACATTAACTATGTAACAATGGCAAAAGTTACATATAGCTCCTTTAAGCAGTAGCATGCTATCATGGACTGTTGTACAGTTGGGAAGGAAAATGTGGAAAGCAGGACAACTCAAGGCCTTTAATGCTCTACTGAGGAAGAAACATGGACGAGCTTTGCGTCGGCTGACTGGGGCTCTGTGTTTTTCAAAGAGACCATCCAATCCAGGAAATCATGCAAATCCTGAGTTTTGACAAAAAGGAGTGCACACAGTTGCAGGAGAACAAGTTTACCCTGGTGTCTGGGAGGGATTCGTCCACAATTGCCCCACGTGCTACAAGCCCGGTGCAGAAGGAAGGTGCATCTTCATCCAGTATACCGGACAGCTCTGATAAATTGAATGAAGTTCCCGCTGCTGATATTGATAACAAATATAAGATATCACACTGAAGGAGTGTGATATTGCTTTTACACAACAGTTCTACGAGCGCCATATTTATTAAATAAGCAACAACTGTTTATGATTTGTTTCTTTATTTTATCATTTATTTGGCAATAGCAACACAAATAATTCTGCAACTGGACTGGTACTGGACTGTTGCTAAGCAACACAACCATTTTCCTGACCTGCACAGCTTGCTACTTTGTCTACTCATTACCTCAGGTGTGCGCTGAAGTATCCAGGCTCCTTCCCTTCATCTTCTTCTTCTGACGACCAGACATCATTTAATCCAAATGTTATTTCTGGAAATATTTTCATCTTTGTTTGTTACAATGTAAGAGAGATAACGACCGTTAATGTGACGCTGATTAACTGTTAATAGAACACCTGTGAAGTGGAGTGATACATGTAGTTAAAAGTCCCAGCGCTGTTGTGCTCTATATCAGCACTCATGGAATGACTCTCGTCCAATCAAATTACTTGGTTGGAACTAACTGTCGTATAAATCTTGGCAAGACGAGCAGGAACATCACCACTGACAACTTTTTTTACTTCCCTTAAACTGGCCAAGGCATCACAGGCCCAGAAAACCAGCCTGGTTGACAACAGAGTTGTCTGTTTACAACAGAGATGCTGAAATGTGACAATGCAATGCTAACAGTCTATCAATGCAAAGCAAGGAAACATAGCTGTTGCCATCACAAGTGACCAACAGACTAAAAGAAAGTTTCAGAACTGCTCTTCAGAAACCTGTAGATGACATCACAGCAGCTACGTCCATCTTTATTTACGGTCTATAATCTGTATCTACATTACACTGAAATCCAAACACTCCTCCTACCAAAATATTTTGCTCTGCTAGCTTCACACTAGCTAACAGTTAATGAAGCTAAATTGATGTGATATGACTCTAAGCTGAAGATGAGTCATAAGACATGATATAGAAATATTAAAAGGGATTTTTGTAAAGACAGAAATTCAGCAGATAACGAGAGAAATCAGAGATACAGAATTAGTGCTGGGAACATTTTTTTTTTTACTTCATTGTGTCTTGAAGAAAACTCCTCCTGGTGGCTCCAGTTGTTCATTAAAAAACATGATTTGTACCTAAGTAAGTGTTTGTACCTGTGACACCTCAAGCCACGCCCACCTCTTACGTAGAGGCTGCTGGATCAGCGTCACCGCCATGTTGGTTGGACCAGGCAACTTGGCATAATGTTCAGAGGACTGAACTGCACTACATGTAGTTTTACATTTCACTATCATCACTCTGATATTTATTATGTTATAATTGTTATTACATCATTATGTCCTTCGACCAGCCAGCTGGAGCAGCCGGATCATACATAACTGCAAACGGTGCCATCGATCCAGAAAGAAAGGAAGCGAGTCGGGATAAGCGTTTTTGCTATGTAGCCTCTACGTAAGAGGTGGGCGTGGCTTGAGGTGCCACAGGTACAAATCCCTTTTGCTCCACATTTCACAGACATTTGGTGCAAAAGTCAGAGCGTGCAGAACTTGCCATTTGAGACTTGTAGCGGAAGATTCAAGTTCAGTTGTAGTTATTGACTCGTGATTGTGCGATAAAAAATATCAAAGAAAAAAAAGGATTTGTGAGTAAATATTTTACAGATGTGCAACTGTCATTGCATGAATTCACATTCTGATTTGCAGGCTTCGCTTTATTATTTCCGGGTGTGTGAATGTGTTTTGCAGCACATTGTCCGCAGCAACTGTAGCAAAGATGTGAGCGTATGAGTTTCTAAATTTGTGATTTGTAAAACAGGATTTGTGCACCTGCACTGAAGAATTAGAGAAGGTGTAACAGTTGTGTTGTGTTTGTGGGAGAGAAAAAAATCATGTGCAACTCCAAGAGCATCTTTTCTCTGTGACCTCACATTTACTGATACACACCTGTGATTATTTTATACAACTACTAATTCCAGTCACAGGTGCTCAGTTGTTTTGCACCAAAAATACTTTCATAAAAAAGCTTCTGTAATAAGCTCTGTAAAAGTAGCAGCTTCTGCTGCAAAGAGACAAGGAAAGGAGCCACTGAACTGTCAGGTAGCTGACCTAGCATTAGTGCTAGAAAGTCTCTCCTCCGGCTCTGGTTGCTGTGGCCTTCAGCTGTGTATATATATGGCTGAGACACTTTCCTTGCATGTCACGGCAGTTTCTCCAGATCAACAGGAATGTGAAGCTAAGGAAATAAACTTCCTCCTCCACAGTAATTAACTCACCAAAGCCTTTCATTAAGTGGAACCAGGCCATGAAGAAGCCAGGTCCTGCTGGCCTGAAGGTTTATGTGACATATTTACAATAAATGGAGGCAAATAAACTGGTAAGGGAGTTCATAAAAAATGCTGCGCGAAAATACATTCACAGAACCAGCAGCCAATAAATAAGCGGCTGCCTGAAGCTTTGAGGAAGTAGATTTGTTCAGCAATGAAAACCAAATGGACAGAGAATAACAGGAGAGATTTCAGCGCAGTGGAAGTGACTTCAGAGGCACTTTAGCTCCAGTTCAGTCAGCTGGGATTACCTCTCAGAGAGGGACAGTCCATACAGCCGTCTGCTGTGCATCTCTGTACAGCTGAGAGCAACTTGTTGGGTGGTGAAAGAGTGAGAGAGGCAGAGGTGAGGAGAGGACAGAGAGGGGGTGTTAACACAAAGCCTGAATGAGTTTGGTAACACAGCAGTGTTTGTACTCAGTGGGGATCTTTATAGTCGAAGTGTTTTAACAGCACAGTCCTAAATGCCATCACTTAAAGATGTCTGATGGGATTACACAGGCTGTGGTCCACTGTGTCTTTATTTAACCTTTAGACAGAGAGAGAGAGAGGCAGCTGAAAACACACCACTCTTTTTCTACATTATCTCTTCCTCTGAATAGTATTTAAAACTGTAAATGTCTTCAGGTCACTTTTGTTCAGCTCAAGTCAAAATGGAAGAAGAAAAAAGACTCAATGATTGAATTGAAAATAAATTAATCAATATGTGTGTGTGTGTGTGTGTGTGCGTGCGTGCATGTGTGTGTGCATGTGTGTGTGGACCCCTGTATGTGCAGGTGCTTGTGTGGCAGTGAAATAACAAGGCAAAAGGAGGACAGTGCAGAGTAACAGGTAGCAGAGCGAATGACTAAAGATGGGATGGAGTGGACACAGAGTGAAGAATACTAGAAGAAGGGATGGATTGAAAAAGAGGGAAGAAAGGTGTGAGGAAACAGAGGCAGAGGCCGGTGGTATCTGGACAAACAGTGGTCGTTTTTAAATAAATACAGATTGACATTAAAGCTGCAGGCAGTGTTGAACAGGCTCCTCACTGTTGCGCACGTGGGTCATGAATTATGTTCCCCGGGGCCAAACTTTCAGAGTAAATTCAAAATGGCTGACTTCCTGGTGGGTTTAGGGTACGGGTACATCAGTCTTTTTTGTAGCTCTTGGCATGTTACATGTGCCTACTGAAGTTCACAGAAACACAGGGGCGAGGTGCGCCTTGTTGAACTGGCACTATTGAGCCATTTTGCCAATCCCACGTGCAAGACCCATGAAATATGTAGATTTTCACCAGACCAGACACATATGCAAATATTTTGAACATGTTCTGGGCATGAAAAATGGTATTTATTTTTCTAGGCGGAAGACTAATAATAAACAGACAAAAACAACCGATATTGTATGATATATGATAATGTATTAACTGAGTACATGTTAAATTGCTGGAAAGAGATGACGAGCTACATTTACTGTAATTAATTAGATATGTAAAGTTAATTTACATGTGGCTGCCGAGGCTGGTTCATCTGTCCATCAGTCAGTCAACTGGTGATGTCTGCTGTTTCCAGCCAGACTGAGTTTCCCCCAGGAAACCTTCTCTGTGGTTTCACCGTCCCCTCAGATTTTAAACTTGTACACAAGAAATAGTAAATGCTACTGGGCAGATTGCTATGAAGTTTGCTGACCACATTTATAACTTTTTCACCCTGAGGCCCAAATGTTCCAGTTTGAGCGTTGTTAAAATAAATTAGAGCCAGCGGTCTCAACAAACTGAACCAAAACCCTCTATATTTATTCTTGCAGCAACTTGTCCTTTAGATTGTGGATGGATTTATGGTCATTTTTCCTGCTGTATGATAGAGCGCCTCCTCTGACAGCTTCATAACACAGAGACATTATCTCGAAAAAAAAAATCATGCTTAATTATTGTGTGGTGTGTAGGAAGGAATAACATTTGAAAGAGTTTATAATGGCATTGGTCCGTCACTTTGCTCTGGACAAGCTGTGGACGATCTGATGATCTTATATCGCGGATGATCTTTCTTTGGCATGTGATCTACTCTTCAGATGTATTGTACAGATCATGTAAATAAAAGTTTCTATATTTAGATATTTAATTTGTAAAGTGCAACCTCTGCTAACCAGACCATGTTAAATGTTAAACAGCTAGCTTGCGGTAGCTGGAGATAGCAGTCCTTGTTCTGCTCTGCAGCCTCAGAGAGTTTGGTGTAAAGCCACATAAACCCATTCTCCAGCTGAGCGGAACCAGAACCACCGTCACCAGCTGCAGTCCAAGTTGTGGAGTCAAAATGAATACTCCAAACTAAGCAACTGTGATTGTGATACTGTGATTGGTTGTGAGACAGTTTGTAAACAGAAGACAGGATTGTGAGAGAAGTAGCGGATTCTACCCAAAATCATATGATCTTCTAGCAAGATCACCCGCCCCTACTCTGGACTGAAATATTTCAATAGCTATTGGATGTCTTATTTAGGGATGCCACGATCATGTTTTTTTGCCGCCAATAATGATCATCTATGAGTGAAATCCGCCGATCAACGGCCGATACCGATCATTTTTGACATGCATTGCAAAGGGCGTGTGTTATATCAGTCTCACACACTTTGATAAAGTTCCACACGGTTTTGTTTTGGTGGCCTGTTGCACGCTGGAGCAGTGAACAAGGTGGGAGGCGGGGCTACACTACACAGCACACAGTACTTCTCCCAGCCGCAGACACCAGTATTAACCACAGGTGATCAGTTTTAAGGTGATCAGTGACCGATCATGTATTTTTAATGATATATATAATGATATATCTCAGCATCTGATGGATGGAAACACAAATATTAATGTCCCACCCACAGGATGAAATGTAATAACTTTAGAGATACTCAGATGTTTTAAATTCACTTGTGAAATAAATAAGTGTAATTATTGACGGCTGACTTAAAATGAATTGATAATTATGCGTTTCATTTGCTACTGACTTTGTGTTCATCCAGCACAACTAGTTTTTTTGAGTTGAGACTATGAAAGGGAGAGAGAGCTAGATGTGTATAAGAGACAGCTACAGGGGAGCTCAGTGAATTTTGAATGTTTGAATTCGGTCTAAATGGGTCTCGGTTTTGTTAAATGCTATTTGACCCATATCTTCTTTCAAGAGCTGCATGAACAGGTAGATGTGATTAGTTTTTCTTCAATAACATTATGTTTGGCTCTGATTAAGCTTCACATCAGTAATAAGTTGGGCAGGTAATCGTCCTTCACATATGAAAACCCAATAAAGCAGGAGTGGTGACCATTGACCCCCTATATTTAATACTGGTTCGGTCTCAGGAGAGGGAGTGAAAAGTGGAGAGGCTGGTTCAGGCAGCTGTGATAGAAAATATGCAGCAAAAAACACAAGACAACTATCTGCTGATTGCACTGAATTACAGTTTTAAGCTGCAGTTTGACTTGTAATTTGGCCGCAGCCCAAATTTAGTCGGTTTTCTTGTGCGTCAGCAAATGATTCTGAAATGTCAGCCTCGGTTATCTCTTGGCTGCAGCTTCTCTCCACACATGTTCCCCCTCATGCAGCACCTTCCTCTTAGGAGAAAGGAATGTGCATTAGGGAACTGATTTGACCATGTGTGTACTCTCAGTTCAGACATATGGAGGAGGGATTCTTGTGCCATGGAGTAATTACTTTCAGAGCGGTGATCTGGTGTTTGTTCATGCTGCACATGGAGCTCTGCGTCCTTTACTGCTCAGCCAAAGGAAAAGAAAACACCTAGTCTGTTCACCCACAACAAAACTTTTTAACAAAGCTCTCTCATGTCAAGGTGAGATTGGTTTGGCACTGAGCAGAGAGAAACATTTCGCGGTTGCCTGCAGTACATATTTTATTATGATGTAGCGTTTGGAAAATGGGAAACAGTCGAGGGGCAATGGAAAAATGATTCAGATGGCTTTTATTTTTTGCAGGAAGATTTATTTTGAAATAACTAAGAAATGTTTCCCCAGAGAAATAAATGAGCAGGATGTGCTCTACCCTTGGAGATCCACATTAAGACACTTTTGTCCTTATTATTTTTTATTAGCCCAGAACACAAAAACAAAGCTTGAATTTTTCCTTATTTTCTTCAAAACACCTCTGCAACCCATAATGTCAAAACAAAGACTCAATGCAGAAAGTTTCTTTGGAGTGTGGTGAAGTGACTTGAAGCTCTTAGTTTCTTCTGTTCATGAGTTATGTCTGTTCTTTTATGCAGCATTCATGGACGTTTTTTTTCTTTTTTGCCAGGAATTGACTTTTTTCATCCTGCCTGTGTATTCCTGATATCATCACCAATGTTAACTCTTATCTCTATCACTTCTCTTCTTCTACTGAAGTTAGCATGCTAACCAGCTAACCACAGTCCTTCACTTTCTGATGGCGACTCACTGTAGCCTCCAACCTGTCCTGAAGATGTAGCTGCTCAAAGGACGTATTATAACCTCTTTTATGATAATCACAGTGTCACATTTGTCTATGTACAGACTTTACATAACTGCAGTTGTACATTTTTAAAGGCACGTTAAGTACTCAGTTGTCTTCATCAGTGTCTGGTGGCCATTAGAGAGGAGGACTTGGACTGTTTGAAGCGTTGGCATTAAACACATGCCAGAGAACAGGGCATGACATTTTGTTCCGAGAAACTAATTTTCCAGT
>NW_019525135.1:2510418-2587535 GCF_002814215.2 Seriola lalandi dorsalis | reverse complement strand
TATAGTAAGGCATAAAAAGTCATAAAAATATCATGGTATAGTAAGGCTTAAAAATGTCATAGTATAGTAAGGCATAAAAAGTCATAAACACGACAGTATAATAAGGCATTAAATGTCATAAAAACATCATGGTATAGTAAGGCATAAAAAGAAATAAAAACTATATTGGATTGTAAGGCATAAAAAGGAATAAAAACTACATAGGATAGTAAGGCATAAAAAGTCATAGTATAGTAAGACATAAAAAGTCATAAACACGCCAGTATAATAAGGCATTAAATGTCATTGTATAGTAAGGCATAAAAAGTCATAAAAACATCATAGTATAGTAAGGCATAAAAAGTCATAGTATAGTAAGGCATAAAAAGTCATAAAAAAGCAATCAGATAGTAAGGCATAAAAAGTCTTAAAAAGTCATAATATCGTAAGGCATAAAAAGTCATAAAAACGTAATCGTATAGTAAGGTATAAAAAGTCATAGTATCGTAAGGCATAAAAAGTCATAAAAACGTCATAGTATAGTAAGGTATTAAACGTCATAGTATAGTAAGTCATAAAAAGTCATAGTATAAAAAGTCATAAAAACGTCATAGTATAGTAAGGCATAAAAAGTCATAGTATAGTAAGGCATAAAAAGTCATAAAAATGTCATCGTATAGTAAGGCATAAAAAGTCATAAAACATCAAAGTATAGTAAGGTATAAAAAGTTACAGTATAGTAAGGCATAAAACGTCATAATATAGTAAGGCATAAAACGTCATAATATAGAAAGGCATAAAAAGTCATAAAAAGTCATAGTATAGTATGGCATAAAAAGTCATAGTGTAGTAAGGCATAAAAAGTCATAAAAACGTCATAGTATAGTACATCAAAAAATGTCATAATATAGTATGTTATAAAAATGTAAAAAAAAAAGTCACAGTATAGTATGGCATAAAAGTGTCATAGTATAGTAAGGCATAGAAATGTAAAAAAAATGTCATAGTATAGTAAGTCGAAAAAACTTCAAAAAACGACACAGCATAGTATGTCATAAAAATGTCATTGTACAGTAAGGCATAGAAATGTCATTGTATAGTGAGGCATAAAAATGTCAAAAAACCTTATAGTATATTGTGGCATAAAAAGTCACAGTATAGTAAGGCATAAAAAGGTCAGAAAAACGTCATAGTACATCATAAAAATGTCAAAAAATTTCATAGTATAGTATGGCATAAAAATTTCAAAAAAATATTTTAAAAAAAAGGGAAAAAAGTGACTGAATATTAAATGTGCTGTTTGTATAACTGATGGATTTATCAAACAGACATCTCTTCTTCTTTTCCTAACAGGCGCATCCCACAAGGGAGGTCCTCTAGGATGAGGTGTACATATAACATATTCATGATACGATAACTCATTTTCGCAGAAAAATTGTAAAATGTCATTAAATGCATATTAACAGTAGGCTACCTCTTTTTTTATAGTGCATGTTTACATGATGAATTTCCATTTATTCTTTCTGCATAAAATTTTCCAAAATATAACACTGAGTCTGATATTTCAACAACAATAACATGTTATTATCTATGTTACTATCTTAATTTATTTATGTCATCTCTGACTGGATATAACGTTTTATATGGAGACATGCTAGTTGTCGTTCCCTTTATGCTACTTACCAAAACAAAAAATTATATACAGTAAGTGAGTGAATGAAACTATTTTTCATGGTCTCATTTTGTTGGCTGTTCCAGTGGCTGTACAGGGCTATTGAAGATACTGAATGGACTGAATGATTACAATAAACTCAATGGTAAAGAAATGACACCAGTTATCTCTTTACAGACTGGATGGATATGAAATGTGGTCTTTTTACAATGCATCTTCATCAGCATCAGTGTTTAAAATCCAGCACCCTGCATTCCCTCAGTCTGCAACGTGAATTTTTACTGTCGCCATGGCAACGGATGCCGGTTTCGTGGTTAGTGGTTGTATTTTTCACCGAACCAAGTAATTCTGTTCATGTAAAGTAACATAACGTTGATAAACACTCCTTATGGAAAACAGTGATTATAACTTAAACTATCACAATTCTAAGTAGCTGGAGACAAAACATTTTTACTTCACGTAGATCATAAACCCTTGAATATAAAATGACTCATTGAAATCGGTTGACAAATATAAACATTATACAGCTTTTTATCCAGAAAAACTGAAGCTCCCCCATTCACTCTCTCTTGTTCACAGGGTAGTCTTGCCCTGTCCAATATGGCGGCGACGTTGACGTACGATCCAGTGGCCAATGCGGCATCTACGTATGATACGACCATAAGACTCCGTTTTGTGACCGGAAACAGCACTGCTTCCAGTTCCGTACGCGCCAAACAGAAAACCAGACGCAGTGAGCGAAGCTGGCGTATTTACGTTTCTATTTGAACTTCTTAATTTAAACACACGAGTAACAAAACTCACTGGACCGTATTATCTCTGCAGCTCAACGAATGGTGAGTTATGCCCGATGACACCACGTTAAAGATAATGTTAATGCTGCTAAATTAACTCTGACATTCGAGTCTGGTTTCAGTGCTGTCATTTAGTCTACAGAGTGTGCTGAGGTTATTTATCTGAGTCAAAGGTCTAAAAGTACCACACTCTAAAAGCACTCCATAACAAGTAAATGTCATGCATTGAAAAAAATCACTCAAGTAAAAGTATGTAATCAGGAAAATGTACTTAAAGTATCGAAAGAGAAAAAAAATGTCCCCAGTGAGTGTTGCGTTGTTACATGTGCATGCGAAGGTTCAGTCACGTTCAGACAGCAAAATTACACATTTTGTTGATTTAAGTGAAAAGAACTATAAATATAACTCCTGCAGTTAAGGGACATTAAAAATAAATGAGCCTTTCTTCAAATACTAATGCATTGTTACTTTTTATTTCATGAACCTTGCAAATAGTAGCTAAAAGTAATTGTGGCATGTGGAGGCGTTTGTCTTGCTGTTGAAGTGTGTTATATTGACAGGCATTTCATTTATTTTCTTCACCCCTTTACAATAGTGAGGGTAAACTTAAAAAATATAAGGACCAATATATATATAATACACTTTTTTTCAGATGGAAGAATGAGAGGAGAACTATGGTTCAAACATCCATTCTGCTGGTGTCTTTGAATTTGTTTTTCGACCACCTCCACTCCACCGTACTACAATTGACCTCTGACCTCACTTTGGAAGTGGACATATGATGACAAGGTTGCCCTGTAGGTGCATAAAACAGTTGCATTCAAGTGGTAAAGAAGCACATGAGGATGAGTAAGTGGGGAGACCGACTGAAGAAGGTTGAGCAGCTTGCTCAGTCTTTCCAGCTCAATCCTCTGGCCACACGCTACAAACCACGACTGTTGCCATGCCAGCCTTCCTCCGTCTGGAAGCTCTTCCCTCGTCAGAGCCTGGCTATCGGCTTTGCTCAGAGCTGCAAAGAGGTAACACAAGACTCTGCTGACACTGGACTATCTTGTCAGTTTGTACCTCAGATTTTTTCATCCTTTGTAGGAAGTCATTTTCTGTCTCATCAGGAAAAAATGCTTACATTTGTACCTTGCTTTCTGTAGGCTGTTCATGTTTTTGCACTTGAAAAAGAAAAGTCAACTCTAGGCCAAAGGATCTACCTGGTTACCAGTTACAGTGAGCTGTGGCATTACTACAGGTAAATATTAGCCCTACATTGCAGAATGAGGTGCATCTTTTTCATGTTGTAAAAACAAGTGCTAAAATGTGGAGTGATGGTGATTTATCTCTTAATTTTTTTTTCAGGACTTACACTCAGTCCTTGATGCACTGCTATGAGGTGATTCCAGAGGGTGCAGTTTGTAAGCTTTACTTTGACTTGGAGTTCCACAAGCCCTCGAACAAAGGAGCTGATGGGAAAACTATGGTGTCTTCTCTTATACAGGTAGGGTCCATTATTTATTCACAATTTCCCTGCTACTTTCTGTTCAAACAAGGTTTTGTTGAGCAGCTTGCGTGCACATGAAGATAATGTTTCAGTTGCTGCTCAGTTTACCAGTTAAAAAGCTAAAGAATGTGTTGTAAAAGTGTCCACTTCTTACAGTTGCCTCTGGAGACTGGAAACTCTCATATATGGGAGAATCATCTGGATAGATATGATAGATGTGAAGTTTATCTTTTTACTTTCTTACCTTAAAGATGCAAGATTTACCTGTCTGTGTTTTGTTTGTTGACAGTATGTCTGTGACAAGCTAATGGAAGTTTATGGGATTGAATGCTCTGCAAAAAACATCCTCAGTCTTGACTCCAGCACAGAGGAGAAGTTCAGTCAACATCTCATCTTCAATCTCCAAAATGCAGTTTTCAAAGACAACATACACGTTGGTATGTATAGTTTTGCATGTAGGCAACAACAAAAAGAAAAAAAGCCAAACTTTGTTTTAACCATATGTAAGTTCTTCATACATTCTTTCAAATCTTTTCCCTTTTTAGGTAGGTTTATCAATGCAGTTCTTAAACCAGTCCTGAGCAAAACCAAAAATGGAAGTTGCCTTGATGCTGGGATGAATTCAGTGGCAGAAAACAGTGAAACACGGTTTGTTTTTAAGAACTGTGAAAACACATATTTTAATTTCAGTGCCGTCATCACAATATTTAACTTGTTACTCAATGATTTACTGACAGCAGAACACCTGCTGCTCCTGAGGGGAAGGCAGCGGCAACAGGCGAGGTGGCTCAAACTCCACAAACCAAGAGGCGTAAGCAGGAAGAGACGGACCTCAACTTCCTCAAGGTGAAAAACAAGGATGGCCAAGACTGTCTCTTTGTTGATCTTGGTAAGAGAAATCACAAGCTTCAGTTTTCACTTAATTGGGTTAAATAAATTCAGGACCCATTTTACATATTGTAAACCATGCCAGTTTATACATATGGATATTAACTGCAATGGCTACAATGTAGGTGTCTACACCAAGAACAGAAATTTCCGCCTTTACAAGTCATCAAAAGTGGGAAAAAATGCTGCGTTCACTGTGGCAGACGACAACCAGTTCTTTGCTGAACCTGAGAAGGGGATCTCTGCGGAGGAAAGTGTATTCTTGGCGTCCTTGGTCTGTAATGTGAGGTACAAAAGTCACTCTTGCAGATTTTTCTGTCTGATATAAATATTAGCGTCAGCAAACCACAGCATTGGAGCTTATTTTTGTATTTCCTCAGCTTCACAGGTCAGAGAATTCTAACTTGGGACGTCCCAGAAACAAACGAATCAAAGACTTGGAGTACTCATTGTCAGCAGGGATCAGCCCCGAATCAAAGTAACACTGAACTGACAAGAATTTCTCTATATATGCATATGCACATATTGTATTATATAATCAGTCAGCGTACCAATATTTTACCTTGATATTTTTAAACATGAATAGTTTTAATTAATGTAACTTTTTTCCCCCATCCATCACTTGCAGGCTCCCTTTTTGGCTGCCTTATGTCTCCTCATCAAGAAGTGGACAACTTTGTACTGACAGTGGTTAGAAAGGATGGAATACAAGGAAGTAAGTGTTAGTGCTGTTACAGGTTGTTTTGATTTTCAAAGCATTTGCATGTGTCTAGTTTTGGACCTGGGGTCGCAAATAATGTTCATTTTCATTATCGATTCATATGCTGATTATTTTCTTAATTAAGCGATAAATCTTTTGGCTTATAAAATATCAGAAAACAGTGAAAAATACCTGTCACTAAGTCCTGTTCTAAGGCCTACAGAGTTGAGTTCACGTCTTGTTTAGCCTGACCAACCGTCCAAAGCCCAAAGATCAGTTCACAGTGATATAAAACTCAAAACAGCAGCAAACCCTCATATCTCAGAAAGTGTTTGATCATCCTTAACACACACATTACCTATTTTCTTCCATGAAAATGTTATGTACAAATCAATTCTCTCAAATACCGCCCTGCCCCTTGAGTGTGTGTGCGAGTGTACTTAAACTATCATTTATCAGAGTGTACACAATATCTGCCATGTCTCTTATGTTTACCTCAACAGGCATCAGGCGGTGGAACTACTTTGTCGCAGAACAACTACTTGTCTACGACATTGCCAAATACCGCTGGTGTGAAAATGTGGAAAGGTTTCATAAAAGTAACAACATAATGTACGTAAAGTATGTTTCATGTCCTGTAGACGGTCCGTGTGAATGTGCTCCACCTATCTCATTTGGTCTCATCCTCCTCTGCAGGATTGTTGTGGATTTAAAAGAGGAAGTGTGGTACCAGAAATGTCACGATCCTGACTGCAGGAACTTTAGATCTTCAAGTATGTAATGACCATAAAGATTTTATGGATTTAAAATAACTCAAGGGCACGAAATCATGTCTGTAAAGTGATAAATTGTAACCTGTCTCAGATGAACATTTCTCCTGTCACAGGTTGCCCACTGCCACAGGAGATCTGTGTCAGCTACATCATGACACTGGTTTGTTTGCTTTATTTTAACTAGCATCCAGACTCTGTTTAAGTTCAAAGACATGGTGTTCTTCACAATATGCAGCAGCTCATGACCACATTGTGTGTTCCCTGACAGGATGAGGAGGACCAGGCTTACTTAATGGACAATGATGGCAACATTGAACCCAGCCAGGCAGTGAACCAGGCACCACAGAGCACAGTGTGTCCAGAGGAAGAATCTGCTGACGTCTGGGGAGACACACAGGATGACCAGGACTATTTAGAGAGCCTTGACGACTTTGAACAAACCAGCGAGGGGATCTCTGATCAGGTTCTGCTCAGTTGCATGTCAGAGTTTGATTCCCAGTAGAAGGTAATTTTGTCATGCACTGGCTATACGACATCAAATATGCTGTTAAAAGGTAACTTTAAGTCCTCCTTTTGAGCATTTATATGTAGTATAAAAACATGTAATAACTGGTTTTGACCGCAACGTATTTGTAAGTCGATATGAATTTTTATTATTCTATTTGTCAACAACTGTAGCTCCTCCTGTGGACACCCATAAGTGGAGGCTGCTGTATTAACAGCAGACTGACAATATAGTAAAACACTGTTGTAATGACATAAAATATGATTGTCCTTACAGCTGCATCATAGTGTTATAAAGCATTCATTAAATGTTTATAAATGATAAATAGGGGGACTTAAAGTGAAGCAATACCAAGATCCGTATTAATGCACTTTATTGACAATTACAAGAAAAGAAACATAGGTTTCTAGCTACCAAAACATATTAGGGATCTATCAAAAATATATTTTGCAATATAAAAGACATAAACTAAACGCCACAGCTCTGGAAGAAAGTATTTATTTGGTACAGTTGACAAAAATATAGATACCGTACTTGCGTAACTCCAGCACAAAACTGCACTGTTACCCTTTTCATATCATAACAAAAACAATGACAATATGGCTTGAACTGTCAAGGAGTCCTTGACATGATTTTATGTGCATGACGACACAGTTTAGCAAAAACCTCTGACTTCACAACAAAGCTGTGTGTTAAAACAGCTGAAGTGCTGTTTCTCAGAAGGCTGATGGTTTCATGGACCGTCGGTGTAAGTTAATGTGAAAGGACCTGGAATTAATTTTGAAAGACTGGCTCCTTCAATATTACCAAATATTTCCCCTGCATACATCATACAAATGATGTAATGCACCTTTTATCCTGCAGCTTGTGGCACTGAAATTTGAAAGGAGGAACTGCACGAAGAGTATTGTAACATTCAATATTTTTCATGCAGTTAAAAGAAAAACAAAAACAACCAAAAAGAAGCACAAAATGTCTGTCAAGCAACATGATTCCCAGAAGGCTATCAACTACATTGTGCACCAGATTTTTTCAGTCCTTTAGCCTGCAGCACTGAGAAACATGGGAATGCAGGGAGTTAACAATAGAGAGTATCAGGCTCAATACTCTGCATACACATTTTCAGCAGATACAGTATTTACAGGTTTAATGATTACATTAAATATCAGCTTAAATAGATAACCAAAACATTAAATAGTCTAGTATATAAATAGGTAATATTTGTCACTGTTGTAAAAGCATATTTATAAGATTTCTTTCCAGCTTCCAAGAATTAAACCTGACTGAAACTGAAATGTTTGCAGCGGTTGGACCTTTCTGACCATGAAGGAGTCAGACTTATCGGCAGTTAAGGCATGAGCACGTCATATTTCCCCTTTGTGGTTAACCCTAACTCTTATATGAATTATACCAGTGACACAATGACATGTTCGGGAATAATCTGAACTAATTAGCCAGTGACAGGAGAGAAAATTCAGCTGTACAATCATTAATTGAAGTGGGGACGATACATACTTCAAACTGAGATTCATTATCCAGTTTGTTTAAAAGAAGGCCTCACAAATTTGTAAAGATAGTCACTGGCAGAAAAATTGAGGTAAATCCCCTTCACTAGACTATTTGGTTCTGGCTGTGCGCTCTTAATGATTGTCACCTCCCTACATTACTCCTTGAGCCCAGTTTAGATCTTAATTTTGGCATAAAGTTCATCAATCTGCTCTCTGAAGTGGCTCCGAAGCTCAGCCCTCTTGGCCTTCAGGGTGGGTGTCAGGAGACCGTTCTGGACAGAAAACATCTCGGTGTGTAACGCAATGTCTCTCACCTGCAGAGGGGAAAAAGACCACAACAAGAATGAAAGCCAAGAAGCAAAAATAATTATTCAAATAGCTGAAACTAATGACTATCTTTCATCGATTATTCCTTTGGTGTCTAAAACTAAGGAAATGCCTTCCATAACTTTCTGAAGACACAAAGTCACATCTTCACGTTGCTTGTTTGTACAACCAGCAGTCAAAAACTCGACGATTTTCAGTTTACTGTCAAATTCTACAATGAATAAGATGTTACTATGGTATTTTAAGCAACCAAACGCACAAAACAACCAATCAATTATTAAAATACTGAAGTAAATTAATCGACTGATCATTTCAGCTCTAATTTGAAGATGAGAAAAAGATTTATTGAATCAAACACGATGTTGCATGTAAAGAAGTTGTCGTTCCTGGGCCAAATGCAGCAAACTGAAAAAAGCAGAGCATGATGGTATTTTTGATGAAGTCAAACATGGCAGCAGTCACCTGTTCAAAAGACTTGAGTCCTGCTTCTTTGCCCAGCCTCAGGATGTCCTCCAGGATAGCGTTCTTCACCTCCTGTAGACAGTTGGAGAAATGTAAGACATGCACAGAGAGGGAGCTGTATGTTTGGACTGCTGATGTTAATATATCTGACCTTGCTACTGGACAGTTCAGAGTAGGATCCTTCGATCCCTTTTTTCTTGGCCCAAATAGGTAAAAAGTCTGGATCAGTCACCACTATCGCCACCAGACATGCCTTAAAATTACAACACAGATAACATGAAGATCAGATACTGCAAACTATCAAACAAGTATGAATGCAGCTATGAAAAAAATCTGTGGTTTAGTTTCTTCAACACAAATATGAGTAAGATCGATGAGTTACTGACCTGTAAGCTATCACCATGTACAAATATCTGGGCCACTGGATCACTGCGATTATAGACGGTTTCTATCTTCTCGGGGGCGATGTATTCCCCCTGTGCCAGCTTGAAAATGTGCTTCTTTCTGTCAATGATCTTCAGACTGCCATTCTGCCACACACCAGAGGAAAAATGCAACTTCAAATGAAAGCAACACCTGATGCTTTGCTACTCAACTTAACCCTAATGATAATCTGATTTTAAGGGTAAATATTGGCATTCAGCCTGTTTTGCTTACAGGAAGCCATTTCCCAATGTCTCCTGTGTGCAGCCATCCATCCTTGTCGATTGCCTCGGCCGTTTTCTCAGGGTCTTTCAGGTATCCCTGGAATACATTTGGTCCTTTGACACACACCTAGAGCGACAGAGATAACAAGTAAAAACACATTTAGAGTGGTTTTAACCCTTCAGCACAAAGACTTTTTATACTATTTTATAATCTTTATTCTTATTTGTTAAATATCTGGAGATGAACCCCTCCAGTTTTATGATGATTTAACCTTCCTTGTTTTCCCTACCCGCACTGCTTTGTTACAAGGGATTTACTGCAACCTAGTTGCATGCTCCTGTCCCATTTCTATCACTTATGATGATTTAAAATGGAGATAACTCAGCACTTTTGAGCAGTCTTAAGAGTTTATGAGAGCAGTTTAAAGCTCTCATACAAAAAGTATGGAGTACGTTTTGTAAAATTACAAAAATTGTCAAAAGCAGCCACCCCCCCAAGCTGTGGGAAAGAGGTTTTTTCAGGTGCAGTCAGACAATGTGAGAAGCACTTTATTTAATGGATACTGAGGTCCCAACTCTGTCTGACCTTCAGCTGCTGTTCAGAGAGAGAAAATGGAGACATGGCATTGTTTTGGAATAATAATGTACAGGCCATGTTCAGTGTGATGAAGGAATATGTCACCCAAATACAAACACCATGGCTCTTTTATATTTTATATGCATTTAATATTTTTGGGAATGAACAAAGTTCTGTGGAGATGTTTATTCTAATGTTACCGGACTGAAATAACACCTGAAATTATCCTGTAAGTCAAATTCTGTTTGTTGTGTAAAAACTCAAAACAAATAAAAGTATTTTTCCCCCAGCAACTGTATGTATTTGATTGATGATGAAGCAGTGCTCCTCACCTCTCCTTCTCCATTGGCTGCCAGGTAATTCATTTCTGCCACATCCACCACTTTGAGCGTGTTGCAGGGCAGAGGAGGCCCCACGTGACCTGATGACACAGAGTAGTTACATAACAGTCTCATGGTTGAAAGAAATAAGGAAAATAATTTAAATTCTACACACAGGCTATAATACACCATAATGATCAGTGGAAACAGTGAGTGGATGTTCTACCTGCTGTCCAGTCTCCAGGCATTGACATGGAGCAACCAGCTGTACATTCAGTTTGACCGTAGCCTTCATAAAACTGTAGCCAGAAAAAAAAAAAGTTATTGGTGACAGGCATGGAAATAAAAACTTCCAGACAAACCATAAGTGACATGTGCATATTGATGTGGCTCACCTGACAGCCCAGAGCAGCTCGCAGGAACGTCAGGATGGTCGGTGACACCGGTGCTGCTCCTGTAATCATGAGTCTCACACGACCGCCAAGACTGGCCTGCAAAGTGTGAAACTAAACAGTGAGACTGACAAACTGGCCAGCATTTATTATGCATCAAATAGGATTGAGAATGTCTTTATCTAACCTTAAAAAAGAAATAACACTATTAAAAAAGATGTACAAATGTAGAATGTAAAAATAGGTATCAGTCTATGTACAAACTAATAGGACCAAACCTCATTTAAAGCTAAATATGCCAGATATCTAATACCCCAGATCTTTTAAAGGAAGCAGAAGAAAGTTTCTTGAATCCCTTAAACAAAAACAGACTGCTTTTATAGAACACGTCACATTTACCTGTACTTTTTTGAAGATGAGTTTGTCCCACATGCTGTCCCTTCTAACCACGCCATTTTTCAGCTCTGCCTCCTTCCTCCTGAAGGCAAAATCCAGCAGCCATCTCTTCAGCGGTGTATTGGCCTGACCAAATACCTGTAGCGAAGTGAGAAATTATTGATTTAATTAATCTTTACACAATGGGACACAGAAATGGGACAAAAAAAGTCTACTATTATTAAATGGTCACAGAGAATATTTCTGAAAAAATATGAAGAGAAAATAGTGAATCAACAACTTCAGTGTGCAACATAAGATCAACTACAGAAGTGATACTTTGTCTGACCTTATCAAACATGCGGTTGAGAAGACGTGGGACCACAGGGAAGACTGTTGGCTGCAGCGTTTTCAAATCATCCATTAAAAGTCGAATGTCTCCTTGGAAGTAGCCGATTCGAGCGCCGTGGATGAGGATGACTCCCTGATGAAGAGAGAGCTGCTTATTCCTCCTTGTGCAGGTTAAATCAGTGTGACGTTTCAGCCACAAGAGGGCGGTATTATTGCACTTACTGACACAACACTTCTAAGGTGTTATTTAAATCTTAAACTTTAAACTTTTTCACATTCAGGAACTACATGTTACCTTGAAAGTCAAAGGCTCTTTGGACATTTATGAAAAACAAATTAATCAGACACCACACACAGCTTCACTCTGTCTTCTAAAGCTGCACATGTTTTGACACTTGCGCTAACAGGATATTCGAGCTTCAATGCTGATAACACAGTCACATTTTATTTAATGTCTCTTACTTTGAGGAATATAAATATGTTTGTTTTTTTTCAACAAAACCTTTTTTTATATGTAGTTTGTAACATTCTCAAGTTTTTAATTTGTTTTAACAAGTCTGTTGGTACTTGAGGATTTTTGATACTCAAATTTCAGTTGTTACTCAAAATGTATTGAGATACAATCAAAGCTGCAGATGTTAAACGTTAGAAGGAACCCACAGCAACATGCCACTAAACCTAAAGATTTAAATTAACATGCAATTGGCAGAGCACTGGTGCTATCAATATTCCCAAACCTGTGACACAAACTCAGATTTACATAGATACAGCTGCTTTCAAAATGCTCTGAAAACACATTTTCTGCCTGCTGCTTATTGTTTCCACTATAATTTTATGACACTTTGATTTCATTATGCAACAAATCTGAAGGTAAACAAGTCCACAACATACCTGTACAACCCTCTCAAACATGTGAGCTAGGGGGAGATAGGATACATGAATGTCACGGAGGTCGAGCATGCAGTGTACCTGCGGAGGACACACAAAGCAAAACACATGCACGTATGCAGGTCAAGCATGGCGTACTGTACCTCCACCACCCTCTCAAACATATGGGCCAATGGGAGGAAGGAGATGAGCACATCTTTAGTACTGGGCTTCAGTGAGCCCTGGATGACACCATACACAGGGGGATGAAGATGAGGACAGCATATAAAAGAGTCAGAGAGAGTCGACAGGAGTTTAGAGTTTAAACAAGCCCATAGAAAAAAACAATGCTCATATTATATTTGGTCCAGATCTCATGGATGTGAGGGTGTGTTTTTTGCTTCCTATAATAATGGTAGTATAATAAAAACACTGAAATGTGCTTATGTGTAAATATCTGCATTATTAATACACTAATGCTACTTAAAAATCACATTTAGTTTCTGATCATTTATGATCGATAATACTAATAATTTTTCAGCATATTTACTATAACACACGCTGTGCATTGATTTTTTTTTACCCTGAAAATATGCAGAAGTGAAGTACTTTTTTGCAGCCCTGAGTCTTGCTGCATATGGCCCGACAGCCTTCACTAAGATAAGGGGCACTTCTGTGTTGCCTGAGACTGGGGCAAAATAAAGTCTGTAAATCACTCTCTGATGCTTGTAAAGCTTACTACTGTGAGTCTAGCAGTAATAACTGAAGGTAACTCTTCTCTCATTTGAATTACAGGAACACTGTGTAGAGAGGTTTCGTTGAGTGAATGAAACTGTCAGACAGGAGACAACTTGAAAAGTGAGAGGGTGGGTGCTGCCAATGGAAATTACGCCCTTGCATAAATGAATAAAGATGTAAAGGAATATTTCTGAAGGAAAAGAGAACAGAAGCATTCACCTTGAAAAAAAGAGGGCTGGAATCAGATGCACATTATTAGACAATGTAATTTACTGAATCTTGAAGGACAGCACTGAAACTCCAAAGTTGAACTGGTGTTTGTTTGTTTACCTGTGTTACTTTAATGAAAGCTGCAGTGTTGGAGATTACATTTCCGTGAGTAAGCATTGCACCTTTTGGATTTCCTGAAAAGCAATTAAAGCTCAGGATTATACATGATACATGAAAAAAACGTTTCTACAAGGTTAATGTTGCAACAAGTTGTGTGATTACCTGTGGTTCCGGACGTAAAGCAGATGAGTGCGAGGTCCTCTGGTTTTGGGGGCTGCAATCAGAGCACAGATCTACACTAATGCACATCAAACCTAAATTGCAACATCTAATTCAGTTGATGGATACAAATACTGTGAATCCTCGGAGCTGAAAAGCGGATTCTCAATTTACTAAGAATAAAGAACCTTTTTTGGTGTAATCAACAAATGAAGCTGTTCCTACTCACCACTGGTGTCTGGTGGTTTGCTTTACCCAAGGCCTGGAAAATACACAAAACATATAGTGTGTTTTAGCGCAGCTGCAGGAAGTGCTGATAATAATCATGCTTTAAACACACAGGACCCCAGGGCCTAATTTCCACTTAGTTCTAACCAGAACTTGAGTGAGTGACAGTGTGACGAGATGCTCAGCTAGTTTTACAAAACACCTGTTGATGGTTGCAGATGTGCTCAATACAGCACAGAGAAGACAATACAGTTGAGGATCTAACATAGAGAGAAGATGTTAGGTTAGGGTTCTCACCTCAAAGTCCTTCAAACTCAGGATCTCAATGCCACACTCCTGTCCACGAGTGACCAGGTCGCTGTCAAACGCCTCCATGAGCACAATCGTCTTCACAGTTCGGCCTTTCCCGCTGACGCAGTCCAGAATCATCCGAGCCTTTTCAGGCACATCGCAGATCACGGTTGAGATGGCAGCTGAAAAACAGACGGCGACCTAATTAACCGCTTACTTTGTATCAGTGTTCTTGATCTAAAGCACCATGATAGCACTGCAGGTGGTGCGTGGTTAATGTGTGAAGGCGCCCGCTTGTGTACCTTTCTCGATGATGTAGGCGATTGCCTCCGTGCCGAGTGTGTCGTACAGCGGGACTGCCACCAAGGAGTATGTGTAACAGGCCAACTCTGAAATGGTCCACTGAGAGAAAAAAAACAGATTACTGAGAACAAATATAAATGCTCCAGCAATAACTTTTTAAGTGATACATTTTATTTCAATCGTACTATCATCAAATATAATAATGTGGCTAAAGTGAGCTTGATAGGGAAAATAAAAGATTCTGAGTGGAACAGACATTGACACATTATTTCATCATTTCAAGTGCCCTTAGTGTAAACTACAGATTTATTAACATACACTTACAAAATAATCTTTACTTTTCCTAAAGAATGCTGAAAAGGTTAAAAAAAAAAGAAGAAGAAAAAGAAGAAGAAGAAGTAGAATTTGTTTTACCTCTGGCCTGTTCTGGGAAAAAATACCAATGAACTTGTCTCCTGTATGAGAGTGTCCTCGGTGAAGGAGGGCAGACCCGACGTGCTCTGCTCTGTCTGCCACCTACGCAAAGCAAAAATAATGTAGTGTAGTTGTGCATTGTGAAAGAGTACGATGCTAGATCCACATGTATGTGGTCCGCGTCTCACCTCTCTGTAAGACTGCCACTCATACGGCTGGTTTGGTTTTCTTGATCCTAGACAAGGTCCATTATCTGGGGGAGTAAATCAAGCTCATATTTAATGGTGGACTTAGATCTTCAGGGAGTCTCACATTTAACTGACACAAGATCAGCACTCACTCGATACTCTGAGCCCTCGCTGGAACACCTCGTACATTGTGAGTGCATCGTTGTAGTAGTGCGTCATGTTTATGTCATTATCGTTGAGCACTGATCTTCGTGCACGTTCTCCACCCTACGAGGACAAAAATCGAAAAGTTATGACCAGTATGGACTGAACCTACCACACCTCTAGCAACATTATGACAAGAGTTATTATGGAGAACGCAGGTTTATTCTGTGGCACAGCTGCACTCTGGTGAATCAGATTCCCTCATATGTTGACCACACAAATGTGGATCCTGTGCAGAACATGATGCAACACTTTGTGTGTGGTTTGTGCCTAGACCACAGTGAGAAAATGGAAGCAATAGTTGGTGCAGGACACATTTACTATTTACACAGAGGCAGATGTTAGTCATTTTGTTTATAAGACTCCTTCCTCTATTGTAAACTTTAGTTCATATTTGTTTTTATGTAATACTGTTGCAATTTCTGTCTTTGCCGTTCATTTTTCCCACTGTTTTTTGATATTTCATATTAAGAAAAAGGACATAATGAAAATAATGGTTAGTTGCAGCTTATATAAGGAAATTATAAGTTGCTCTCTTAATACAGTTTTTATTAGTGCTTCATAGATCACTTAATGACCACTCATAAGAATGACTCCTGGGTTGCCAGGTTGTGAAAAATCCCTTGAACTCGTCCTCGCCTTTCTATTTGGTTTTTTATTAATGGCTTCAATGAAGCTTTGTTAAGTAATTTGTTAACGATACATTAAATTACTTTAATTACAACTTACAAACCATAAAGGGTAAAGGGGATCTCATTAGAAAGTGGTACCATAATAAAAAAAACAATCAATGAATCCTATTTTACCAGCACAGCCTGCTTTAACTCTGAGATAAACCTTTTAGCTCCTTAAATGTGACAAGGAGTGAGGAGGTCAAAGCATGTCTTCTGAAGAACTGCACCAACATCAGCTGTGATTAAGTTCCTGGAGAAGAGCCCATTGACATTCCTGCTGAGTGAGATCTGCTGTCTAGCTTCTTTTTTTTTTTGCCTCTGGGTCAAGCTTCAGTTATTCCTCTAACACACAGCATTAAAAGACAGTGGATGCACAGAGTTATCTTGTTTTAGTGTGTTGTGTTATGGACATTTGATATTACAGTTCAACCTACTGGTATTTCCACTGACTGCTGTCCGAGGTCACAGGGCGGTTTGAGGGCTTTTGGCCGGGAGGCAAACCAGTAGGTGGTGATGGCAGCGAAAGCACCCATACCCATGAGCGCGTTGGTGGGCAAGCCGCGCACGTACTGCCGAACGTCATCCAGCTCGGGAATGCGCAGCTGTCTCAGGACTTCCTGAGCCTGCATGGCTGTTCTGCACTGACCCTGCAGGAAACCAGAGAGGGGGACATTCAATTCGGAAACTTTTAGTCTTAATTCTGCACTTCTTGTTGTTCTTCATGTTTGTCTCTGTTCCAGGTTAAGATCAGGGAGGTCTTTACCAGAAAAGAGCAATTTTATTTCAGTAATCCAGACAATTCAATGTATTCTGAAAAAATGTCTCCAATAATTTCAAAGGAAAGGTCATCCATGTGAGAGGGTGTTTTATGGTTAATTATTTCCAACATATTTCCTTGAGGATGTGGTGATACAGCAGGATATAGTATTTTATCTTTTCATCAATGGGTCTCTTGTTTTAGACCATTACATGCCAACACGAGATCCTGCTCCTGAATACGAAGCATAGTGGTCCTATTCACAGTTACAGGCAAATTACTGCCGTCTATATCCACATGTTCACACAAGTACATGCAACACTGAATAAACCTTATGCCCTATAGTTGGACAGTGAAGGTACAGATAGGAGATGAGACAGGGGGGATGATGCAATACAGCTGCAATAATTAGACAATTTATCAGTTAGTCAATCAAAAGAAAATGAATTTTTGATAATTCATTCATATTATTAATAATAATAATAATAATAATAATAATAATAATAATAATCGTTATATAGGAAAGAAAACTAAACCTTCTCTTGTTTAAGGTTCACAAATGTGAAAATTAGCAATTTTTCCTAACCTGAAAATTACAATAAAATGAATATTTTTTAGGTTTTGGACTGCTGTTGGACAAAAGAAGACATTTCACGACATCTCAAGGCATCAGGAAAACCCAATCTGAACATTTCTAAACTGCTACAATCCAACAAATCTTCAATCAGCATCATCAGCAGTCACATTGTTTTGTTGTTTTATCTTTAATTTCTTCCTGTGATGGAACAACTGACACAAAGCAAACACGAACATAACGAGACAGAATCAAACAGTATAAAACGCATCTTTCCGGAGACCCATAGTGAATCATTCAGGGCAGCGTGATATAGCAGCACTGTTCAGCTCTGTGATTCAGTGATGATCCATCATCTACTGTTTTGGATTATTTGGCCAGATCTGCCTACAAGATATATCGCATTTATCAAATCTTTTTATATCTTCATAACATCAAATCTGGCATAGTTTCATTTGGCCCTCCTGATCTTAGTTTTAAAGATCTTAACACTATATCCTTCAATCTAAAGAGGTCATAAATCACCTCTTAAGAAAATTTAAAGCCTGATTTTTATGTTTTGTTTTGCTTATTTTTCTGGGTATCTCATCCTGATTCCATGTTCAGCTGTTCTTCTTTTATCCATTTGTGAAAATGGTCTACTAACTTCAAGTCATTAGATAAATGATATATATAAAGGCGGTTATTATAGCGACTAGTATAGAGCATAAAATTAAATTCTTGTAATGTTTTGTTTAAACAAACAGCAAGAAATGTAGCTCCTTGAATGAGAAAAAAATGTCCTCAATTTTTAAAAGATTTTGAAGAATCTTTGTTTGAGCTGTCTTTGTGTTAAAAATCCAGAAAAGCAGAAATTTAACAATTCAGCTGAGAAATATGCTGTTGAAAAACAAGCACGTGTTTGCCATTGTTTCTCTTCAGCACCTCCACAGAGGCTGTATACAAAAGGAAGATGTGCTATCCCATTCAACAGCTGTGCACTTGGAAAACAAAGACGTAGGAAGGAAATATGACTCCATGCATATTTTCAAATCACAAGCCCCCAAGGAAAAGATAAGGACACGTCCACAGACAGTGCACACACAACACACACACACTACTCATTTGTTGAAGGAACTGAAGCTCACTGGGCTGACACCTCAGTCTTCAAAGTGCCGGATAAATGTCTCTATTCTGATGAAATTTTAATACAACAGTCAAATGATGGCCAGAATTAAACCATTAAACCTGTTTGACTTTTAATTACATGTTAATGTAAAATGCAAATTACATGAGTCTGTGGCAATTATTACTCCTGAATTTGGAAATACATGAATTAATAATTCACTCTCTTAACATTTAATGTTTAATTTCATGTTTAATATCAGACTGGGTGGCTCTATGTGAATGAATGTTCAACTTATTTGACCTCTAGATTGGAGGGGAACAGCCCTGTAGGTGAATCAATAGGTAAACAGCCACCACAGAGGTAACAACTGACTTCTCACCTACTTCTATTATAAACACCAAGCCCATGACATATTGGACTAGTGCCAACTGGGACAAAGTGTAGTAGAAAAGCTGCCAATTACATTTCATTAGCCTTTAATTACAACTTCAATGGAATTAATTGTGCTCAAATGAGGTCATTGTAAATCTTCTTATTTTTTGTATCCAGTCACATTAAGCAAGGCTGTTTGGTTCTATTTGTCCTCTATGGCAAAAAAAAAAAATCAATAATCAAAAACTCCACATTAAATGTCACAAAAAAACTAAACTAAATGCTACAGGTGTTACTATTAGCCACTACGAAAGACCAGCAGTGATCACTTCTGTGTCCTCTCCAAGACAGTCTTAAAGGCAGTTTTCAGAAAATCTGTCAAAAATTAATGCTGAACTAAGATTAAATAAATCTCTCTACTCACAGTGTTTATATGAGGAAAAGTAGAGACTGTGTCCAAAGTTGGAGAGGTGTAGTTTAGCCCTGTGCTGCAGCAGTTGCTATTAGAAGGACTCAGACTGACCTCTAATAGACCTCGGAGGTTCTCACAACTATGAATAGCAGAAACACGCCCCTTTCAAAACAGAAACACAGACGCGTGACACACAGCTAGCCATTCAGAGAGCAAATCAAGAAGCAGATTGATGTACTAATATCCATCTGCGACTTGATATCGATATCTAAACATATCTACTGTCCTGATGAGTATTTCGTCCAAAGGAAAAGACAACAAATATAGAAGATAGCTGGATCCGTTTAAATTTGTGTGTCTGTGTGCAGCTTCAATATAAAGAAAGAAAGACCGGTTCAGAAGGAACTGGGTACTGATCTGAGTGATTCAAGCATTTTTCAGTGATGTTTATTCAAGAGTGAATGGCCAACACCTTATCATACATTATCTGGGCTCAGTGTGTGCAATTCTTGTGTTGCTGAGCAGCCGAACTTCTCAAACTTGTCAAACTAAGAATCACACACTAATTACGAGAAAGTCTGCGTATTCCACATGATAGATATGTTGACAAATCCCCCTTTTTTTCATACTGATATCCCAGAATGTGTGAGCACGATCATTCAACTATGACACACACAAAGCCGAGTTTATGTGCAGATTCCTTGGAGTCTGGGATGGATAATGATAAGTTATCATTTTCCAGTTAATACACTTAAGTTGAAACAATCTACACCTCATTTTCCCCCAGTTTCAATAGATGAGACAAGTGATTTGGAAATTTCCTGCTAAAGTTGTCCACAAGGACAGAGTGAAAAGTGGCGAGCCTGAGAGTGAACTAAGTGTAACCAGCTGTGTTTCAATGCTGAATATAGTCATGGGTGGTATGGATAAAATCATATTCTAAACCCCATCATGTGATATATAATTTAAAGGCACGATGTCAATTTTCTGGATATTATCTGGTATTTATGGATACAAGAATCAAACAGTAAACTCAGATCAGCTTTTGGACAATTCAGCACATGTGACAAATCAAGGTGCTTTATCACATTGATGCAAAAACCCAATATTACCTAGTCCTGCTCATTGATTTGTGACATTGCCAACTACGGACAAATATTAAGGAATAGAAACCATGATATTAACTGCAAACCGGCAAAATCTCTGATTGTCGACATATTTATATTATCTTATGGTATATATCGTCAAGTTGCTGACCCCTAATCATATAAGTAATTTTTCTGATTTATAAATTGTAGTCTTCATAAATTCTTTTTTATACCATTATGAATTGATTGTTTTTTTTTTTGTCTTTTTTACGGTTGGTTACAAATCTGGGCAGTTTAACATATTAATGGTCTCTAAAAACCTTTGTTTTTGGCATATGTTGTGATATCTTTTTACTTTATTTTACAGACTAAACAATCAATGGAAAGAATAACTAACAAATGATAATGTAAATATGTGTTAGTTGCAGCTTTACTATGTGTGTGTCTCTCTTTGTCAGATGTCCAAAGTCAGGCACATGACACTGGTGTCATGCTCAGCTGAGAGTTGTTCGAGGCAAAAGGTACTCCAATAACCTCCCCTCCACCACCACCACCACCTCTACTCTCCATACTTGGCCTGGGAGGATGACAAGCCAATGGCAGAGCCAGCTCTCCAGTCACCCCACACCCCAGCACACACAAGACACTGGAAAAAAGAAGCGGAGAGGGCAGCTGGTTCATTTGACACATAACAGAACATCAAGATTAGCTGGCCACAGCCTGCCCGTCCAGAGCAGACTACAGACAGTATCTTTTGAAAAAGAATCACCCCAAACCACAATCGGGAAGTTACAGAAAAAAAAACACATAAGGTTGGTCAGTCACACTTGAATCCCTCTGAAATGTTTATGTTCCTCTTCCACTAAAAACCAAGAGCAGTGTGACACTGAGCTGATAATCGGTTAGGGTGCTGAGCGTCAGGTCAGATGATTTAAGCTCATTATTACAGCCTTACCACTTGAGGATTAACACATGGAGCCCTCAAACACACACATTGTAATCCCATCTTGACAAGACGGATGCTTTCAAATCTCCGAAGTGGCTTCCTCTTGGCTGCCACATGAATCTGCGTAATGCGGTATATATCATACAAAACTGAAACTAAATTGCAGATCAATTGATAAATCGATTACTTGTCAGCAAACTATTTTCGATTAATTGCCAAAGTCATTTATCAAGCCAAACATTTTCTTGCCACCAGCTTATCAATTAACGCTCACTCAGATCATAGTAGGCCTCGGCACAGGCCTGCCAAGCTTGGGATCTCTACAGATGTTTAAGTGGTGCACATGGAGCCATAATAAGAGCAGTTATTGGCACTGGAAGAGTTTGAAATGATGGTGTTTTTTTGTTTTTTTTTAGTCTTTTCAATACTCACTTGTTGCTCTGGGTAAAGTTTTCTGCCAAATAAGTAAATGTAATGTAACTGTAAGGAGGAAAGGGCTTACGGTGAATAGTCGGGAAGGATTTGCTGCTTTTCTTTGTCTTTTGTGACCATGTCAGTGTCTTAAGTTTTGAACTATAACCTGCACAGGATGGGTGTAGATAATGGATAAATGACAGTTTTGTCATAGAAATTAAAGTTAATGAAATCAAATGTAGGTTACAGTGTTTTCAAAGTAGTTTAAAAGTTTATTGTTATGACAACATACCAACTTACATTAAAACAAGAAGTGTGTTATTTTCTAGTTTAATAACAGGAAGGATTTTCCTCAGGGATGCAGTTTACATTAATAACAAGGACAAAATTGCCTATTTAAAAATTCTTGAAGCAATGGGTTCTAGATTTCACCAGATTAAATGACGACTGGCAGATTGTCCTTGTTTTAAATGAGACTCATGTAAGAGGGTAGAGGGTAGCAGCGTGCACAACTCCAAATCTTGAACAATGTATTCGGTGCACGGTCGTAGCAATCTGAACTGACAAACAAAATACGGACACACAAAAGGCACAAGCGAACGTGTTTCGGCTACAAGCTGTCTGCCGGTCATGTACATCTCAATGGCTTCTCTACAGCCTTGTTGTATGTCAATGACTGCCTGTTACAGATTTTGTGCTTAATATAGCTGACTACAGAGGAAGGACATTTTTTTGTCGAACTGAAACCAAACGTGTTCAGACGGTTTGCATCTCAATTCTGTAGGAAAAAAACAAACCAACCCAGACACATTACATGCCATGGCAGCGCAGTCTAAACTTTTTAGTTCTTCAAACTTGTCTACAGCTTCCTGATATGTAGACAAGTACAAGCATGTACGTTGGTTCACTATCGATTCAGTTCTATAAATGCAAAATGTTGACGTGTGAAATTCATGTTATTGACTTATCAGATCTGCTTCAGTCCAGCTGCCAATACCTCATTGATAATTCAACAGTCTTACAAATAGTACAGCATGCCCCGAGGGAAGCGATCTAAATAGAAGGATGACTCAATACATTCCTGTGTAAGCCATTTACATATCGGTTTACACAGGCTTGGAGTGAGGGTCGGGCTCCAAAGTAACAGTTCTTCATGAGGATGGTGGGACGAGCAACGGTCTGAACACGAGTTGTGAAAAGGTGAACAGGAGGAGACATGGGCTGACATGCAGCAACATGTTGACTGTCACTGCACGGCTGCCAGATGGTTGTAGAGGTTCATGTGGCTTCAGTCTTTCATCTGCTTCAACCGTCTGCCTGACTCGTGTCCGTCACACTCAACCCTGGGTTTCGAACACAAAGCCTGACCTTGCACAAGGCAACCACACTCTAGATTGCAGGTCCTGACCTGCCTACTGATGAAATAGCACACTCTTGGTCACATGATCACAGAGTGGAGAAATGTACAGGGGAGGGAGGGTGGAGGATGGGATTTGTGAAGTGGAACAAAGGTCACACACCCGTCAAGTGCTGCCAACACAGCATCAGGGCACATGACCTCTACACTGCAGGTCAAAGCAAACACACTGTCATTTTGAAACTCTCAGTAAAAATTTGGGGAGAAAATCAAACTGAACTGCCACTGCCACTGAAATTCAGCTGCATATGCTCTTCATCTGAGGGGATTTTAAACCACGTTATACTTTCCCTCTATTTTCTTGATTAATCATTTAAACTTCTAGTCTAGAAATCATCAGAGACAAGACCATCACAACACCTTAAAGCCTAACATCACTTCTTCATTATTGCTTCTTCAGTTTACTATCACATAAAGCAAATCTGCAAAACCTCACACTGCAGGAGCTGGAAATAGGAAATATTTGTCATTTGACTTGGGGGGGAAAAAAAATCACTTCTGTCAGTTGACTAAATCAGTGAACTGCCTAATCGTGTCAGCTCTATGTACAACAGAAAAACAGCTGTTTTTCAGCAGTAATGCTTGATTAAAAGTAATGGTACTTAATGTGTTAAGTAATGGTATTACCCTGGGAAACCATCAACACGGACCCAATAAAAGCAGCATGAAGCAGAACTACACTGTCGACTGAATGACATCAAATACCGAGAATGCTTCAAGACGTGAGGCCAGCTTTCCATCGTTATACTTATACTATCTGAATGATATTTTCAAAGAAGTTCCATTAGAAAATCATTTGGTTTATCATTTCTTGAAGACACGTAGCAAAGAACGGGTGAGTTCACTGAGTATTCATTTTCAGTTTTGTGATGCAAATTAAGACTTACCCTGATTTACTGAGGCAAGCGCAAACCAGGTAGTTAAAATTTTCTTTTTTATGTTTGCACCTAACTTAAAACATGTTTCCACTGGGCAGTAAATAGTGGGATTAAATAAATATAATAAGAAATAACATCTTATTTGCAGGGTTTTCGCCAGGGATCAAGTTGAGCCGTAGAACTGATGAATATTAAGGAGTGTCAGCTAGAGAGCGCAAAAATTAAGAATGGGTTTATTCTTATTATTATAATAGCTCCTTGCACCTGATTTATTAAGGGTGAAAGTAATACATGTGTCAATGTTATAGCAGAGACACTGGAATTATAGTGTGTGTGCATGGCAGGGTGTGCAGGCCCAACCCTAGTAGAACCAGATCCTCAGTCTGCTACTCTCACATGATTCTTTTAAATTCAGTTTAGACAGTAACATCAGGTTGGCTGGGATGAGCTGAAATTCCTGCTCCTGAAGGCCCCACGTCAGAGCGCTCTTGACTGTTGTGTAAACATCAGCTAGCTCATTCGTTTGCATGCTATCAATCCCCAAACGGACACAGGTTGATGGTATGGCATTCTCAGCCAAGGTGGAGGTCTGCTCCCGAACCACAAGACCACACAGTGTCCCTCTGTTAACTTCAATGTCAACTCCTGTGCTCAAACGCCAAAAAAAACCCAAAAACAAACAAACAAAAAAAAAACACGATTGAGGTCACTTTACAACCAGCCCATGTCGGTCATGTCACGGCTCATGTGACTGCACTTCTGGGCCAAAAGATCTTTTCTTAGTTTTAAAAGAAATGTTGTTTAAAAAGGAAAACGGCAAACACAGCACTCGACCTACATTCCACAGATTCCTGAAGGAGGAAGTTTGCCATAAAATGCCCTGAGTACCAAGCACACCCCTGAACTTCACCGCCCCCTCCAACACATGCACACATACTGTACCTCTGTCACCAAAGCACCAACACACAAACAGACCGTGCAAGAAAAACAAAGCCAGAGCTTCTAGACTTAAGTGTTCAGTTAGGACCCGCTTTGACACCTTTTACTACATTACAAATCAGGGCGAGGCATCACAGAGGAAGTATCTGCCTGTTACTTTCAGCCTGAGCGTTTCTGTCGTCTATCTCTGTTCTGAGAGGAAGTGACAGGAAGAGTCAGAACTTTGATCCGATTAATGGCTGTTTCTCTAATTGCACTGAAGCTTAAAGGACCATATCCATCTGTTTCTGCAAGTTAACTACAAGTACCGTATACGTCACATATTTCTGTGTGGTTTCAAACTCAATAAAACCATTACAATGCTCATCAAGTTTGCATTACTTCGGTAGCAATAGTCCCCTCCCTCCACCTCGTCATGTTAATGAGGATTTAAGAAAAAGATGAGCTCCTTCAGCTGTGACTTGGAATATATGTAAAGCAAGCATTTGCAGCAATTTACACAAACAGGAGATTTGCATCAGACATGAAGAGTGACCTGCTAGGATTGTAAATCATGACTGCAGTGACGACTTATCCAGTTGCTGTTTATTATGGAATACAAGAATCTTTCCTCAGTGTAAAGACCAGAAAATATGCCTTTCTTCTACCTCAAGCACAGGAAACATAAACAACCACATTAGTAAATAAAGTTCTGTGATACTCTCTCTCCAAGAAAACCTCATAGTAAAGGTATCACTGATTTTTCAAGTAATATTCCATTAAACATGATTTTAAAAAAAAACCTGACATTACAGAAGCACGTGTAAGTGCAAGAACTGACACATGAAGAGGTGACAGGGCCATCTGAAACTGTATATGCACAGTTCTCAAATTTTCTGACTATACCTCTGATTATGTCTCCATGTAATATAACAATATTAAAAATAATAATGATTAAAAAAAATTTAATTGCCCCATACTGTCCATTTTTTGTGTATAATTAAAAAACTCCACTGCTGAACAGACTATTGTGAAATGTCTACTACCATGACTCATGAGGATAATGAAAGAAATGAATCCTCATATTAGATGCAACTCAAATAGCTACAAGCGTTTGCTGTTGGATTTTGATATTACATGGAGTTGAACGGAACCCGCTGAATGCATGGAGTGGGTTGAAACATCCTCAGTGTGCAGCTCTCACTTCCTCATGGGTGTGTGCTGAGGAGCACTGGTTTGGGGTTACTAGGTCAGACACATGCAGTTACATATGGCGGGGATGCCACCACACGATAATGGTTACATTGTTCCACTCCTTATAATCTTATATTGACTAACAATGGCGTCAGTGTGCATGGCAGTTTGATACAAAGTAGATAGGGCGGAGATTAGACACACAAAAAAAAAAAAGTTTCCAAAGTGTCTAATCAGCTCTGATGCTGCGTGTCCATGTCTGCTTTTATTTCAGCGTCATAAATACACGCGTTTCTCAGTGATAACGACGGATCTGTAGTGAGTGATGAACATATTATTCTAAAGTCATCACAGAGACTGGACGTACCGTCAGGCCTATTAGATAAACCTGTAATAAAGATATGCTGAGGAAAAAAAAGATGCAAAACGTGGCTCGGCTCAGGTCTATCTTAAAGGCAACAAGAAAGAGCGAAAAAGCAGCCTGATACTGAGGGCTCGCATCCTGCCTCTTACAAACATCTGTAGACGTGTTACAGTCGACACTGATCCACAGTGGGATATGTGGGGTTTTTAAGCGGGTTAAAATGTTTCCACTGACCTGTGCGCAGCGGCAGATCCGGAGACTTTAACCTGCTTCTTGAAGGAGCAACAACAGCAGCAGCAGCAGCAGCGGGAGCAGTGGTCTAGGCTCTGTTCAACTGGTGCAGTCATCAGCCAATCAGAGCACATGTTGCTTTGCCTAAAGTTTGAGAGACCTGCTGTCATTGGTCAATATCGTCGTGACAAGAGGGTTGTTCATATATGACATACAATGCACAGTATGTAATGCAACAGGCTCCAGCAGCCACATCCTGTTACCAGACAAACTGGAAGTTACTCAACACACATTTACTGGTGGGAAGTAATTAATTACATTTACTCACGAGCTGTACTTAAGTAGGTCTGAGTGGGTTTAAGGTGCTTATGCTTTATTTGAGTATTTCCATTTATACTAGCCTTCTGCTACTCCCCTACATTTCAGAAGGACATGTTGTACTTTCACCTCCACTACATTAATTTAACAGCTTCAGTTAGTAGTTACTTTAATAAATACATAGAGAATCCACTGGTGCAGTATGAATACTCCAGTCCAAAGTGTTTTCTAAGCTCCAATTTCATTTTTCATCATTCTAGTGCAACAACCCACCTCACATGTTCGTGTTTCAATATAGAGCCAGTTCTTCATACAAGTGAATCTGAATTAAAACTGTCTGAACTAACTTTTACTTAAGTAAAGGATCTGAGTATTTCTTCCACCACTGCCCCCTGTCATGTTTTTTTTTACATTGTTGTATTCTCACTGAAGGATCAGAGTATTTCTTCCACTGCTGTTAAACAAACTGGAAATTACTCAACACAGATTTTATCTAGGCTGACGTTAACTGCTAACAGCCTAAATTCAAATGAATGCAGGCCACATGCAACTTTTTAAAAAATTAGTTTAGTAGATATATTCAGAGATGCACTGACTACAGAGACCCATGTAGGCATGTATACAAGAAGCAAAACACAGCCGGCCAATCAGCAACAACAAAAGACAACAGACACTGGAGTATAATCTCATAAAGGAGAATTAATAATAATACAAACAAAGAGGCAGAGGGAGGTCACGACTCTAGATGACCTACATCACTAAAGCCTCTGGTGATACAGAGTCTGGGCAAAGACAAAATAGAGATAGAAGTAAAATATTCACTGCGGAGAAGTTGATGAGTCTAATGATTGTCAAATGTTGCCTTGTGTTAGAGGTACTTTACATGTGTATTTACATTTATGTAACTTTATATGTTACATTTACATTATATTCATTACATATGCTTCTACATTCCAGTGAAAAATATGCTGCTTTTTATTACATTATCCTACATTTATTTGATAGTCAACAACTTGTGGTTTAAGATTTAACACACAAAACAATAAACAAAGTATGAGTATAAATACGAAGGATTGTTTAGGATTGTAATGTTAGGTTTTGGACCAATAAAATAAATAAAGGATTTGGCTTTTATCATTCTGAATTTTAATTTTTTTTATTTATGTCATGATGGAAAGAGCATTTTTGATTTTCATGTTAGTAAGCTTCGTTTCATGAGTCCATTATTCCCTCATGGTTTCATAAAACGTTCCCTGGAAAGAACCATATTATCTGTTTCCAGTTATTTGGAAAACAGAGGGTTTTTGTTTTTTGTTTTTTTTCCTCAGGGGAAACTATACATTTCAGTTGTGACAAATCAGGCAGTTCATCTGCAAAAGACCACACATCCGCAGTCTGTAACTACATCAAGCACAAGCCCCTCTGAATTTAGACAAAAATTACTGGAGGCCACAAAACTTTAGTGCAGGATACAATCCAAAACTTATATTTTCAAAACATGTGATACAGAACAGGACTCATATTGTTGTATCTTTTTGATATTGCTTATAGAATAATTAGTTCTCTGATACTTAATTATGAGTTTACAGCGACTATCGAATATTGAGTCTGACATAATATTACTACATCTATTTTCCCTGATACAGGATACACTTAGCTGTCTGTCACACAGAATCCATCAACAATATCTCCATAAATATTTCTGTAACATAAATAAAGTTTTTTTATGAAGGACATAATATTTTGATCAAGTCGGTTCATACAACATGTTTTTATTTATTTCTCTTCTCTCTCCTTTCCAGTCAACATGCAGACCACTGCAGTTTCCTAAACGTGCCACAAGAGGGAGCCTTTTTACAGTTTCGCACTTAAAAGGGAGCTGAGTCCTTTCTACAAATCTGCTTTTTTCTTTAAAAAAAAATGACAGGATAGGAAAAAGCCCTGTTGAACATGAGGTTATCACGATTCAGTGGTAAAATTGTGTCTTTAAAGAAATCTTGCAAGTGATTGATAAGGTAAATCATTATCCCAGGCAGCGTCTATAGTGATAAATGGTGACTTTATCTGACTTTATTTATGGTTCATCTCCCAAAAAAACAATATCACAGTGATAATCGTGTAAAGATTTTATTTTATTTTATACATAAGATTTATTTTATAGTGATTTACCTTCTGGACAATCACTGTGATGCTGTTAATATAACTGCACATTCCATGAGATGAATATAAAACACATTTTCTCGCATGTTTGAAATCTTTGCTTAAATGGCTGCTGTTTGTTTCTCAAAGGAGCCTGTAGCTGCTGAACCATGTAGTCTGAACTCAGCTTAGATCATTTCCACGGGCTCAATGGGGACCGTGTGAACTGCTGCAGTTCAGGCTGAGGGTGGCGCACCAAGCCAAAGGATTGTGTCGGGGAACCTCAGAGGTCACCACGGGTCAGAGCGCAGCGCCTGACAACACACACACAGACTCTGCTGCTGCTGCTGCTGCCGCTGCACACAGAGCTGCTGTCACTAATTAGGCTTCATGGCTGGAGGCTTTGCTTATGTTTTCCTGTAACGGGCTGGTGTACAGATGTTATACTGATAACACTGGACATCATGGAAACGAACAGTAGACTAACGCCCCCACGAATTAAAAACCGCAGACACATCAGTCAGACAACTTACTGACATGTTCTACCGAGAACACGAAATAAATATTTATTCAGATGTGCCTGCGAATTTGTGCATTGGGGACCTTGCAATAGGCAACAGACACCATTCAAACAATAAACCATAGCAATAGAACCACACACATTTAAACCCCACTGAAACAGTGAACACGTCTACAGTTATCGCACATATTTGCCAAATATATTCCTAAATGCAGTCTGTTTTGTACAATGGTAGTGTCACGCGGGAATGAATCTCACTGATTTCAGTTAGTCTGTACATTTTCACATTTACGTGTTCTTATTCTAAGTTTTCAGTACAAAATGAACTAAGCATGGATGCATCATTGCTGCTCCATCTTTTTAGACCACCATTAACAAACCTAAGTGACATCATGCACTGATAATATAGGGATGATTTAGCTGAATGTGTAGTAGGCTACTTTGTCACAGAGAGTAAACAGTGCGTTAAAATGCCAGAACAGAAAGTGAGAGGAATCCCTGTCCTGATTATGTTCAGTCAGGTGCTGTGGACAGCAGATGTAATTTTACCTTTTTTCATCAGGCTAAGAGTCCAACAGTGACACATCATGCCATCAGATCTCCCTTTGTACTGCACACTAGAGTCAATATGATAAATACAATCAAAACGTTGTCATACGTTCAAAATCATTTCAGAATGAATGTGCTTACTTGACCTGCGCAGAGACTGCAGCCACTCTGACTAATTCAGACAAACTACAGCATTTAAAATAAACTTGTGTTTCAATTTTAGGAATAATTTTGCTCATAAAACAGCTACCAGGCGATAAGACGTGTTTAAATCACAACAATAATGACACCAAGTCACAGAGGTTGCTAAAACTGTTTAAAATATAGTGAGGTAAAAAGGTGGAAACGCAGTGATTTGGCAAATATTTTACAAAGAAAAACTTCAAAATAGGAACATATTACATGTTGATTTGATATATCAGATAGTTGTCAGACCATTAAATTAACACGGAAATACAAATTTCACATCAAAGTAGCGCAATAACTGTTGTAAAGAAAAGTCCTGCGCATCATTTGGTTTGGTTCTGACGCAACACTCGGCGTTACAAAATCGGTCAGCAAAAACTTCCAGTATTTAATTCACTTAGTTTATAAAAAGCAACAGCACGCAAGTCCCACCATATTTCAAAGGACAAACACATAAAAAGTGTTAAAAACTGCACAGTCAAGTAATTGGATTTTATGCCCCCGTCCCGCTCGCTCGCGCTTTTCTCTCCATGGTGCTCTAAAAACTCTCCAAACGCTTCAGATGTCTTGTGAGCTTTTCTTTCTCAATCTCCGCTGCTTTTTATTCTTCGACATCTCTCACAGGATCAAATATATCCAAGCACGTTGAAAGTTTCAAGATTAAAACGTTCTCAGTGAAAAAAAAAGAAAAAAAGAATCGGAGCAAACTGTTTTGGCGCATGAGAGCAGTGTGAATCTGTGAGAAGGAGCGCACACAATAAACCTGTTGTTAACCTTGCTGTGAAAATATGTTTGAAGAAAACAGCCAATTGTTGTATGAAATGTATTCAAGTATAAAATAATGCCCTTTGTTTGGGGGGAAAAACTTCAGCAATGTGAGGGTACAAAAGTCCCCTGTGGCATTTACCAGCACCCTTTGTGCACTTTGCGCTTTGGCGTCTCCACTTGGCGCATTACCCAGGCCCCTTTAAACGCGATTGTTTCTTTCTTTCTAATGACATTTACCGGATCAAAACATGCTGTTAATTCGATCAGAAAGCTTCACCCTTCATAACAATGGCAGTATAATTTCTCCCAAAGTTTGTTAAGTTGACCGAAATTAGGCAAATGAATAGGGGTCTCCAGGCTACCCATCTTGCAGGTGACGGGGAATAATGCGCGTTCACACCAGCTGCATTCTTCTTTATTTCTCCCTTTCTTTCACAGCATTATTAAAATTTAGGCCAATGAAACTATTCATTCGACTGAATAGACATTTTCTTATAGGATAATAGGATACAAATTGAGCCTCTCCAAAGAGTCTCCAGTGGTGGGTAACCCTCGTGTGCCAGAGGCTGCTGGAGACGCTGGCCTTGACGCAGACGACGCTCGTGTGCCAGGGCTAATCACACACCTGCCGAGGAGTCCAACAAAATAAAGAATGTAAACAAAAAGCTTGCCATCTCTCATAAAAGATGGACGTGTCACCAAGTCGTGTGAGAAACGCCGAGAACAAACGGGGGGGACTCAGTCTCCAAAAGATCTCCCCTGAACTTGGCGGAACAGCCTATTAAAGGCTTACTTAATTACTCTAATGACACTGGACAGGCCTTAAAACTCGGACCGGGCTTGGATGAGAGTTAAGATCGCTTGCTGGGATTTGTAAACAGGCGATCGTGTGAGAAACGCGAGTTGGAAGAAAGAGGGTTTCTTTTTTCGCCGGCTTTGTTTTCAGTGCGCACAGTGCGCCCCGCCGGATCAGGCGATCCCAACGCTCAGTTCTTATTTCCCGCCTGGGTTGTTACTATGCAAATAATATTCCGAAAGTAATCACGTGTCTTTTGAACAGCCACGTGGATTAACAAAGCAGGTTTGCCCCCCTGCTAGCCCATGGCTTTGGATTTTTACTATTTCTTTAACTGATCCTAAATGCACACATTTACCCAATGCATGGTTCTAATCCCATGGAATAATTTACACCATGAATGCCGGAGTCCCTTAGATGGTCCCTTTATAAGGGCCAGCTTTCCCCTCAAACCTCAGTCTGCTTCATCTCCTGCCAGAGGAACACATCTCTCCAACTTCCAGCTGAACTCATTTTTTAGACGTTTGTCAGAAATTCGTCGATGGCATCTAAGATGAAAGACAGGAAGGTACGCGCTCTTTGTGCGCCCAGCATTTTGGGGACTGAAATATTTTGGCAACATGACAGTTTTAACACGTTTGAGTTACATTTTGGAATTTTGTACTTCACTATTTTCAAGAAATATTTTCGAACTTCCATTTGGAGTCATTTTTACGCTAGTGGAAGAGAACTCTACTGTGCACCAGCTTGTGGCAAGAGTTCAAGGCGCTCTATTGATGTAAAAGAGCCCAGCTGACATTTACGCAAAATTTGGTGACATGTTATGTAGTTAATTACGTTACAAACACTTACAATGTGTTAAATTCCCTAATGATATGTAAGCTATATCTATCGGGGCCTCAGCGTTAAACAAACTGTCCGGTGCGCAGATGTTCGCTGCGCGCTCTGGAGCAGCACAGCGCGCGGTGCGCAAAAATCGCAGTTGGTGTATAGACCTCATCCATAAGTTTCCAAGCTATTTCGTCGCTCCATAATTAGTAACTCCACTTAACTTTGGTGTGTTACTGGTGGATAAAATAAGTGTAAGTGAGATGAGATGTACTACAGTGATTCCATGTGGTCATGTTTTATCTCTGTGTTTTTACAGAGAACTCCCATCTCTCACAAAGTCATTGAGAAACGAAGACGGGACCGCATCAACCGCTGCCTAAACGAACTAGGGAAAACAGTACCGATGGCACTGGCAAAACAGGTATTGTAAAATGTTTCATATTTGTATACGGTCTTCATCATTTTTATCCAATATTGATAATTTTGCAAGAACAAATCTATCGGTGTATGTTTACTAGCGATTCTGGTCATTGTTAATATTTGTAGTCAAACATCTTTTAATGTTGGATTTTTTTTATGTTTTGGTAGAACTCTGGAAAACTGGAGAAGGCTGAAATCCTAGAAATGACGGTTCAGTATCTGCGAGCACTCCACTCAGCGGATTTCCCCCGTGGGAGAGAAAAAGGTCAGTAAACTTTTCACGCAGCTCTTTTACTTTGCGCATCCCATCACCAATCTTCTGTCAGTGAAATCATGCTGGTATCAGAAAAATCTGGGTTATTAGTATATGTGGGTAATTTTATTTAAACTGCCTTTTAGTTAAGTAGCCTAGTTTTAGTTAGTTCACTTTTACGCATCGGGATCAGACCACAAAAACACTTTGTGTCAGACTTGTTTATCAGGTCATCCTGGCAGAGTTGTAATCGCTGCTTATTGTGATTCATTCTAGGTGAACTTCTTGCTGAGTTTGCAAACTACTTCCACTACGGATACCACGAGTGTATGAAGAACCTGGTGCACTACCTGACCACAGAGGACAGAGCTGAAACCAAAGACATCAAGTACGCACGGATCCTCGCTTTCCTACAGTCCAAGTCCCGTGTGGTCACCGAGCCTGTGTTCGGCTCTGTCGGCTCGATGCCGGAACCGTCTGACTACCTAGGTCAGCTGCACTCCTCCCCGGAGCACCAAAGCCACAGTCCATCTGACTCCGTGTACCAGCAGAGTCCACCGGGACACTTCTCCTGGCACAGCTCGGCCCGCAGCCCGAGCATCTCGTACCCAACAGTGCCGCTCTCTGCGCACACACAACAGCACGGTGGATACTTGTCACCGGTGCAGGGACTCGATCACCACTACTTCAACTTCATCGGTCACACGCACGCAAACACATTTAGTTTGCACAGTGCGCAACACGCCATGTAAATACGTCTGCTTTGTTTGGTTGTATTTTTATTTATATGATTGTGAATGATGGAAACAGATCTTGTACATGTTGTGAATAAATATTTCTGACTAAAATTCAGCTTGTTTTGTCATTACTTACGTTAAGTGATGCTCTCAGGGCGTAAAGATCACCACCACATCATCAGCTACAACTCTGTTGCCTTCCTGCAAGAAATCAGTGTTTGAAAATAAAAAAATAATAAGATGAGGAGAGAAAACACGCAAAAGTACAACTCAATTTAGTAATTTTTACCTGGTGAATAGAAATAAACAGAAAAAGAGTTACCAGCTGTACAAGAGCTTTATATCTTTTTATGACATAAAACAAAACAAAAGTTGTCTTGTAAATGTATCACCAGAGTGATTTTACAACAGGAAAGTGGAAACATTTGGAAAGAGAAAACCAGGCTCAAGCTTTACCAAAGGCTGCAAAAAGGCCAAGTATTTGTGGAGTACTACCAGCTATAAAGAAAATGCTATACAGCTAAAAAAGAAAATATATATATATATTTCTTCAGTCTGGTCCACAGACCTGTTTAAGGGCTGATCTGTGGGTTTAATGGGTGACACAGCAGGTTCCAGGGGGCAGACATGAGCCTGATTCTCACTGGGCCACCAGCTCCTGACTTAAACAAACCTGCACTTAACAAAACCATTGATTCATCCAAGAGTCCCCCTTCCTTAAAATTCAAATCTGACGTTTCATCTATATTTGTAGCTGATGAAGTTAAATAAGTAAATAAAGACTTTCACACGGGCACTATAGAATCTACATAGTTTGATACTGAAGGAATCAAAAGTAATTGTGAGACGTTTCGAATAAAGACTCAAATTTCCAGGAAGAAACAGAAGAAAGTGTAACAACAGGATAAAAGTTGTGCCCTTCTGAAGTTTTACTATTTCCATATATTTAGGCAAATGAGTCTAACTATTCATCAGGTTTAAGAAGGGATGTTATGCTGGGGAACCTTTTAACCACCCTGGTTAAAAGTTGGCAATGATTGACAAGTAAAGTCAGATTTTTCAGAGAACATAGCGAGCAACATTTCATTGTCACAAACCATTAGAAAAAAATCAACCTGCTCTTAAGTCTTTGAAACTTTCTTTCCTCACTTTTTGAAGGAGAACCATATTGGGACCAGTTAAAGGCTCCTTGCATCCCACAGAATAAGGAATTACTCTGATCAAAAGAGAACTGTTTTTGGCAAGCTTGTGTCTGCTGTATGTGACCACAGCATCTCAATAACTGCATTAAACTGCTTCCAGGCCCCTTCTGTCTTTCTTTAAGTGAGTTGTGTAGTGTTGGATTGTAAAAAAAAAAAAAAGAGGTAAAAAAAGAAAAAGAGAGGAGGGGAAACTCCTTGTTGTTTCCTTTTCTAAAAAAACCAAGGAGCCCCATTGTGGTGCATGTGAAAGGGGAACAATATCTGCGTCCTTGTGCTTCATCCTTGAGTGATTGCGAAGAAAAATAATCAACACCATGAAATCAAAGTTTCTCTCTAACAGGAGTGCAAGAAAACACCTTTTCTCTCGGTTTTCTTTTAGAAGCAAAGCTGAAATCATTGCACATTTTTCTCCCCTGTGTCATTTTAGGCTCCTGTACCTGTGCACGGGACTAAAAGACAAAAAAGTAAGGTGTGTTATAGGTGTCCTCATAAGTTTGCTTACATGTATGGACAGATAGGATGGATGCAAGAATCGCTTCTGGATGGACGGGTAGATGACGGATGCATGGATAAGCCCACATTAATCGCCTGGATGGTTGGATAAACCCACATTAACCGGCCCCTGACCAAAAAGACAAGCAACAAGAGGGCAAATGAAAGAATTGGAAAAACAGTGGCCACGCAGATGGAAAAGTGACAATACGATAAAAGAGAAAAGGCTTTGAAGGAATACTTGGATCCCTACAGCCCCAATATTGGTTTAAATCCTGACTCTAAACAGGAAAAAAAAAGACTCATGTGCAGCCAGATGAGAAAGATTTAGCCACAGCACATCACATGAATAATAATAAATTGAGCAGCGATAGAAAAAGGACTCCACACCGTTTATTGTCATGTTAACTGAGCCACAGTGGTAAAGCTTCAGTTGGAGAATGTTTATCTTTCACATTAATACCACATGCTGAACATTAACAATCCGCTCTTTTGAAAAATTATTAATCACCGGAATGTCAAAGAGAAACACAATTGCACTCAGATCTTATACTTTTACTTTGATGAACATGAAGTCAGGAAAGTTTATGAAGAGAAGACAAGTTTCCTCATCCAGTTCAAGACTTTAAAATTTCATCCCTTAAAAAAGGCAGAAATAATTGTATTAGAAATCTTTTACACATAAATAACTGTATTTTAAGCTTTTAAAACTTTTGTCTGCAGACACAACACACTTTACCCACAGTTTCATTCATTCAAGTGCAATTTGACTACTTTTGCCTCAATACAATTTATAGTCACCGTGTATGTTGGTATATGTTGTACATAGTGCCATTTATCTTTGTTTATTTCTATTTAGTTATTTCATGCATTATTTGTTTGTTGCAGATGCTTATGATATATGTAATATTGTAATCCTTCAAAGTTTTTGTTTAAGATAGTTATGCATCTCTTCATGTCCTATCGTATCATACCGTATCGTATCGTATCGTATCGTATCGCATCGTATCGTATCGTACCTATCGTAGCGTATCATACCGTATCGTATCGTATCGCATCGTATCGTACCTATCGTAGCGTATCGTATCGCATCGTATCGTATCGCATCGCATCGTATCGTATCGCATCGCATCGTATCGTAGCGTATCGTATCGTATCGTAGCATTTTGTTGCGCATTGTATCTTAAAGTTTCTGAAGGGGATTTTGCTTTCATATTAAGGCATCAGTAATAATAGTGAAATGTTATAATACATAACTATGGGGTCATTTTACATGATGAGTACCTTTACTCTGGATACTTTAAGTACATTTTGTTGGAGAACTTTTATTTGTTGTGGAGTACTTCACTTTGTGTTATAGCTACATTTAGTCAAGTAAAAGACCTAAATATTTTATCCACTGCTGGCAAAAAAACTGACAGAAACCCAAAGCGTAATTTCTGCAATGCAACTTTAAAGTTACGGATTACAAATTACAACAGACATACTAAATCATTTTGGCAAAATGATTTTACTGATCAAGGTGAAATATTTAATTGTGTGAAATGTTTTTAGCATCACATTATTAGGAACATTATGAATAAATACAGAATGTGTTTCTGTGTGCTGTGGTTTACAGTTTGTGCATTTTGCTCAGACTCTGTGTTAGTGTACATACAGCATGTACATGAGCGTATGTGTTCCTTTTATAATGCGCACACACAAACTGTAGCTCACTGGTTCACACACTGGGGGTCACAACCACCCCAAGGGGGTTCCCAAGACACATTTCAGGGGTCACATGATCACTGCAGTGATCTTATTTTTATCAACTTGTAACTTGAGTCCTTCAAGTCTTGTGTTCTTAAAACAAGTGAAATCTGCCATTGCACTGAGAATATATATGATGTAAATCAATTCGTTTCAAATATTTTCTAACTTCACATTTAATTTTTCTTTATTCTAGCGCAGCAACCTGCCTTATTCTAAAAAAAATTTTTTGAGATAAGACGATTTTTATTAGAAACAGATTAAAATTCTGGCTGTACTTAACAGTTATTCTTTTTATTGTTTTAATACAATTAGATTTAATACAAAGAGCTTTAGTTTTTCTGGCATTCTTTTTTGCTTTTTACTTGTTAAATACTTTTTCTAGGCCTAAAGAGGCAACTTTCACCTCTGAGAAAGACATGAAAAGGAAAACTGTTCCAAACTAATGTCCACACAGAGGCTAAAACCTGTGGCCAGTCATTGTTTAACAATAGTTCATCATTCTTGCAAATAAACTCATTTGCTTTCTACAGCCAGCAGCTCATTAGCTGACCGTAGCACAAAGACAGGAAACAGGGGGAGAAGGCAAGCTCGCCATATTCTTGCTATAGCCAAGATGTAGTCTGGCACACTGTACCACTGAAAACAGCACATTGTTGTTTTCAGTGTGTCAGTTTTAATACACAAGATATGACATGTTCATTAGTGAGCTCTAGAGGTGCTGGTGGGTGGATTTTGTCACCTTTGGACAGAGTCAGACTAGTTGTTTCTCCCTTGTTTCCAATACTGCTATGCCAGCCTGGCTGTATAGCTTCATATCTAATGGATAGATAAGAGAGTGGTATCAATCTTCTCATCAAGCTCTCTGCAACAAAGCAAACATATTTCCCAAAATGTGGAAATATTCTTTTAAGTGGTCACAAACCAAAAATATTGCAAAACCGGTGCTGTAGCTTAAAGAGGGACCCATAAGTGCTGATTTGATCGTTGCACCCGTAGGAGCACTAAAGTCAGGCTTAGACTGTTAGCTAAGCTTCTGGAGTACAACAGCAAATCTTCTTTCATTTACTATAGTGTGGTGTGTTTGTGTGTGTGTGTGTGTGTGTGTGTGTGTGTGTGTGTGTGTGTGCTAATGTGTGTGTGAAGGAGAGTTACAGTCGAGGTTTGGGAGCAATGCCAAAGAAGTACACAAGCTGTGAGAAATCCAACAGTCATTCAGTCTGGTGGGTAATCAAAGTGCTCCAGTGGCATCGGATCTCCGCCGGCTCACCTCAGGATGGTCGTCTGATCTACAGCATGAAAAGACAGAGACAGAGAGCAGGGATGGGAGGGAGGAGGGGGGAGAACGGGGATGAGACAAGAGGGAAAGACGAAGAGAGTGAGAGAAACAGAAACAGTGAGAGTGCTAAGAAAAGGGGGGAAAGGGATGAAGATCATTCCCACAACAGATACCACTATCTCACAGGGTTTAAAGGGCCCCCTTTCTGTACACCCCCCCCACCCCCTCCTGCCCTCTCTTCCTCCCCCTCTTCCCCTCACCAATAATGCCAAAACTTGGCAGCCAACCCAGCACATGAGCAACAGTTTCCCATCAGAGAGAGGCAGCAATCCTACTGCCTTGGCACCGGCGATGTCTGAAGAATGACGGGCACTGTAAGAAGAGAGCAGACATGAATGGAGTCTGTTAGGAGAGACGGAGAGAGAAAAAAAACAACACATATCAATGCCTTTTGATTGTCTGGGAGTGATTCTGGTGAGAGCACATCACTGAGCTGACATGGAGTGTGAAAAGTGGCAATATCTGAACTGATGATGGTTGTTTTTCATGGGGAAAGGAAGGCGTTTCTGAAGAGTAACAAACATTAAATACAGTTTTCCAGTCGGCCTCTTTGTGTTCTGCTCATCCAGGATGAAAATAAAATGATGTGAAGTCAAACATATCTGCTATAAAATCTGACAGCATTTGCTGTAGGAGGATTTTCCATAGTCGTCTCTGCCCCCTGCCAAGGGATGAGGGTTTCACCTTTTTGCACTTGGCACAACCCTCTATGTGCTCACCAGCAATGCCATCAGATTATGCAAATCCATGGAGATGTCCTATTCAACACTACCTCCATTTAGAACTGAGATATTTGAGCCAAAAATGAATAGAGTGATAAAAGAGGCAGTGTTTTAAAGGAGGCAGAGTAGGGAAGGGTCAAAGACATCTCCGATATAAATGAAAACATAATGAATACTGTACAAAATATCCCACTGTGGACCGCCATTTCAGTCACGCCCTCACTTTTCTCGCTCGTTGTCTTTCTTCTGTGTTTTTGTAAAGTTTTGTAGAGAACTGCCGCAGACAATCTGAGAAATATGGAGGCAGAGAGCAGCATGGGAACAGCCCAACAAGCGTGCAAAAACACACTATAGAAGAGAGCCGTGAGTTAAAGAAACCAAAACAAAAAAAAACAACAAACAAAAAGAAACAAAATTGGACCAAACGCTTTGTTATTCATGGGAAAAAAAGAGCAAGCTTGTTAACTTGCACAATTAAGGCATCATTTGCCAAGAGAAAGTGCAGTTCTTTGTTTTTCGGGGGACAAAAGGTTGAGAAAGCGTGTTTTAAATCGGCGCTGTGAGTTTCATGAGGGTGGGTCTGGTTATCTGGTGTGCTACAACAAGGGACACTTTTGTCATGAGCACAGACAGTGTGACATCAGAAAGTGCTTGAGATAAATCAGGTAATTTTGCATGGTAGTTAGACAAAGAGCACCATACATTCCAGTTCCTGTGTGTGTTTATAAAAGGAGTATGAGTAAAAGAGGAGGCAAAACACCATGTGAGTAATTCACAAGACGTCTCCAATAGAGTGGCATAATTTATGTTTTAAGGGCTTTTTGTTAAAGACTAAAGGCATTAAGTTTGACAACATCAATAAATTATTCATATTTGAAAGAATATGTAAAATTTAAAAAGCCCCTAATAAGGATATTTGCCTAATTATTCACTCCTTTAGAATAATTAAGAGCTGAAATGTAATTTCTCAATTTTTCAATAAAATTACAGTTATATTTTTAAAAATGTTTACTTCAAAAGAATATGGTTTATATGGGAAATGTAAATATCTATAAATGCAAAACATGCATGCACATTACTAGTACTTACAACCAAACTTTGGGTTCTTTCATCCTCAATTTTATAACTTCATTTTTGAAAACATGGGATATTATAATGTTTTAAATCTCTTAGTGTTTAATGGATAATGCAAAATAAATTCTAAGCCCCTTAATATGTGCAGTTGATATTAACTAATAAATAATCTATTGCTATAAAAAAAATGCAGTGATTTTATCTCCTCACGACCTGACCAGATGAAACCAAAACTATAGGCCTGTTAGTGATGTTGGTGAAACAGACAGACAGAAATTTTATAACAAGTGTTAATGGAAAACTGCTTCTCTTTCCCTCGTCAAGCATAAATGAGCAAAATTCTGTGAGATTTTACAAGAAGCTGAGCCGTTTCCTGTATTTGAAAATGGAAAAAAATTCAGTTAACCCATTGAGTTGTAAGCTGCTCTCACTTTTTATTTCCCTGCTCCACAGTTAACTCATCTCTTTCTCCTCTGTTATACAAGTATAGAGCTCAAGATCTCCAACAGCACTGGAATTTCTTCTAAAGGATCTTGGGATTCAGAGCCGTCCTTTCAGCTTCAGTCACTCTAGTGCTTGTGAGGCCGCATTCACGTGTGAAAGTTTCTTTAAGAAAGCCTTTAAGTTGTAACCAGTGATGGTTCATTCCTGCCAGAAATCTTCCCCAAACATAACGCTTCAGTGGCGAGTGCAGAATATGAAAACTGACAACGTGAATCAGGAGAATGCAACGTGAGGCTTTTGGGGAATCTGAAAGGCTGTGTGTGTGATGTGGTCAGACGGTCACAGCTGAGGCACCTGACAAACTTGACGCCCTAGTCGACTCTTTGCAGGGCCAAAAAGAAAGGGTAAATAAAACCCAGAGGTCCTAATGTGCTCCCTGTGCGCTTGGCTGGACTCATGAGGGGCGAGCATGGTATGTTCGCCCTTTTGTCCGGCGAGATGACGGCCGCTCCTCTGTATTTAGCTGCGTCCGGGGGCCAGCGTAGGGCCAGCGAGGGGGGACCCCGGGGCTGCACAGGTCACACTCTGAGGTCATGATCTGAGCAACCAATCCAGAGAAAGAAATAAAGCAGAAATGCGATTGGCAGCCAGTGAGGGTCGGAGACTTCATCTCAAGTGACTGCGTCAAACTGAATGAGACCCAGCAAATACATTTTCTCGTGTGAATGTTCATAGTGTGACTGAATGCTTTCATTTTTAACTGAAAGAGCTTTTTGAGGGAGAGGCAGCTTTAGTATAAAAGGGGATGAAACCGAACCAAAGAAAGACGTTCACACACTCAGGGGAGAGCCAACGACAGAGCATGAAAGCAACGTTCGAAAAACAAAAACACCATGTTGTAAAGTTAAAGAATGTTTCCTTTAGTTTTACAATGTTTGCAACAGTCAGATTGGTCGTATGGTTGTGGTCATCGTGGTGGAGGGCAAAGTGGTCATACCCTCACTGACCTCACTGTGACCTTCACAGCAGGGCACCCATGTCCGACACCAAGAACATGAAGCAACACAACACAGTCTCTGGAAACAACAGCTACATAAGGAAATCTCTTTGAAATAAAAAATGTCATTCATCCAGCGAGGCAGACTGAGCGGCCGGAAAACTATCTTTTTGATACAGTTGCACAGTTTCATTAACATTTTAAAAAATAGTTGCAATTACAGCATAATGACATATTTTACACATTGTGAGTGTTTTAAGATGTGTATACATGCTGGCTAAAGGCACTGATCAGAAAAGATAAAAACAGTTTCTCCAAGGGAAAGTCCGACTGCACCGAAACAATTCTCCATGATTCTGATTTGAAAGTTTTTTTGTTTTTTTTCTCATTTTTGCCATTAGGAAGATGGTGGGATGACAGAAAATGAGAGAGAGAGAGAGAGAGAAGGAGAGAGAGAGAGAGAAGGAGAATCACATGCAACAAATGTTTCCAGCTGGACTCAAGCTGGGATCATTGTCTTAAACCCTTGGGCCACCAGGGTGCACTCATGATTCTAAACTTTGATTGTACTAAAAAGAGACTTTTCTCATCCTGACCCACTCACACGCACAACAACATACGGCTCACAGTGAACAGTGAGTTAAAGTGTCCCGGTGCAGTTTACCAAGTTAAACAAGTTGCCTTTAACCTCACACCTTCATTAAACTTAAGTAAATCAAACATTACGAATGCCTGAACCTGTTTGACTGAGGATGAACAAATAGAGAAGAATTTGTATCATGAGTTCTGTGTCTGTGTTGTTTGTGCTGAACATGTGGAAGCATTTCATTAGGCTCATTTTTAATGTGCACAGAGCTCCAATTTAAGAGTTTGTTTGCCCGTAGGTTCAAATGATGTCTTTTCCACAACTAAGATTAAATAAAGTTGTTTTCAACACTGATTTAAAAATAAAAATTTAAACACTATTTTTTCCAACTACAACCGAACAAAACTCAATTTACCAACAGCTGATGTTGAAACTTTCTAACATTGTAACAGCTGAACATCGATTAACCATTAGAAAAGCTAAGATGGATCTAGCATTCAGTTGTCATAAATCTGACGTGACTATTTTCCACAGAGCAGCTGAGGTGTTTATTCTTACTGCACATGTTGTTCCCACTGATCTCCTGAAAATGTTTACTGGCCTGTGAGCATGAGATGATAACGTAGGTAAATCAATTCAAACAAGGTTCATTCTTGACCATTAGAACAATAGTTGGACAAACTATTTGCTGGTGAAGACCATAAGATGCGGTTGAAAGTTTCAGATAAAAGTTGTGGACCATGATTTAAGATTATTTTTGTCAAACATTTTTATAGTTTCTATTAGTTGATCTGACTTAACTGCAGAATATAAATCCTGCTGCCTCCACTGATCTCCTGCTATCAGTACGAAGCCAACACACACACACACACACACACACACACACACACACACACACACACACACACACACACAAACACACACACAAAGGAGTGTTTTTTATGCCCAACATTAATGCCCATTAGGAAAACAAACAAGGGCTTGAGAGTGCATCATTCAGCGGTATCTGCTGCACTCAGATTTGGCAGCTCTCCCTGCCCATGTGCCAACATCGGGGGTGACTCTCAGGCTGGGATCCATTCAAAGCAACAACAACTAAACTGATCCTCTGAACAGACAGATTCAATTTGACCTCGTTTGGTATCAGACGTTAATCTGTATAAAGCGTCTTCAACCGCACTTTATATTATCCATTCAGAATAAATGTACATAACTTTTGTACATTCTTTTTGTAAAGACAATATACATATTTGCTGTGTTTATCCCATTTAATTTGAAAATATTTCAAAAGGTTTAAGAGACAATAGCACATAGTTGGTTTAACAAACATCTTCTGCTCTTATTGATAGACAAGAGGTTAGTAAAGTAAACTTTTTTTTTTTTTAAACTGAAATTTGTATGACAAGGGGTGGGTTGCAAATTATTTTTCAATTTAAAAATTTGACCTAAAAATTTAACCTAAAATCATCAGAACTCAAATTATTAGAGTGCAAACGCCTCTAGAAGTAGTATTGTTGGAGAAATCCATAAAGATAAAGCCATTTGAAACTATCCACCGGAGGTCAACGCCTATGGAAACACTGGCTGAGAAAAACCAAACAAAAATGTTTCCAAAAAAAGCATTCTCTGCTAAAATCCAGCGGTCGAGAGAAATGGGAGGATTAAAAACAGCCACTGAACAAGCCAGCGTTTGTGGAGAGAAGACACCCACAGATAACTTTCTGAATGGCCGCTTACGCTTCTCCTTTTCTCTCCCCATCATAAGATAGGAGAGGAGAGAAAAAGGACTAACAAGATGCACATTTTACATTGAAAACTGTTATTGTTCCCCTCCTAATCTGGCCCACCATCTGAGAGGAGGGCTGCGCTAAAGAGCGGAGGGGCTTTAATGGGAGGACGAGAGCCAACTCAGGGATCGGGGAGGAGAGGGGACAGAAAGGGGGGAGGCGGGGGGTTGGTCTTTGGCTTTAAGGAGGGGATCAGTTGGGAAGTGTAGAATGGATGTTTCTTTTTCTCTATGGGGGGAACTTTGTATTTGACTGTTGTTTGTATCTGTCTTTCAGTGGCCTGATCCCCGTGGGCCTGGACAGAGAGATGCCTCTATATGTGTTTGCATGTGTGGAGTTGTGTGTGTGTGTGTGTGTGAGTCTATATGTGTGTGTCTATGTGAGGCAGAGAGAGAAACTGATGGTGGGATCTACCCCTCTTCTTTCCTACAGCTGCAGCTCAGCGGATTAGCCGTCATCCACAAGGCAACATTACACAAGTAGCCTTTGAACAAAAGTCATGGATACTATTAATGATATGGTAATCCGTAATGGAGCTACCTCCCAGTAGTGATTATACTGACATGGGAAGAATGTCCAAGAGTCCTGGACGCAACTACCCAAACAACACTGTGGCTATTGTTGGCAAGCCTGCACCTACATCCACTGGCATCAGCCGACTAACAATCCCTTCCTGCTATACACACACACACACACACACACACACACACACACACACACACAGCCCCCTGCTTTTTTGACACCCTTCCCTCCACCACGATCAACCTATGAATAAAAAATGAAAACCCAAAAATGGATGGAGAGAAAGAGAGGGAGGGAAGGGGTGGGAACAGAGGGGAGGAAAAACAAAGTGTCTTGGCCAGGATCAGCCAGGGATTTCTCCCTATGTGGTTCCCACACACTGACTCGAGCTCCTCTCTCTCTCCACCCAGTCCATCCTTTCTCCTCATAGTCAGGGAAGACCACACAAACACTAAATGATTTCATGATTTAATCTCGAATGGTGGTGGAAAGGATGAGAGTTGAGTCAGTGCTCCTCTTTTTATTCCTGGGGTGGTACAAGCCACTATAGTGGGTGTGGTGGGGTGGAAGCGGAGGTGGGGGTAGGGGAGAGGCCACTGTTTGCCTGGGTAAATGTTCTCCGTTGGACAGGCTGGGTCACAGCAGGGGTGTTTAACCCTAAAAACTTGTCTCTTTTAAATACAATTACTAATTTCTGTGTTCACTCCTGCCACTAATCCACTCTGATGTTACTGAGGTGAACACACTCAGCGGAGCTCAGAGTGTAACGACTGTGCATAATGTCGAAATGCAATGATGTGCAACTTATTAATAGGTACATGGATGCAATAACAGTCCTTTCTGAATGCAACATGTAATATGTTCCTAGATTAAGAGTGATTACAGTTTATGTAGCAACTCATACAATAATTACCCAACAATTCAGCGATATATTTGCTTAACCCAATTTTCATGTTAAACAGCTCAAAAAATGTAATTAACATCATTTATCGGCTCAATAACCCATAACTTTTTCTAATTTTATGAGAATTGCTTATAAAAGATTTTGAAATGACAACGTCTTTCATAACTCCACAACAAAAGATGACAAATGAATATATATTCTATTTGGGGTCTCAGAGACCTTCGCCTTAAAACATGGTGGAATACCATGGGTTTTTATAGGCTCAGTGGTGTTGACATTACTTTTTATACAGAACTCCCAAATCACATATAGGTCTGTTTGGATTTATGTTATTGGAGTTTTGGAAAAGGTAAAACAGAGTTAGACCTTGAAATACAGGAACAGCGCAGTGTGTAAGATCACATACTATGTATTCCTTTGTCTGTGCCATGACTTGTTGGCAAAGAAAAATAATATATATTCAAAAAAAATATTCAAAGGGAGTTAGAGGGAGTGTTTGATTTATTGATATTTTCAAGCAGTGGGTTCCGTGTGTGCCCCAGAAATGAGAAAGTAAGGCACAAGGGTTAAAATAGAAATATTATATTATCATGATGTATACTGCTATCATTCACAGCATAATTACACATTAGTTACTAGTACCTACGGTGGGTAGTTCAAACGTCAATGTGCTGCTTGGGTTTTGGGTACAGATAAACATTTTTTATATTTTCTATGTAATTAATTTATTAAGCTGTCATTTATTCACAGTCTTTATCTAATTGCTCATATTGACAATAATGTATAGTATATCCCAGCATATATTGAGAGAAGTAAGGTAAACACTGTCCTCAGGTTACCTGTCCATCATAGAGCTAAGTCATTAACTAAGTCACTAAGTCAATAGGTATATTGTTAGTATGGGGCATTTGTCCAGTTTTGTACTAAGCAGGGTTAAAAGGCAAATGTATGTCTACATGGTACATGTTAATATGGTAAAAAATGTTGAGTAACCCCTGAATGGACTTCACAGGGCGAATGAAAATGAATGGCTGTCCTTAAAGGGGAAGTCCAACAATTTAACATTACACTGCATAAAGTTGAGTTGTTACAAGAGTCAGTGTAAAAAAAAAGAAGCTAGTATATCCTGAATTTTAATCAACATCCATTTGGATCTTTAGTGCTGATACAAAAATGCATGGTCGTTCATTTCCCAAACCAGTAGCATGTTTTTGTTCGACCCTCCCTGCCTGGATAATTTTTAAATATTTTTGTTCTACAAATCCTCACCTCCCAGCCCAAGCCAAGGTAACTCTTGAATTTGACTCAGAGTTCCCAAACTTAAAAAAGAAGATATGTATCTGTTTTCAAAGGCTGAGTAGCACCTCTCATAACTAGTAAACTGACCTATGTGTACAGAAGAGAAAAGAGGTTCCTCTTCAATATGATCTTTACAAACTGTCACACAGGCTGAATCTGAGACTGAGCTGAAGAAAGTGAACTTTTACATTAGTGAAATCCAACTTTGCAAACGTGTCACTGACAGAAATCCCAAGAACATGTGAGTGCCACCCTCTGACACTCATCATTCAGATATTATACCAACTGCCCCACACATACACACACATGTAGGACACCACACACACACAGACAGACAGACAACTGTGTTTCCATGATAACCTGAAAAACCTGAAATGCAGGGTTTGAATGTGAAATATACGAACTACTTCTCAGTGTGATATATGATACTACAGTTTTGTCATTTATTTATTTGTGTGTTCAGAATTATTCTGAAAAACATAAACAAACTTCAACTCTAACTGAAAACCAAATATCCAGAAATCATGGCAGGACTACGGCATGTTTGTTTAGTTGAGTAATGAATTAATTTACATTGTGTGTTGTTGCACACACCCACACACAATCTATTTAACAATATCATGCACAATGTAATTACAGGCCCTTCTGTTTGACAAACAATACAGACAAATATCCTACAGTGTGAAGGGCCAAGTCAACCCACTTCACTGTATCTGTGTTTGAAGCTGCAGGCTTTTATTCTGTCAAATTTTGTGGTAAAATCTTTCAAAGACGAAACGTTTTGCAGCGGTTCGTTTCAAGAGCGCCCAGTTAATTTATGCAAATTTACAAACAACATTTAAAATGCCACTTCTTAACCATTAGGCTGCCTCTGGATCAGTCCTCTTTGTAACGGCCCTGTCCTTGCTTGACTGATATGTCAAAGTTGAGGACACGGCGGAGAGACCAGAATGAAAATGCCACACAAGCACTGACACAGGGATCAATCCGATTGGAATGATTTAGCATTTCTACGTTTTGAATAAAAATGAGTGCGCTAGACGGTGGAGCAGTTTGATTAGTGGGATCCCTAAGTCCCTCGAAGCCTTCATGGCCTTTTCTCTCTTCCTTCACTGCCAGAAGAAAAGTCCTTTTTCTCTCTTTTCAGAAGTCCCTTGGTACCCCGGCTTTTTCCTCACTGTTGGTATTACAAAATCCCCATTCAAAACAACCCTTGTCACCTGTCAACTAAGCCAGGCTGGTTTGCTAGGTCTTTATCCTCGGCACATACACTCACACATACACAGAGCCTGACTCCCAGCCCCCTCCCCCATTTATGCACATATCCCCCTACATTCATACAGATACATAGACACAGACACAAACTGCAAATCCCAACCGCACACACACACACGCCCACCCACTCACCCATGCTCACACACTAAAACCACATGTCTGAGAGCTGTTACTATAGCAGTTTAAAATTCATTACCCTGTTCACTTTAACAAACGTCCAGCACTGGGATGGGCCACCTTCAGCTGCGCTTTTGCTCGCCGTGGTGAGGCCCCGAGACTTCACGTGCACCGAGAAAGGAGGCTGTTGCATCGTGGGCCAAATCTGCTGACCTCATAGGAGAAGTTAACACAAACAAGAAAAGTTTACACATAAAAGTAAAGGATAAAAGCAGAGTCAGAATTTGTATGAGGTGCAGAAAATATAGCAAATGACAACCTTTACTTCCTGATGACACAACAACCCATAATACAATAAAAAAAGAATGAGATGTTTGTTTTTTCATGAGGCTTAGAGCGATAGCATTAGTGGAATTATTGAAGTAGACTTGGTGTTCATAATAGCTTTTTCTGTGTAGTTGCTTTTATATTCCTTGTTAATGTATATTTATTGCTGTTACTTAATCAATCTTAAATTATCCCGGTCCTATACTCATTAATGAAACAAATATTGTTCTGTATTCCATTTATGTTTTGGAATAGAAAACATTTTGTGTCCAACAGAAGACAGGACATGATAACTTCTTGTCATTAAAGCATCAAAATGTTTTGAGAATTACATTTGGTGACACTTTCTACTTATTAATACTTTTAAAGGTTTGTAAGTTGTTGATAATGGTGAATCAATCATTTATAAATGTTCATAGTAAGCCATTTATAACAACATATAACAAGACAACAATATAACATAAAGGCTCCAGGCCTGATGGCTTATTATAAAGTGAATACGTCATGATCCTTTATAAATGACTTTCTAAAATGCAATAAAATTTGAAGGGTCATTTATAATAATCCATCAAGTGTGGAGTTAAATGTTAAGTATTAATAAGACAGTAAATTATGTTTAAGGAGGATACACTTTTGGAAGCCTAAAGGTCGTTCTTTTTGAGTGGAGAAGTAACAATGAGTAGATGCTTTACAACACTTTATAATGTAACTGCAGATTTAAGGATTTTTCAAGTTGTTCATGTATGTGTTACCAGCTATAACTCGCTATATGAAGCATCCATAACAGAAAACGTATGCTTGACAACACAATATTATATTGTTTTCATGATATATTACTATATTCTCAATACATGTATTTCTTTATAATGTACTACTACTATATAAACTAGATTCCACTGATCTAGGTCGATGTTATGCACGTATGCATAAATGGCTGCTGTCAATATCTATGTTAATATGATATAACATTTGTAATGAATTGCTTCCTCCCAAAATGTCATTACAAACGGGTAGTGAGCATATCCGTTGTTGACCAGTGTGGAGCAGCTGTACAAACCTAGGCATCAAGTCTGCGGACGGGACAGGAGGAAGACGGGTGTTGGGTGGAGGTGGTGGCGGAGGCGGAGGCAGAGGCGGAGGAGGGGGTGTTTAACTGATGGCCGTAGAGAGGCGTAAGGGTCAGAGCAGAGGGTGGTCATCCGGCCCGGTCACTTAGCCAAGGCCCAGCGTGCCCCGAGCAGCCGTCGCTCATTAACCCGCTGACAGGAGCTCCGGACACCGAGGAGCGTCGCCCCACGCAGGAAGGTCACGGGGTCAATCAGCCCTCTCTCCGGCCATCAAATCAAGATGGACGCACAAGCGGCGACTTATCCCCCAATCAAAGGGTCAGTGATGCATTGTCACTAACACACAAGCACACTACACACACCCATGCACGCGCACATACACTGACACAGAATCTGAAATCAAAACAAATTGATTTATCAATGGTGTTAAGGCTTTTTTTTTTTCTTTAAACTAATCTACTTTTAAGGTTTTCAGATAATCTAAACCATGTTTCAACAAAGACAAGAAGAGCATAAAGACATTAGCCTAGATTTGGCTGAACTTTTGTGACATTAACTTGGTGTTTTTGCATTTAAATGATAGCCTATATTAATGGGTCAATGTGAAGAAATCAATAAAACATACAAGTGTAAAAAAAAGTTTTCACTCACCTTTGGTGTAGAAAAAATATCTGAAAAACAAAATCACTCTTCTAATGATTAAAGCATTTTAGTTATAGTCAAATTATAGCCTAGAAATTGGAAATATCTGTATACCTGTTCCATACCTCACCTGGGAAACATTTGTCCAAACCATTTATGAGTTATTTAATTATATTTAGTGCACACAGAGTGGTGCTCAAGCTACTTTTAGAATTAATTTTTACATAATCTTCTTAATTATCACAAGTGATTTACATGAAACAAACAGTTAAACAAAGGAACATGAATAAAATAAACTGCACAACCAGTAAAGTGCACATAAAATAAAAATTCAGCAAACATAAAACATGATGAGATATCAGCCATAAAAATGAAAAAATATTGATATACAAGTCCATAAAACGTTAGTTTTAAAAAGCTGCTCGGGCAGGTCATTCCTGTCATCAAAGGCAATTCTACAATAAAACACAAATACTTTACAATACAGAATAAACCAATACGATCACATCCCAATAAATGTTACATAAGCCTATAATGTTCAGTGTCTGATGAGGTGTTGATTAGAGCTGAAGCGGTTAGTCAGTTAATTAGTGAGTCAACTGAAACTAAGGTTTTTGGAACCACTTAGTTACAGCTTCTCAAATGAGAGCATGTTGTTCTTCATTTCTTAACACAGTTAACTGATATTTTCTGAGTAATATGTGTGCAATAAAGATAAGAAGATGCAGCAACAAGGGATTTACATTTTCTAAAGTCTTCCTGTTTATAATTGAGTGAAGTCTCCCCTTTTTACTGAATACAAGAAGAACATAAAAGATGTTCTCTCCACGAGGAAAAAGGTGCAGAACCTCTCTACAACATAATGCCCATGAGAAAACCAATAAATTTACATACATACCAGCACTTTCACACAATGGAGCCACTACATGTTAAACTCTTGACAAACTGTGTGTGACAAAGTGTTCCTCATTACAAACTCTAATTCCAGATGAGATTATTTCACAGCTAAAATGACGACACTAATTTGGGACTAAGGGCCGTTACGAGGGCTCAGAATCCGTTTTAAATGAGGCCTTGAGGTATGAAGAGGTTGTTGTCTTTCTGAGAAGACTTAAGAATGGATGAATGAAGTTCACACACTTTTGTGTAAAGAACCATCATCTTGAGGGTGCTACAAGTATATTACTGCTCTGGATTGATTAGGTTTTCTTGAGCGAACGCCAGCCCAAGTGGAATTCTTTTATCATGAGTGAGAGATGAGTGCTGCTGTTTAAAAATGTCTACATTTCGGTGTAAGGGAGACGACGGAGCAGGAGGCTCAAGAGACTGAAACATTACAGCAAAGACATGAGAGCTTTTGTTCTAGCTTCATGTCATGTTGTGGGGGTTGTTGCAAAAAATCCTATGGCTGTGCTAATATTTCGAATACCCAAGAATTACATGATTAATTGGTGGAAGTGAATGATATTTTGATATATTATATATTTTTGAATAAAACCTAAAACTTTATCTGGATTATGCACATTGCATAGATTGATACATGATCAGTTCAAATGATTTGCCTGTTTTTACAAAATATAGCGTACAAGTACTTTTGAATACAAGCTAAAGAAAGCAACAAAATTACAAAAATGTACCATTATACCATTCTCTTCTCCAGAAAAGAAAACTATTGAGGAGAAAACCATTTCTCCTCAGCAGGCTGTTTTATTTGAATAATTAACAGGGGAAAAACAATACTACAAATAAGTTTATGAAGTGGTAGAAGGGGATAACACTATGTGTGTGTATTTATCTTATCACACAGACACACACACACACACAATGTCTCCTCTGTTTGAACTGATCCCAATTATTCTCATCCTACAGCCTCCCTAAACACTGAAAATGAACTGTGAGCAAAGTTTACTTTGTCTAATTTATCCAATTTAGGGAACTTAATCTGTGAAGCGTCTGCCTGCTCTGCTGTCTCTAAATCCCAACTTCAGAGCTCAAGTATAAACAGTGTGACTTTTGGAGCCTGCACACTCTTAACCGTAAAAGCAGTACATTTTATTTTATAGTATGTATTTTGTTATACATATCTAAAGTGTCTTGAGTCAGATGCAAAGCTGTGTCAACTAATTAGTAAAGATATGTAATAAAGGAAAGATTTACTATGGGAAACAAATGTGTCTTTATGGTATTTTCAGGTATATACTGTAATGTATATTTACACTATGTGAGATGACATTTAACCAACATGTTCTGCCAAGTCTCCTAAGTATTTTTCTGATGATAACATAATGGACAACTGTCTCCCAAACATTATCACTGACTCCCATCCTCCAACCTCAGGCTTCCTTCTCTTAACACTTGTCCTCTCTCTCTCTTTCCTCAGCCCTAGATCTGCTCACAAATTCCCTCTCTCCCATTTTTAATTTTCACCCCACCCATGTTTCTCTTGAACCTCTTCTCTCTCTCCCCCTCACCCTCCACCCCCACTCCCGCCATGTCCATCCCTTCGTCCCCCACTGACTGTGTGTCTCCAGGTCTTCCTGATTGGTCATGGGGATTTCTCCTCCTCCTCCAGAGGAGTGTGTGTTTATGTGCGTGTGTTTGTCTACCTTGGCTGCTCTGCCGTGGGCACTGCCCTGACTGCGGGTGAGAAACGTCAGCTGCATGATGCTGTCTTTCTCTTCTTTTTCTTTTTTTTTTTTTACCCACAGAGACACCCATGTGCCTTTGACTCATATTGTCCTCAGTCAGCCTATTTAACGTTAATGAAAACAGGCCAAGAGCCAATAATGGCACCAAGGAGAAGAGAGGGGAAACACTTAAATAATCTCCTTCCCCCTGAGCCCTGGAGAGCTCAGCCTCTCTGTCTGCTCAGGGGAACTCAGTGTGCATCCCAGCCGGTTGGATTTGAGGCAAGAGGATTGTACTAGAGTGACTTTAAACAGGAGACTCATGGGATCAAGCATTGTGAGGGTATAAACAGCCAACGTGATCTTCTCTTCGGAAGGGGCTGAGCTTTTTTTGATGTATATCCCTGTGTAAAACCTACAGGATAAAGCTGCTTGCATTATCGTTTATACCAGAGACACATAATGTTGTGTAAAGTTTATTTGAATGTACAGTATTAAAAAACCCTGTTGATTTTGGACTTTTTGTCCAAAAGAAAAAACTATTATCGATGAGCCACAATGTTGTACTGGGTGACATGTTACTTTGTTACAGTTAACGTGGGCTTGGTGGTTTATTCTTGAGTAATACTCATGACACACAAGTGCAACAAATGTCCACGGAAGAAAAAAGATAGTTCTCAACAAATTCACTAGTTTCTTCTTTTACTTCTACGTTTCCTAAAAACTACAGTGCACAGCTGTTTCAGGGAATTAGTTTGCCTTTTTTAAAAATGAAACCATTTTTTAAAGATTTATGTCTTAGTGGGATATAATGGGTGTGGGTTGGTTTCCACAGACAGTGTAAGGAAGTCAGAAAGTACAAGAGATGACTAACACATTGATGTTCTCATCTTTGGAATGTCATTGTCAATGTAATTGTATGTTTTGTATTGTTATGATCACTATCTATGTGGTCTCTGAAGAACAGCTGCTGTGATTTAGCTCCTAAAGGCGCAATACAATGGATAATATATTATATGCATAATTATATTGTTTGCTGCAGTTTAAGTTAAATCTTAACATAACTCTGTGTTTCAACTCTCTTATCATTTCTTAGTGTCATATCTTTCACAATCATAATAGAATGTCAGGTTTTCAAAGCTTTAACTATTATTTTATGGCAAAATAATATCCTAACCAGAAATGACCAGTCTGAAACTGTTGGAGTCAGAAGCAACCAGTGGTCCCATGCTGGTGAGTTTTGACCCTAATATCTGTGGTTTTAACCCTGTCTGACATTCATAATCTCCATTGTCTTCCAGTCTTTACTGGTCTGAGATAGACAGTAGGGGATCAGACGAAGAAAAAGATGCTTTTCACAGTTGCTTCTTAACATATAAAATCAGTGACTGTATTGGTGTAAGAGCCGTGCGTAACGGCTTTGTGTATGCGTGTGTGCATGTTTATGTGTGTGGCGGGGGGGGTCTAACTGTCTGACACCTGCAGCTCTTCATACTCAAAATGCAAATCCAAGCCCACACCCCCTCCATGACCCCTCCCTCAACCTCCAAGATCCAAGGTTACTGAGCAACGACTTTCGCAAATCTAGATCAGATTTAAATAACAGTACAAAAAGAGAATCAACAGCACTAAACACGGCATTAAACAGCTTTTTCTGAAAATAATATGAAAAGCAAATTTTCTGATCCAGATGATTTGTAGAACAACATACTCTGCAAAATATCATCTGACCATGCTAATGATCTAGATATTTTTAGATAATAATTGAATGACTGTTGGTGAGTTTTACAAAGAATAAGAACAAAAAATTCTTCTTTGAAATAATATGAGACAAATTTGCAGATACAAAACTCACTCTACATCATCAATAATAACAAAATTGTTGGTTATTCGACAAATTCTAAACTATGAAGTAATTTAATTCTACATTTCCAAACCAACATTGACGGAGATATAATTTCCTTAAAAATGAATAAATGTCTAAAAAAATAAAATAAACAAATGTATAAAATCAGGCCGTCCACGACAGCTTACAATGAGGATGCTTTAGAGGAGAAAGATGTGAATTGACAAAGCCGAATTAACCGGGAGTTGAGTAGACCTAAGTCTATGTGCTGTGAGTATGACTTTTTCTTGCCAAAAAGCAGGTGCAAGCCCCTGTGTCAGCTAGCACCTGCCTTACTGAAGGCAACAAGATGAACAAGATGCTGAATCCCTAACCAGCTCTTCGGCTGCAGCCCTGCAGCTGAGCCTGACCTCTGACCTGGCTGGTGGGAGCTACTTAAGTGTTTCACTGTGGGGAACAAGTAAAGTGGTGCATTATTTGTATTGTTATGTATGGAGCGGGAGTAAACGATGAAAAAAAGCACCTGTTTTCACTGGGTACCACATTTGCTATGTGGGGAGGTTAGTGATGCTCTTGAACGTAACCCAGCTCTCTACTGCCACCCACTGAACAGTCCAGAAAACACAACAGAGCAGCACGGAGATTGGAAGATCTGCATACTAGAAACATAGGCTACATACTGGACTCAATTACCACAGTTCAGTCTGTATAGATTAAGATGGATTATGAGAGGAGGTCTCAAAGTTGTTTTAATCCTGTTGTCAACAGGATACCAAACAGTTACAATTCCCTCAATAAGTCTTTAAATATTACTATAAAATATAAATAATCTATAAAACAAAATAAAATAGGATCAGCTGGATAAAAATATGAGTAGTGACGTCTAACATCAGAGGAACACTGTGAAACTTAGATTTGCTGCCATCAAGTACAAGTTTTTATCTATTATGATTGGTATAAATGAGTACTAATACTATTAGTATAAGTGCTGAGTTTTACTACTTTGATATTAACCCGTTAAGAAACATCATGAAACTTTTTGTGAAGTTTGCCTATGAAGCAACACAGTCAAAGAGCGCCACCAAGTGGCCAAGGAGAGGTGGTGAAAGTCCTGCAGGGAAGACCAAGAGGATGAAACCTCAAAAACATGACAGCTTCACTTATTTGATTGCATTTACATTTTAGTTTAATTTATTGAGTCTATGAGAAACTGTTAAACTTTTATTTATTTATTTTTTAATTTTCATATAGACTATGATTTTGACACGTATTGTTATTGCCTGATTTGTTTGTATAGACGTGCCTTTTTAATGCCCGTTATTGTAAAAAATCTTGACAGCCAACTGAAAGTCGTACGTTTTGTAATTATATGAATGAAGTAGTCTTGGAATCCAGCCACACTGGCGGACTGGGGGCTGTAGTACGTTATGTCCAACGACTCGTCAGTGGAACAAAACCAAGCCAAGCTGGCCGGTTTACCAGTTTGGATCAAATTGCGTTTTCATGTCAGATCTTGTGATATCTCACGTCTCAAGTCAGTCAGGACCAGATTTTTTTTTCACAACAAAATTGAGCGAAACCATTCGACTCGTTTGCTGGAGGCATGATCGCTTTGAAAGAAAAAAGGTCTTTTCCAGTCTTACTCTGTCTAATCTACTTCTGATCTAGGCAGGTTTCCAACAGGTGCCAAAAATGGATGTGCAGCAAAGCTGTCCATGCCTGGAGTGGAAAATCAAATCGATTATACAAATCAAAGTAAAGTATTGTGGATGGTGATTCAGTCGAATACTTTCAACTTTTTTTCCTTTTATCATAAAAAAAGTTTCCTAAGCACCTGACCTCTGACCCAGAATCAACAGGTTGTTTTTCCAACTTAAGTGACATCACTGCTTGGTTGAATGAAAATCGGTTTTACGTTTGCGTTGCTTCTAGTAAGAAGCCTGAGAACAGCTTTGTGTGAAATTAATCAAATGAAGAAAAACACTGCGTGACTTTCTGTGTATTTGTCAGAGTCATATCACACCTTGTCTGCCATTGTTAAAATGGTCTATACACTATAAGATTACTTTACAAATGTAAAAACCACAGTTGATTCCTTATTTAGATGCACTTCCATAATTCCTTATTTCATTCGAAGGATTTTGGAAACTCAGTTGACCCCACAAGTGTATGTTTGGATTGTGGGTGAGAAGGCTGTTTACCAGCAGGTTTTTGTTTTTAAATTACCATGATGTGGATTAGATTATAGTACAAATAAATCTTCGTTTTAATTGTAATCAAATTACACAGATTGTGTCCTTTAAACGTCCCCCGGCTAGGACATGACATGAACATGGCGCATGTCTTGACCTTCAACCTCGGATATTTATTCAATGTCGTTTATCTGTTTGACAAAATGCTAATCCATCACTCAAAATTCTCGCGATAATTGGCGCCGATATATTAGGACGGATGGAGGAGCCTCGTCCACTTGAAGGGGCGTTGGGTTTCCTTAAGGACCTTGGTGAGGTTTGGAAGAGTCAAGGGTTACAGGTTTGAACAAGAAACATCCAACCATGTCGGACGCGGTGGTTAGTTTCATGAAGGACTTTTTGGCTGGTGGCATTGCCGCTGCCATCTCCAAAACAGCTGTTGCTCCTATTGAGAGAGTCAAGTTGTTGCTGCAGGTAAAATAATTGAAGCAACTGTTACCTATATCATGATAGCATGTTCACTGTTTTGTGCGTAAAAGTGTGCGTAAATTCTGGATAGCTGATCAACCTAACACCAAAATGTAACAGTGGAATTTGTTTTAATGGAAGAAAAGTCTAATTGTCCAAGGAGTAGGTTCATTTGATCTGGTGCGTAATGTCAAGGGGCATGTGAGAGGTCCTGCGTTTAAGTGGAGATGGTTTTACGCACTGCTCTTCGCGATGCTGCTGCCATGATGATGATGGCAAGAGTCATACGTTAAAGCAACACAGTCATAATAATAGATTACGGTACTGTTTGTACGTTTTTTAAAGTGAATTATTACTCCTTTATAACAGATGACCGCAGTAATATTTAGTGTAAGTGAATTGCTAAATTTAACTTGGAGTGTGTAATCTAATACACAGCCGATTCTCAAGTGACAGGAGAGTGCCTGGAGGCTGCTGCTACAACTACAGTACATAATGACTGAACGGAGAATATGAAACATCGACTAAGATTATGAAAATACACGAAGTTATCAAAAGTGAAATGCAAAACAATATATTCTGTTGTTAAAAAATCTGGGGATGACAAAGTTCCTAGCACACAAAACTTTTATTAGTGAATCCATCACACTAAGGGGTAATCGTCTTTTTCTAATGAACTTTATTGTATTGTATTATTTGTAGGTCCAGCATGCCAGCAAACAGATCACCGTAGAGACACAGTACAAGGGGATCATGGACTGTGTGTACAGGATTCCAAAGGAACAGGGCTTTATTTCCTTCTGGAGAGGCAACCTGGCCAATGTGATCCGTTACTTCCCCACCCAAGCCCTCAACTTCGCCTTCAAAGACAAGTACAAGAAGATCTTCCTCGGTGGAGTGGATCAAAAAACACAGTTCTGGCGTTACTTCGCTGGCAACTTGGCATCTGGCGGTGCCGCTGGTGCGACTTCCCTCTGCTTCGTCTATCCTCTTGACTTCGCCAGAACAAGACTCGCTGCCGACATCGGTAAGGGCGCAGCTGAGAGAGAGTTCACCGGTCTTGGAAACTGCATCGCCAAAATCTTCAAGACCGATGGCCTCAAGGGTCTTTACCTCGGTTTCAACGTGTCAGTTCAGGGAATTATCATCTACAGAGCGGCCTACTTCGGATGCTTCGACACAGCCAAAGGTCTGCACATCTGTTCGACCCGACATTAAACATGTGTTTAACATTGTATTCGTGTCTTTTCTCGTGAAGAACGAGTGGCTTAACTTCTCCCTCATACAGGCATGCTGCCAGATCCCAAGAACACGCACATCGTCGTGAGCTGGATGATTGCCCAGACTGTCACCGCTGTAGCTGGTCTTATCTCATACCCCTTCGACACCGTCAGACGTCGTATGATGATGCAGTCTGGACGCAAAGGAGGTGAGCATCAGACATGTCCTTTTAGTGATGAATTTGAATAGTTTGGCCCAATTGCGCATTTTACGCATGCATCCATTGGAATTACGCATTACTATCTGTGTCTCAATTTCCACAGCGGATATCATGTACAAGGGCACACTCGACTGCTGGAGGAAGATCCTCAAGGACGAGGGATCAAGAGCCTTCTTCAAGGGTGCCTGGTCCAACGTGATCAGAGGCATGGGTGGTGCCTTTGTGTTGGTGTTGTACGACGAGATCAAGAAGTTCACATAAACTTTCTAATCTCCCAGTCCCAAAGGAAACCCTTCGCTTTGTTTAAGTCTTAATTCTTGTGATAGAGTTGATAACAGCTTATGGTGAATTACAATGTGGGCATGTGCTCTTCAGCAACAGCCCGGGGGAAAGAAGGGAAACTTGACCTGGGTTAACATGCCTCCTCAGAAATCTGTATATATATCCCATCTACGACGTGCCATAAGGCACAAACTTTCAGTGTTGCAAAGTCAAGCCGGTGGTTCAGTGGAGATGCTGTGATGATGCAAAGGATGACGTCACTACCCGCCATATGCTCCTCATGTTAGAGTCAGTTTGTAAAGCAGTTGCTGAGGCCCATGTGTTGTTATGTTGTGACCACTCTGACCCATGTATCCCACCTCATACATTATTTTATTAAGAATAAAGATTTATTAGTCTAAAAGTCCTGTCTCTTTTGATGCATGTTTTGTTGCCATGGCAACCTGTTATCTGCAATTAAACAGGTCTTTTTCACAGCAGATATTTTGACTTGTCATAGGAAAAGCACTGTTGTTACTAATAACATTAACAATGGCTCTGTTTTATTCAAGTATCCCAGTAAGTCATGACCCAAGTGTGACAGTGAGCCAACATGTACAACACCAGGACCCTGAAACTGAAGCAGCTGAACAGAATTCAGCGATCATAACACCTGTGCTTTTCCTACTGTGACATGTCAAAGTGTGTTCAGAGAAAATATCGATTTAGAACACAATGCAGTTAAAATACAGTAGGATTTTGTCAAAATATCCAAAATTGAAAGATGATATCTTTTCATACATGACACTTGCACTGTCAATAAAATCAAGCCAAAAGTAGCAGAAAGGCTTGTACCACATCATTTTTGGTCTAGTAGAGAACATTTTCAAAAATATTCAACGTCACGAGTATACCAAAGAAATACACTGAGTAGCTTAATGTACAACTACCCCCCTAACCAAACAATGGCATGTGTCCAGTTGGAACAAACTGGTCACAATAGTGTTTGATTAGAAAAGTTAAAAGAATGATTAACTGTCCACCAACCTATTTAAATATGTATAGCACACATATAACACCAAAAATCAATGTTCAAATAATGTTTTAATTTTTTAAAAACATAATTCTTTAGTGCATCATAAACTGTACAAATATGAGAAGGCGGCAAACAAAAAGCTGCAGATTTAAATTAAAAAATATTTATTTGAAACGTTACTTACTGAAATAATAAACAATGGATTATTTATTGTTATAATTTCAACACGACGGTCGGTGAAAGGCAATATTTTCTTCAAAAGTACAGCAAGCTTACTGTTGTAACACCTTATTGCAATATTCAGAAGCCACAGTTGAACTATTTGAGTGCATTACAATAGCTTTGAGCCCAGAGCATCACTTGCTATATTTCAGCATTGAGGAGCAGAAAAATGTTTATCTTCTCTATATATTATCATGACCACAGAATCACTGAATAGCTGATAAAGGTGTATGCTGAAAAAAAAATCCTTTGAACTTCATACCTTCCACACTTGACCTTTTGTTAAGGGAACCAGCGATGTGCTTCTTAGTAGATTAGATGTCTGAAAACAGCAGAGGTCTTAGCACCAGGCTGGTCGAGCTGCACTCAGTTTTTTTGACCTGGGTAAAGGTGTGCTGCTAGAGTCCGTGGTGGTGGAAACTGCTCTGGAGCTGTGGTGAGCGGAACTGGTTGACCTGGGACCTGCTGGTGTGGATAACAGAGAGACAAACTCTGACTACAGACTTACCATCACATATTCATATAGATACTAAACATTTTAGAATATTTACTTTAGATTTCAGCCACAACAAACAGTTACAGTGCAGGTAAACACACACACAAGCAAATCGTGTTCAATCATCAATAGATATCTTATTGTCATTTAGCACCCTGGACTCTACTATTGGCCAACAATTAAGGACATTAAGTTCACAGTTTACACAAAAATGGAAAAATGCTAAACAATTTAATTACAAATATTACCAAACAACTCTTCAAGCAGTTATTTTAAACAACTTTAAATAGGTTTAATGTGATAAGAGCAGGAACATCAGTGAAGCAGTCGTTACTGATCTCTGAATTAGTGGGTGTTTTTCTTACCGGTATCAGTCATCCGCAGCTGCTTTGCACTGCCTGAAAGTCTTCTCCTTCTGTTAATTTAACATCTGTAGCCATCTGAAGGCAGCAGGTCAGCTGTGTGATAAATATGCTTCCAATCTGAGCAGTGCTATGCAGCACAGTGCCACATGCTAATCTTCTTTGTTTAGCTCGATTAAATTATCACATTCACCAACAGCCTGCAGCAAAATGACTACACATGCACTTCTGTTGGTGCTTTTGTGGAATCAGAACTCTCAGTGAGGGCTGGGTGCACAGGAGATTTTATGCTGTGCAGTTACCTCACAAGTGGGTTTGTCTTAAAGTGATAATCGGCATCTCCTGGCCCCCACGTTTTCATCGTATATATGAAATATATGAATGGGTGGAGGGATGGACAGGAAGGCACACACTTATTATTCAATCTGTTTTATATAATGTGTGGCTGAAGACCTTGTATGAGCAGGTTTTCATCACCATATGGTCATGTTATTTAGGGGTATATAAATTATTCATTATTTATTCGTTTTGTAACTACAAAACAAATCACCTACCTGAGGCTGTCCTGCTGGTAGGCCTCTTTTTCTTTGAAGTGGACCCACAGATGGGTAATGACGGAGCTCCCAGGTACCCGACTTGGCGCTGGTAGTCTGCCATTTGCTCTGAGCGCCTCAGGCCAGGTGTAGGTTTGACAGACTCCAGTCTCTTCAGGAAAGCCTGTAAGAAACACATACATTTCTCACATTTTGAGAACCAATTCCAAGATGTATTTTTCAGTCACATTCAACCCTAAAAGAGATGGGCATGTACAGGAGGTCAGTTCAAAAGAATTCTCGGTAAAGCTATTGATTTAATTTTGAATATAGTGCTTTAATATACAGAGTATCGTAAGTAAGTAAGTAAGTACGTTTTCAGAACTTTTGATGTTGAGATTCTCATCCATCATGCAATGCCATCATGATGTCTGATCAGCCCCAAATTCAATCTGCAGCATGACAACAATCCCAAACGTACAGCCAGAGATATTAAGAACTATCTTCAGTGACAAGAAGAACAAGGAGACCTGAAGCAGATGGTCTGGCCCCAACACAGCCCTGATCTCAACATCGTGGAGTCAGTCTGGGATTATGTGAAGAGACAGAAGACACTGAGACAGCCTAAATCCACAGAAGAACTGTGCCAAGTTCTCCAAGATGTTTGGAACAACCTATCTGCCAGTGTACCAAGGAGAACTGGTGCTGTTTTAAAGGCAAAGGACTGTTACAACAAACACTGATCTGATTTAGGTTGTCTGTTGACTGCACGTTGTACTAGGGAATCCAAAGGAATCATGGCAATATTTTGAATCTTTTGCACAGTAGTGTAAATGCTCGTAATAAAAGTATTCAGTGACTCTGACTGTGTGTTATTCCTGACTTCAGCCAGAAAGCCTAAATATGCAGTAAGGCTCACAAGCAGAAGTATTATGTAAATGCTAAATTTTGTTATTGAGTAATTCACTATTCACTGTGTCATTTACTGAAGCAGAATATATAACACACATAATAACATTTAAAAAGTGTTTATATCATTCACAAAATTAAATAAAACACAAAATAGTCCCCATTCTACAAATCCCAATCAAATTATAAAATTGAAAAATGTTTGGTGCTTCATAACAAACACAACCAAACAGCATGAAGCAAAACAGTGTAGGCAAGTGGCTGAAAGTCATGCATGCGGTCACACTTCCACATGCATGCTGTGCAAAAATCCGCCAGTGAGCAAAAACTCCATATGAAGCAATGCAACTAGCGTAAAGCTCAATAGTCAAGAGACTGGTCCACTAAAGTTCACAAATTCTCCAGAGGTCATAAAAAGGCACTACTGATTTCTACAGTAATTGCAGACAGACTAGTCACCTACTGCTTTTCCAATGTATGATTATTTTAAAATCTCTTCCCTCTATGTCAATATCACTTCTTGTACAGAAAAAATAAGTATATTTTGTAAATGACCAATCTTGAAATACATGGTATAACTAGTTCTACTTGTGCAGGACAAATGGGGTGCATGTGTAATGTGTGGGGTGGACACACTGATCACACGGCAGATTCAATTACTTAGTCTACTCTAAGAATAGAGAAGGGGAAAAGCACCCCCAACAACGTGGAGAGATGAAAATCAAGAGGGAGAAATGTCTGTACTGAAACTAGCTGGAACATAATCCATGATACCAAAAAAAATAAAATAATGAAAGTTGTTTAATCAGTAATAATAAGAAAAAGAAGAGACAGTAAAAGAAAGGAATGCAAGTTTTCTGTTTTCACTTAAACAACAACTAACAACCTGCTACTGTTACTGTTGGCTGGAAATAATTAGTTCAATTAAAATTTCCTGAATCATTGCAAACACTGCTGTATTTTATCTTTAAGTGGTCAAGCAGAGTTAATATATGAAGTGAGAGGCTGAAGCTGCAGAGGCTGAGCTGTCTTTTAATGTCACTCTATGGTGCTGCTGCTGTCCTGCCACCTGCTGCCATCTGTCCCAGTCCATCCGTATCTTCTTTCAGGGGTGACACTCCCAGACTGACACTAACCCAACCCAACCAACTAGTAGCTGTCTAACTAGTATCCTTAAATATACTGTTTATATTAGAATAAAAAGTAATATACTGGCACAAAATTATGCTGTAATGCATACACAGACTAAAGCTACAAAAATATGTGCATTTCTTATATGAAAGTTTTGACAATGATTACTTAAAGTACTTAAATTACAGATTCTCTTAGTTAATTAAAAGCAATTACAGGGACATTTTATTAAAACTACATCAGTAGGTGATACACTGACATGCTGACATGTTTTGGAGGAAATGACTGATGCACTAACATAGTCAAGTGGATCAAGTCGACAAAATGCATTGTTGACACTTCTGTCTGTCAGATCAAAGCGTTGTGTTACACAAATGAAACGACAGACAGTTAAAAAAACCATTGGCATACAGTATATTCTCACTGACAGGAGTTAACCAGGAGATGAGAACGTTCAAAAAGCCAACAGCAGCTACATATTTCGTCAGTTCAGACAGACATAATTAAAACAATTGACAAAAGTGGAATCTCTAGAGACAAAGCAACATCAATATCACATACTGCCCAGCACTAACTTAATCAATTATCAGTTATCACATTATATTTTGTCAGTATGAAAACTCACCACCATATATTCTAAGATTGCTGGGAACATTGCCATTGTTTAATTATATCATTATAACTTTTTCTTTAATGAGGTAATTTCATTGATATCTCTTTTTCATGAGAGACCTGAGTACAGAAGAGAAAAAGAAAAACAAACATAGCCAGATATAGCAAAATGACAAATACATACAACAAACAGATAAAACAAAAACAGCATCAGAGCATCAAAACTCACCAAGTTCTCCCTCTCGATGCGTTGCTGTTCCCGCTGCCTGTTGAGTGCACTGTGAGAGAGGCGAATGAGAGGCGATTTACCGGCCATATTGGCTTTCTTCTCATCTGCACTTCCCGGTCTGGGCCCTGGAGAAAGGCGCGAAAGCTCCCGCAAAAGTCGCTGGTTCTCTCGATCTATGCGCCGGACTTCGTCATTGGTGAATGAGTAGTTCTTCCTGTTTCTTCCTCCAGGACAGTGGAAAACCAGTTTACCTCCAAGTTGACTATCTGAACTGAGAGAGCCTGATTGATGAAAAAGACAATGGTTATAGTAATGAGTATCTTCATCTGCCTTTGGAAGAGTTATTGTGTTTTATGCAATGTTTTAATGGTCCTTTGATTCAAAGTGAACCAAGTGTGGTGGGTTTCTTTCTTTATAGAGTATTGCATAAACGAAAAGAACTAAATATACAAGAACATAAAATGTCATATTCTTGAGCCATATCCCTAGACTTTATAATGCCATTATTTACCTTTTGCATGCCCTGTATATCACTGGATAATTTTGAATGACTACTTTTTTTTTTTCAAAACACATTACAGTGTACTGAATGTGCTTAGTGCACATTGTTTCTGATGTACAGTGTAAGGAAAGATATCTGTTGCAGTTTAGTACTGACCTAAATTACAAACATAGTGTTTCATGAAAAACAACTACAGTGTAGAACTTAATGTAAAGCAGAAGAAGTCAGAAGAAGTCAAAGATACCTATGTGCACAGTGGTATTTAGGTACATTACCATTAGCTATTCAAAAAGACAGATTCACTGATCTAAAAGAGAAAAGGCTTTTTGTGATTTAGGTGAGCTTGAAGAGGAAGTCTATTTGGTTGTTTTATGACTGATTTGTTGATTTAAGAGCTATGTTTTTAGTAAATATAATATAATAATAAGATCATAATTTCTTATGAGTTCTTCTGTATGTATGATTATGAAAAACTTGAGCTGTGTTTAAGGAAGGGAACATCTTTGTGGCAGGTTATACTTGTTGAGGTTGGTACAGAAAACAAAGTTCTTTAATTTTAATGGCGTTATATTTAAGAAGTTGTTTTCTTGTCTTACAAATGTTTCAACATTGCATTGATATTTCTTTCTTCTAAGTCCATGTGTGCTGGACACTTGTATGTGCATAACACAATAAATAAGATAAATAACTAACTACATTTAAATCTAGACAAGCAGTTACAGTATAGAGAACTGGTTCCCAATCTAGGAGTTGCGACCCCTTCAACAGGTTTATATTTTCTGACTTTTTAAAATACTGAATACTTTAATCCTTCCACAACCCAAAAGGGCACAGAAAAAACATGCCATTCTTGTCTGTAACTGACAGACAAAGAATGGCACAGCTTTACTCACACTCATCCACATCCTCATCTGAGCCCTCAGCTTGATCTATATTGCCAAGGCCACTGGAGGGCACACTCTCGTGCTGCTGCTGCTCTTTAAGGCTTCCCTCTTCAGCCTCTGTGTGGTTCAGGTCCAATGACTGCAGAGGGCTGATGTCAGGAGAGGAGAGGGGGCTCACATCTGTCACTGTATCATCTGACTCCTCTGCATGGCTGGTAGGCAAATCCAGAGATCCTGCTGTGCCCACTCTGGACCTTCTCTCTCCAGGGGATAAAGAAGACCTTTTGGGTTTGGGAAGGGTGGGGGACCCTAAACTGCTTCTCCCACTGCTACTGCTTGAAGAGCTTTCTGAGTCTGCATCTACACTGACCTTGGTTGAGGAGGGGAGTGGACTTCGCATGCGCCAATTTCTACTAAGTTTTTTAGGAGATTGCTTATTTCTCCTTTTTGAGCCTGAGTGTTTGGCACTGGACTGTAATGCTTCTTCTTCACTCTCATTAGAGCTCTGGTTGTACACATCCTTATCATGTATCTCTCCGCCCTTAGCCAACAAAGCCATAAATGTCCCACCGGACCTTTTAGAATGCAAATTGTAATCATCCTCACTATCACTGCTACTAATGATGACTTTATCTGACATAGAGGCAACAGATGACACATTGGATGCCTTGCTCCTCTCCTCTTCCCTTGATTGACAACTGTTCTCTTTCCTTTCCACATTGCTTCTGTTGTTGTTCACTTGCTTCAGGTGATTTTTCCTCCCACTAGTCCTCAGGGACAAATCATCTTTTGTTTTTTCAGTCTGTGTTGCACAAAGCCTCTCATGTGCTGGTGGGCTCTCCAACTTTTTCCCTCTATCTCTGCGAATGCCATCATCATCACAGTCACTATCAAAAAACGAATGATCCACTTCACCTTCAAGTTCACTGGGGTTGAACATGACAGTCTGTCCTCATACACTGAACCTGTAGGATAGTGTCAGGTTGAGATAATATGATGGTTTAAGAAGAATATCATATTATTATACATTATCACACAACAATAACATAACATTGGCAATAATTGATTTAAACTTGATGCAGATGTTATTTGTGACACATTAAAGCGGATATATCATTTTGATATATCAATACTTAACGCATAAGGCTATAGCATTATAAGCAAATTTAGCATGAGATTTGGACAAACCAGCCATGGCAATGACATATTCTAGTCAATAAAGACACTTTTCTCCACGTAGTATATAACAGTTAACCCTTTAAAAACACCATGAAGACAAAGCATCGTTTAAACCTACAACGCATACTGTATACGTTGAGTTTGATAGCTGGCTAGCTTAACTTACTCCAACTATACGTTTAGGTTAGCTAACTTTAGCTATGTGGCAACCAAATCTTACCTCACGACAAACGGTGTTCCACGTTACAGTTGCATTTGCTTCTTTAGAGAGGATGTATTCCACTGAGAAGAAGAATAAACAAACCACAAACCTGCACTAAAAGCCAAATCTTCTTTTAGCGGGCTACTACAGCTGGATACCGTGAGCGTGACATGGTGCCTAGTAACTACGCTACGTCACTTCCTGGCAACGGTTGCTCTGCAGCAGCGTTGCGCCTTAAATGTTTCACAATAATTTAACAAAATCTCCCAAGAATCAAATAAAAATAAAATTGAAAGTGAATAGAAATAAACATATAATAATAGTTAAATATAATATAAAATAATTAATAATAATTTTTCAGCTGAAATTATTTAACCATGTGTCGTCAGTGTTTTGACAAAAATAAATAAATAAAATCTTGGGCCTAACTTAAGATCTACGTGCCAGCAGCCTATTAAACCACTGATGAATGCCATTGAATGAAAAGCTGCGGATTTAAATCTCACAAAAGATCTAAATCTATATTTTATACATTGAACCTGAATACATTTTGTATGTCTACACAAACTGGAGAAGTAAGAAGTTTTGAATAGCTGGGTTTTACACTCATGAAAAGACTGTGTTGCTGTGAGAGATTTAAAGGTACGCCCATTTGAACCAACCCATTTTGAATGAGCAAATAACTCTTTGTCTTTCATTATAAACAGTGTAACATTAAAGTTGACTTCACATATTTCCCAGATGGTTTTGTGGTTGAATTCATAGACTGTAAATGAAAATGAATCTAATGTCAAACTAACAAAAAACACAAAGATCCAACGTACTGTACACTACAACATTATGAGTCAATTTGGTGATTCTGCTCAACAATCATAATGTGTATGTTGTTTTTTCTTGTGATGTTCTTTTGTGTATATATATATATATATATATATATGTATGTATTTGTATTTTGAGTAATTCTCAAGTGACAGGTATGAACATATGAACACAATGTGGCTACTAAGCAGCTATTTCATAAAAAAAACAAAATGAATCTTCAGACTGCAGTATTTTGCTCTTGCAGCCAAAAGCACAAATATAAATCTGTTAAACATATTGAGGGATAGAAGCTGTAGAGAAATAGAGGGGAGGTCATTTAGTTTTTTCCTTGGGGATCTATTATGCCAAAGTAACTGCTCCCCCTAGTGCATCTCCATTAACAAGAAAGGGGATTATCTGGTGGCGCGTCCCCTGAAATTACAATTTGTCACGGGTTTTCTCTTAATAACATAGTTAGACCTAGAAGTGACACACACTAATGAAATGCCGATGTCCTAGGACAATAGTACTTGGGGGACTCTATCATATAAACCTGTGTCTGGTCACTGTCATTGAATTTACATGCCAATGCAGGATGGGTAGAGATGGGGATTGAATGGGGGTATTTCTGTGACAGTCCCATACTTACACAATCAACCCATGGATACGAAATCTCAAAGAGTGACAAAAGGATAAGATTTAAACATTTCTTTTAATAAAATTCCTATTTCTTTTTGTCTGCTGGTGACAGGAGAAAATCACCCATCTGACTCTGACAACTGACTGATTGTGAAAACTCAATTACAGGGCGTGATTGTTTTCCAATAATGGGCTGTGACAAAAGTGGATCTTAGAGTGGGACCAAGGGTGCTTAGATTCCTTTAAATGTTTCTAGGGGGTCCACAGTAAAATGAGAATTATTGTAAATTCACTGTAATTTATTCACCTGTAAATACATAAGTTACAGAATGCATAAGAATGAGTATATATTCCTCCCCACTTTTATCTCCCCTCCTACAGGCTGTACTGTACAGTTTAATCATTTGTAACATAATTTGTAAATCAGCCAGTACAGTATGGTACAGTAGAAAAGGTGTCAGCTTGTGTTCATATCAACCAGATGCAGAAGGGGCATGTTTTGCATCAGTAATCGTGGGTTTGTTTGTCTACTGATAACATAAAGCAGTGACAAAACTCTTATGACCTTGATGTATTGTATTTCTCTTCAAAATAAAATTAGCCTATTTAGTATAGATTTTTTACCAGACTTTGTCGTATTAAATAATAGCAAGTACAGAAAGTACAGACATGATTCATTTCTCCATAAAATTACATCTACATCTAGTTGTGTCTTTGTTGCGAAGACAATAATTAATTGGACACATTCTTATAAACAAATGGGTTATAGTGTCACTCCTAAGGTTTCCATATGCTGTACTGATACCAACGATGTTCATCTGAAAGGCTGTGAGAGCTCAGATGAGCTTTGGCTTCTGAGGCAGACAGAGATTATAATACGCAGTTTGATCCCAAAAATCTGGTCCTTTCCAGCCACACCAGCCCTGAGAAAGACAAAATACACACTGGTCAACACTGTATCTGAAAAGTTTTACTTTACAGAGAGAAATGCTGCCAGTGTGGATACATGCAACAGTCACCTTGTCTGTAATAAGCTGTAGGTCCTCTGCTCCTGTGTAATGTGGATCTAGGATGAGATAGCGGATCTGCCCGGTGGTCTCACTCCATGCCACACCCAGAATAGTGTGAGCTAAAACTCCCCCTCCTGCAACATAGGACCATTATTTTTTTAACAAACCTGTTATTCAAATTGGGAATTAATATTTGCATTTCATTGTTAGTCATAACTAATATGGGCTTCTGTAAATGCTGAAACCCTCTGTCACTAAGTCAGCAATAGTTAATTAGATGATTTTTGTCCAGTTAATTACAGTCTATTAAGTATACAGTAATCAAAGAACTGAAATTATAGAATAACATTACTGTTTCTCCTCTGATGTGCATGTGACTGTATAAGTCTTGTGTTTACAAATGCTAATGTTAAAAAAAAAAAAAAAATTATAGCATCAGACACAATTAATAACTAGATGTTGTCTAGTTTCTTTAATAAAAATAAAAAAACTCTGTTTTGAATTTTAAAGAAAGCTTGGCCCTTTAGTCTGCAACTGGATCATAGATTTTTTGTTTAATATCATACCGACATGTTGCTATAGACTGTATAAGTGTTTATAGTTTTAAGTAAAAATTCAGTATAATCTTATGAAAGATATATATATATACCAGAGTTGTTATGTTAAATATATGAGTTTTAAAGTTTGTGCAAGTTGATTAAGTTTAATTAAAGCCCAAAATGCTGGAAATAATGGTCTGACATTCAGCTCACCAATCATGATGGGAGTCCCTTCTGTAAGGAAGTGGTTGGCCAGTTCTCTGCCTTTGGATGCCAACTCAGACCCTTGACTGAAAAGCACACAGATGAGCCATCAGATAAATCCAAAACCTTCACATAAATATTACAATATACAAGGTGCTATGCAGGCGTGTAATCAGACCTCACAAACATGATCTTGGAAGTGACCCCAAGCAGCTGGTTCAGAACAGCCTGAACCTCAATGGATCCGATCCACTGGCGTGATCCCACAAAGGATGTCTGCTTGTCTCCAACGTCCACTAAAGCCTGGAAAACAGTGACCCAAATAGAGGCAGGCATCGCGGACATTATTGATATGAAATTTCAAAAGAAGAAAAAAAACAAATACAGGCACATCTTTTTATTGTATTGTGATCATATTTATAGAAGTACTACCTGTTGGATCTCTTTGTGAGTGGGCACAGACCGCTCTACGTAGCCTTGCTGCTGGAACCAGGAGCAGATGGTCTGCAGGGAACGATAAGCACAGCCCCAGCCATTGTCATCCATACGGTCCTGCATGTAGTGGTGATAGCTGTAGATCCCCTGGACCAAGTACACCTTGAAAAAAAAAAAACAACATAAGACAGGCAAATCAAGGTTACTATCCCCTGTATATTCCTTGAGTACATCTCAGTATCCATCTTCAAAAAGGGGGACAAAGTGTAACAGACTTTAATATGGTAATTAGCCATACCTTTCCATCATCCAGGGTAGGATGTGTGAGGAGCAGATGAGGGTTTCGGAGATAACCGTCTCTGTAGGGCTCATTGGGAAAGTGGTAAGCATTGGCTCTTCTGAAAAAAGGTCTGTCATCTGGTAGCTCAAACTGTTGATGCAATTCCTACAAATAGAGATTTTGTGCAAAATGAATAATGGTGTATTATGTAAATACAAGAAGCTGGATCCACTGCCTGCTGTATAAAGCTATAGGATAAAATGTCAGACTTTCTGAATCTCAGCGTTCCTTTCTATTGTGTACGTTGTTTTTGTGATAAAGATGCTACCAAAATTTGATTGTAATATCAAGAGATTTACATGTTGCTTGCCAGTTTATTTGAGCTTTTAAAGAAGCTCAGTCTGTGGTTCTTACCTTCCGCTGTGTCTCTAGTTGGCCGTCAGGCACTCCTGCTGGGTAAACCACTGTCACTAGTCCTTTTGGCTCTGGAAGAAGAAAGTGGAGTGGCTCAGGGACCAGCAGTGTCGTCCCTTTTGTGTGTTGCAAAGTCACTTTCTCCATCTCAAACAGCTGATGAGTTAGCGCCTCCACCAGACGCTCACAGGCACTGCAACACCAGAATAAAATTTTTTCACAGTGAGATACAAGCTTTATCAAGGTAGTGAGTCTATCACTATTTTAACATTAATATATTGAGTTTACAGAGTCTGACCTGTAGTTCAGATTCAGATTTTTTATTTTTATTTTAAATAAGACATACTCCTTGATCGTGTCATTGCAGCTGGTACGGACAACACAGTCCATGGGAAGAGTCGCAGACAGGAAGTGGGAGCTCTGGAGAGTTCTGCTGAGGATGGGAGCTGAGAGAGGGCCTGGCTTTGTCACCTCCATCATCAGGTTAAGGTTTATGACACTCTAAATGACAAGTTTAGTGGCATAAACACACAACATAAAGATGAGGAAAAGTCATTGCTTATAAGTTATACTATCTCAATGTGGAAAACTACTGTAGATAGTGGATACCTTTTTGTACACATGATGAAGAACAAAAGAGTAAGTATGTTGCACTGTTCCTGCAACATTTCTGACCCCCTACTGAGGACAAACATTACAAAAACTACTATTTCTGTCTTGGCACTCCCACATCCATTTCCATATTAGAAACTTACCACCGCTGAACTTTTCTTGTTTTTCTTTTTTCCAGATTTCTTGCCAAAGCTCTCCTGTTCATCCGTCCTGAAATCAATAAAAAATATTAATTATTCAGCTAAACAAAAAAAAACAACACAGGCTAGTCCACATGATCAACAAAACATGACTCACTGTATCCACAGATGTATATCTTCACACAGTGCGTTTGGTGTTATTTCTTCTGGTGTTGCATTAACACCTTTGTTTGGCCATATAATAACAGGACTGTCACAGACTGTGAGAACACAGGATTCAGATTTCACCTGGGAGCGGAGGGTCGCAAATGTTCCTGAGATCGCCTTGTGCATCAGCGACACTGACGGGGGACAGAGACACAGAGAATATTAGTCATTACTGTCCACATACGTCTCTGCACTTTTGGTTTGAGGCTGTTGGTTTGGGTTAGGCTCCTCAGGTCATTTAAGGGAAATATTAATACTACAGCAAAAAATTATCTTTAGATAATGGTATGTGCTTCTAACTTTGAGGCAACAGTTTTAATGAAGGCATTTTTATTTCAATGTAACAATTCCGTTGTGCATAAAACCAGGCCAATGATGAAATGGTTTATTGACTGCAGTGTGGAAGACCTTGAGTGACCTGCAGACCCTCAACCTCAACTTCATTCAACAATGAAATGTAACAAAATTTCTCATTTCTCTCTATCTCACAAAAAAACGATGATTAGAGTAAAGTCTGAAAGATAAATCCTTGTTTGTGCAGTGGAACTTTTTGTTCTTCCCTCAACCATTAGTCATCCCATGATCTCTCAGATTTATTGGTCCCTGAATCACTGGACTTAACAACCTAACTGTATACAGTATTTAGTATTTAGTAAAAATTTGCTTTAACAGTGACATGCTGCTTAAGGATTGATAATTAATGATCTGGATTAACTATGAAATCATGTCCTGTGTGTCATGTACTTATACTCAAGAAGACTTATTCATGCAGGACTTCTACTTGTAAAGGAGCATGTTTAGATTGTTGTATTGGCACCTCTACTTTAGTTAAGGATTTGAATACTCCTCCCACCACTGGTAATGTTCCTCCCATGCAGTAACTGATTTGTTACAGCATCCCACAAGACGGAAGCAGCCAGGAAGTGAAACCCAACATAAAAACACGAGAAACCCAAGTTTAAATAAAGAATATTGTGGTTAAGAGTCCATAAACATGCAGTACCGTCTGGGCTGTCCAGCTGACATTTGAGCTCCAGCCGCCCTCTCACACGGAGGATGGTCCCAGTGTAGGGGGGATGTGAGTCAACAAGCACCTGAGGGAACACAGGGCACGTTAACCAGCTGACAGAGTTGATAACACACATCTACATTATTTTGTGCTTTTATTTACTACTGAGGAAGAGTTGAGGAGCCGCTGTCAGCTGCTAGTTATCTACTAGCAACAAACTAACAGCAAGCTGAGGGAAACATTAAGCTATACTACATTAAACTAGATAATTTATCAGTAAACTTACCATGGTGGAGTTGAGTCAAGCAATGTACAACTACTCTCTACGCACTGGACGCTGACATGTTTGTTGTACGTGTCTCTGGCTGCTGCATCCTATTGGACCATACTGACCCCACCCGCTGATGTTGCGTTCAGGGTAACTCGTAATTTTTGGAAGTTTTTCCCGGATAACAGAGATGATTACAGCTGTGGCTCGTAACCTTTTTAGGGGGTATCTCCATGTAGGGAGTCTGGATACTTAGTTCCACTTTTTTTCTTCCTCAGATTCTTTTAGTAAAATAAGTTTTAAGATACCTGAGGAGGTACATGCCATTTTACAAGAAAAGAAAATATTTCAGTGTAGTCTGAAAAAATAGACACAATTTTGTGTAGCAGATTTTTTTTTCTTTCTCTCTGGGCTGCACTACAGTTGACCAAGAGATGCATTGGTTTTCCATCTCCTGTGCAAAAGCAACTAAAATGCGATCCATTCAGCTCAATTAAGTTATTAAATCATAAAGAATTATAATAATTGGACATTCATCTTTGTTCTTCTGTTGTGATAGTTACTACCATAAGTTGATTTTTAAGAGATTCAAGCAATACAAAATGCTAATGAGAGAGTGAAAATTGCTCCAGTCATACTGTAAATGAGTGTCATGTAAAATCTCCTGTCGTGGTGCTGTTAGTACAGTATTAAGTGTGTTCAGCCTTAGTGATGCATACTATATCTAATTATTCCAGCATCTGTGCCCATGTCACCCGTCTTATGCAACACTTGAAAACATGCATCAACATGCTTGCATTTTAAATTTTTTGTTCAGCTATTTATTTTGATTTTTTTGAAATTATGTTTTTAAAAGGATAAGTGATTCAAGGGAAGTTTGAATAATCACAATGAATACATAGCTAAACAGTAAAACCTGTTTCTTGTGTGTTGCCTGTTTGCTGCAGGCTATTACATGGTAGCCATGCACGCAAGGCCAGGCAGGATGAGTAGACACAGGGTTAGAGATACTGTACTGTATGTCATTATTCTGTATGAAGAAGAGGATGCTTTCTATCTATCTGAAAAAAAAACTATCTATCCAAAACTCTTTGAACTCAGTAAGCTTTGAAAAATCAAATGATCATCAAAGGCTGCACTAATAGTAAGAAGACAAATCAGATAGCAGTACGTATTTACCTGTAAATGAAAGGACTTACATTACAGGCCTTTTACAACTATGTATTATGGCAAAGTCAAATAAAGCAAATCCAGAAGTCATGAAGCGAAGTTGAAAATGAGGCTAATTTTAGGTCAGTGATGTTTTGTTCTAACATTGCTTCTGGAAAAAGATCATCAAGGGTTTGTTAGGATTAGTGGGAAAAGGAGCTGACATGGCCTTTTTCCTATCCCAAGCATTCAAAATCAGTCGCCTGTAGAAGATTGTTAGAAAAAAAACAAAACATAAACACACTTAACAGATCTAATGTACATTAGTAGACTGTAGTGTTAGGAATTATGAACATTTGGATGAAATCGCTTCACCAAATTGCACCTTCACATGTTTTGTCTGATGTGCCAATTAGTTTTGAGGACCAATTTTGTTATTTACAAGAGAACATAAATGCAACATTACCAAAGAAGATTTCATGTAAGTATCTATTGGAAGGTTTTATGTGCCTGAATGTTACAATCTGCCTAAAAAAAACTTTCTTCTTGTGAAACTGGGTGTATATACATTGTAAGTGTCTGAGGTCATGGCTGTTAAGTTCCCGTGGACTTAGTGTTCTGGGCTTGATTTGTGATGAGATTAGCTATCTCTCTGGGTATCATAAACACAGAGTTGGGATCTGTGGAAGAGAGTGTGCAAGGACTGAATAAATGGCAGGGACTGAAACTCACATTAGAAAAATGTACATTCATCATATGGACATAGGCAAAGTTTATCTTTGGATTCATTTGTTTGTGTAATATTTATTAAAAATGATTGATGGCAGGATGTAGCAAAGCAAATAAGAGTGTTTGGATTACAAATAATATTTGAGCAAGTTTGATGGCAAAGTTGAAGTGGACTATTATTAGGGACAACTCACTTCAGCTTTTACGACAAATTTAATGTATATTATTGTGGTCATTTGTGGCGATGTTCACATATTTGGTTTTACAATTTGATCAACTCTGGCAGTCAGTGAAAGGTAATGCTTTTTTGTTTGTTTTTGCCAAAATGTTACAGAATCATTTATGACTGATACATCCTTCATGTTTTAATGGTGGCACATACCTGGTGGTGAGTCTGGGGATTATAGAAGCTGTGTAGAGGTTTACAGTTTTTCTCAGTCGCTTTGGTTCGTTTCTCAGATCAGAATTGAAATTCTCAAAACTACTTGTTCAATCTTCACATCATTGTGTCACTTGTGCACATCAAGAAAGCAGTTTCTCATTTCTTTGAACAAGTTGCAAATGCTTTGGTTCATCATGCAAATGATTATGTACAATTCTCTGCTGTTTCCTACATTATCAGTTGCTTATGTCATGTTGATCAAAATGTATTATAA
>NW_019525135.1:2509880-2510398 GCF_002814215.2 Seriola lalandi dorsalis | reverse complement strand
TATATAGCCGGAGCACAACACAATGTTACAATGTTTGACAATGGAAGGACAAGGAATTGGACGGGGTCAACAGCCAGAGAGAAGAAGAAGAGGAAGAGGAGTGAGGCTGCGTGTCGGAGGAGTTGGGAGGCAAAACAGAGGAAGAGGCAGACGAGGCCTTTCTGTATCACAATGACATGGTCTGTCAACAAATTACAATACAAACAGTAAAAGCGTAAATGTGAATCTTGTCCAGTCTCTTGCAATCAATACACTAAGGTGTAACTTACAATTTACAATAAGTGTCATCAAAACTTTAGCCATAGTTTACATCAGAACATCCCTCCAGAGTAAACTGTTATATTGACAACACGACTAAGCAATTTGACTGTCTTATCCGCACACAATAACACAAGGACTTTTCATCTGATGGCAGTGACATGTTCATTGACACAGATATTTACTTTTGAGAGATGAACTAAGGATTTTGAGCAAGAGACTGGCTTTTGCAGGTAATCCATGGTGTTTTGCTATTTGTA
>NW_019525135.1:2509391-2509860 GCF_002814215.2 Seriola lalandi dorsalis | reverse complement strand
TGAAATTCTCAAAACTACTTGTTCAATCTTCACATCATTGTGTCACTTGTGCACATCAAGAAAGCAGTTTCTCATTTCTTTGAACAAGTTGCAAATGCTTTGGTTCATCATGCAAATGATTATGTACAATTCTCTGCTGTTTCCTACATTATCAGTTGCTTATGTCATGTTGATCAAAATGTATTATAATGGGTCTCTGTGAATAGTCTCACCCCCACAACATTTAGGCATTAGTTCATCCCATAAGTCTTTACATGCAAAATGGTTGAACAAGTTGTCATAATATGTCAAACATAATATGTCTATACATTTCCATTAGACTTATTTTTCTAAATCTGTCCTGAATTGGTAAATTGCTCCCAGGTGAATCTTGACTTTCTCTAACGAAGGGAAATGTGTGAAGCATTTGATCAACAAATGATCAACCAGTTTTCTGAAATAGCTCAAAGGTGCATCTCATGAACCAACT